>NW_027206059.1:355000-702500 GCF_024711535.1 Dipodomys merriami
ATGGTAGAGCTTTAGTTTTGAGCAAAAAGTTCAGGGACAGTGCCCAGGACCTGAGTTTAAGCTTCAGGACTTTCCCTCCCTCCCTCCTTCCCTTTGTCTCTCTCTCTCTCTCTCTCTCTCTCTCTCTCTCTCTCTCTCTCTCTCTCTCTCTCTCTCTCTCTCTCTTTCTCTCTCTCTCCCTTTCTCTCTCTCTCTGTCTCTCTTTCTCTTTCTCTCTCTCTCGCACACACATTATGAAAAATTGCACTTCAAACTCAAACATAAGAATACCTTTATTTTATGTTGTTTACAAAAATAGATGAATTCAAAACTTTACCATTAAAATATATATTTAAATATTAACTACTAGAAATATATACAAGATGTTTTATCAACTTGGAGACAAAGGAAAATCCTGATAAGTTTTAAAATAAGGCCCAAATACAAACTTCTGAAAGCTACAAAGACAGTGTTATTATTGCTAAGGAGAGAGATTAAGGAAGGACTTTATGAGACCCACATCCTTGTGCCTGAGCTGGGGGAGGAGACAAGGGCAGAGAGGAAGGATGAGTGAGCACATGCTTCAGCAGTGGACCATCAGGACAAACCAAAGTCCTGGGGGGACTTTGAGAATAGTTAGGGAGTTATTTGGCCCCCAACTCCTGTCTACCTGCAGACCTCAAGGATCTGGTCTGCTCTGGGCTGCCTGGCGGTGAGCTCACGGTAGGTTGGCCTCTCTTGACCTTGCTGGACACAGTTGTGCGTGACCTTCGTGAGTGCTGGCTCTCGCACAGGTCTCCAGCTGGGCCTGCTGCCTGCAGGGAGCTGGGGAAGGGGGAAGCAGACGCCGCCGTCCAACTGTGGCTACATTTCCAAATCCTTTTGGGATTTCTACTCGAACTTGCTACGTAAGCGCCATCCGTGTTGACCATGAAGAAGGGGTCAAGAATCTGTGTCTCCATGAAGATCGTCCGGCGCCGTTGACTGAGAACTTGCTTCCTTCCAGGCCCTTCTCTGTGACCTGCATTTTAAACGAGATGTTTCATGTTTTTGTCTCTCTGTGAACTCTTCATCCTTCTCTCGGTCTATTTATCTCAGCAGTGCCTGTGGGTTCTGAGTCACCTACAACATTAAAACAGGGCTCTCTGTGTTCACGAGTTCTGTAACCCTACCCTTTTAAAGTCAGGCTTGACTACGCTTCCCATTTCACACAAAAACAAAGCAAAATAAAAATCTTGATTGGGATTGGATTGCTTGAATTGGAATTTCCCCTATGAATCCATTGAGGGAAATGGACATTATTCTAAGATTGAACCTACTAATCTATACACATACCAGAACCTGTGCCTCTATTTACTTAAGTTTTATTTGCTTAGCTTCAATCGTGTTTTGCGATTGTCAGCGTAGAGGCCTTAGAACGTCTTGTTGCTCCTATGTTGAGGTTAGACCCTGGGTTGTGATGTTCCTGTAGGCCCAATGAGTTTTAAACGTCCTTTTCTCTGTCACTAGTTGCTGGAACGCAGTGCAGTTCACTTTTCAGTATTGATTTTATCCGGCAGCCATCTAAATTCACTCATTAGTGCCAAAAGCTTTGGACTGCTCAGCTCCTAAGCTGTCATTCAGTGGCTGTCTGGGGTGTGTCCTGAGATACCCCCTGCCATGCGGGCTTCTCACCTCCGTGCCGCTACCACCCTCAAACTCCAGCTCGGGCCATGTGTCTAGGTGGACAATGGGCTCCTTGGCCCTGCCCCTGTCCATGTGTGTGTCATGTACACAAAGCTCTTTTTTTGTTTTTTTTTTTTCCTTCCTCTGGGCCTGGACGCTGTCCCTCAGCTCTTCAGCTCAAGGCTAGCGCTCTACCACTGGAGCCACAGTGCCACTTCCGCTTTTTCTGCTTCTGTGGTGCTGAGGAATCGAACTCTGGGCCTCATGCATGTGAGGCAAGCGCTCTACCACTGAGCCACCTTCCCAGGCCCCCACATGGAGCTCTTATAATTGACTTGAGACTGTGGTCTCTGGTTGAAGAAAGCCTGTGCCTCGAGCTTGTCCACCGCGCGTGTTTTCAGGTGGGGAAGGAGTACGCAGCTGGCCGGGGGCCCGCGGGCTTCTCCCGCAGCCCACCGTCTCCTGGACAGGCTGTGTGCGCAGCTGTGGGCAGGCCCTCGACCCTCTGGCTGTGAGCCCCCGTGACTTTCTTCCACTTCATTCTCTCTGAGTTCGGGGAGGACGCTGACTCTGCTCACTGTGATGCTGTGTGTGAACTCTCTCGGTGGAAGGTCCACTCATGCTCCAGCCCTCTCCCAAGGCCCCGCAGCTTAAAACTCATGCCCAGGAGTTCTTTGATGGCTATTGTGTCTTAATTGGGATCCTTTTGAGAATTGGTTGACTTTTTCTTTCTCTTTCCTCCCTCCCTTCCTCCCTCCCTTCCTCCCTCCCTCCCTCCTTTCTTTCTTTCTTTCTTTCTTTCTTTCTTTCTTTCTTTCTTTCTTTCTTTCTTTCTTTCTTCCTTCCTTCCTTCCTTCCTTCCTTCCTTTCTTTCTTTCTTTCTCTTTCTCTTTCCCTCCTTCCCTCCTTTCCTTCCTTTTTTGTTCCCTCTCTCCCTTCCTTCCTTCCTTCCCTCTGTCCTTCCTCTCTCTCTTTTCTTTCTTTCTTTCTCTTCCTTCCTCCTTTTCTTTTTTTCATTTTTTCTTTTTATCCTTCTTCCATCCTTCCCGCCCCTCCTTTTCCTCTTCTATTGACAGTACTAGGGTTTGACCTGAGGGCCTCACATTCGCTAGGCGGTGCTCTATACCTGAGTCGCACCCACACCCACAGCCTTTACTTCTTAGTTTTCCTGCACTGCTTGGGACGAACCCTGGGCTCTGTCTGGGCTGAGCAAGTGCTCTTCTCCTGAACACCACCACCGAGCCCCGGTTTAACCTGCTTCATTTAGACCTTGAGGCGTTTCAAGGAAGCATTTGAAGGTGCAACAGAAGCTGCCCACTGGGCAGAGGAAAAGAAGCGAGGCTTCCCCGTGAGCGCCCGGGAGAGATGGAGCCAGGTCAAAGGTGGAAGGCCCCTGGCCCACAGGAGCCCACATGGCGTGGGTGACACGCGTCACCACGGCCTCCACCCGCCGGCCTTCCTCGTGAGCTGTGACCGTCGGCCAGGCCCCCGGGGGTGGCCAGCGCCTGGCCAGCCATGGCTGGCTGTGACCAGGAGATAGCATTTTTGGGCAGATGTGGGGTTTTGGCCAGGCCCTGGGAGTGGATTTGCCAGCTTAAGGCCATGAACCCAAGAGGTAATTTTATTTTAAGCAGGAAGGACCGCCTTTGGGAATAGTTCATGTTGGGTAATGTGTGTGTCGTTACCCAATGCCTCCTGGGTTTATGGGTAATGCCCACAGTCCTTGCAGATGCCCTGGTCCAGCTCCTGTGGAGAATATGACGTCTGGGACGCTCGAAGCCAAGGCCCTGCTGGCTTCTCTGCCCTAACCGTCTCTAGCGCGGAGGGCAGGGAACCTTTTGGTTTAGAGGAATGACACTTCAACCAGAATACACTGAAGATGGGCTTTGCCAATGCCATCACTGGAAATTCTCTCCAGGCCAGCGTCGCCCCCTAGCGGGTTGAAGAATAGGTGTTGTTGAGGTTATGTTAAGGCTGTTCAGGGGAGGCTCTGGGCTGGGTCTTTCTTGCAGCTAGTACAAATGGCCACTAAGAAAGCCATTAAAAATGTTTCCCACCCACCTCCTGGTAAGTCACAACCTTGATGAGAGGCTTTGCATTCTGCATCATCCCCCCTTTTCCTTTCATTTTATTCTGCTGTCACAACCAGCTATACAGAAGCCTGGTGCTCAGGAAGAGCATACACTGTAATGCAAGGCCAGGCATGGCACTGAGCTGTTAGGACAAATGGAAGGATCTGATGAACAAGCATGCTCCACTGCTATGAGAAAATCGCCCTGTTGCTATGAGAAATATTCATTGCTATGTGAGAAGTTTGAATGAAAATACCTTTCATCCACCAGATGAACAAGAACGCAATGACTTGAGGTACAATAGCTCAGAGAAGGGGAGGGAGGCAGCACCACCTATTGGTGGGCGTGTGAACAGCGGACTGTTTGGGAAGGGGTGGGCATTATTGTGACTTTTCCACGGTCCTTGGGTTCCTCCAGCAATCTTACCCTTTCAACTCTGTCCCACATAGCTTATCGTCAACCAAGACTGTTTTTTTTTTTTTTTTTTTTTTTTTACAGTGATATCCATAGCCATGGTGTTCAGTCAGAAAAGCCTCCACACCGTAGTCTGTCTGGTTAAGATGCCGGCTTCCCGGTGGGGCTCGGAGGATGCGCTCCAGGCCAGCGGGCCTGGCGTCTGCCTAGCTGTCAGTGCTCTGGTGGAGCTCTGGCCTTCCTGGAACATGGAGGAGAGGCGGGTAATCCGAACGTGAGAATCCGGAGGTCATGAGAATGGCTTTGGGCTCGGCACGCGCTTCTGCTGGCAGCGCAGCAGCTGTCTCTGCAACTGCAGGAGCCACAGTGGGAGACCCAGTTCTAGGCCTCAAGACCCACCCAGGGTCCACTGTGTGCCCCTTTCTCTGGCTGTTAGCCTTCCCCTTTTTAAATGCAGTTAGACTGTTGAGAATACGTTGAAGCCGGGCGCTGGTGGCTCACGCCTGTCATCCTACCTACTCAGGAGGCTGAGATTTGAGAATCTTGGTTCAAAGCCAGCCCGGGCAGGAAAGCCTGTGAGACTCTTCAATGAACCACCAGAAAACAGGAATTGGTCCTGTGGCTCAAGTGGTAGACTGCTTGCCTTGAGCTGAAGAGTTCAGGGACAATGCCCAGGCCAGAGTTCTGGCCCCATGACAACAAAACAAAACAAAGAATATGTTGAACCAAGGCACAGGGTCTTAAATAATATCAAAGGACTCACCAGCATTCTTCATTCCCTCTTGCAGACTTCATAGTAAACTGATTGCATTTCAAAGACTTCTCCAGAAACAAGAACTCTCAAATGACCACCTGTTGTATTTGTCAAGAGAAGTTTAGCAAAACTTTATTCATATTTTACATACATTAGGTCCTGCAGCACTGACTTTGGGACTTAGAAATTCTCTCTCCCCATCCCTTGAATTTCTTCTAATAAAGTTTCCAGAATCTTCTGCAAATTCCAACTTAATCACGTTGTGGGTGCGCAGCTGTTATGGATTGTGCAGTGCGGGCTTCCGTGCGTCTCCTCGCACTGGATCCTAATGCCCTCCCTCTCCAAGGAGTCATTTCAAGCCTGTTAGCTGCTATTGGAAGGTCCTGCCCTGACCAGGCCTTTTTACTGGATGGGTGGGTGAGTGTCCCATCTCGGGGGGCTAGGTTAGGGGGAGCAGAGAGGAGGCAGTGGCTGTGCCCTGGCCTTGGGTGTCACGGTCAAGTTCAGGAGGGAACCGAGTGCTTAACTCAGTTTAGGCGTCCCCGCCCAGTGCAGGCTTCTCCCCTCCCGAGGTTGCTCTGCTGAGATCGGA
Organism: Dipodomys merriami; assembly: GCF_024711535.1. Taxonomy (NCBI): domain Eukaryota; kingdom Metazoa; phylum Chordata; class Mammalia; order Rodentia; family Heteromyidae; genus Dipodomys; species Dipodomys merriami. The sequence continues at coordinate 360,477 of NW_027206059.1, forward strand.
GGTCCCAGTAGGACATGGGAAGCCGGGGAAAAAGCAGAGGAGAAGCCTAGCGTCCCTCCCTCCCAGCAGGGGAACCGCCCTCCGCCGGCTCCCAGAGTGTCTGGCCTGCTCCCTTGGTGAGGAGCGAGGCCGCTGGGATACCCACACTCCCTGCTTCCCTGTGGCTGGCCGCGTGTCCCTTCCCTGCCCAATCAGGCCTGCGGACCTCGAGGTCCTTGGAGCTGTGAGGCCCTCTCCCGGCATGCATGGCCCAGCAGCCAGGCTCCCGGGAGTGCCTGCCACTCCTGAGCGGTGTGTTGACTGGAGGCAGGAAGTACCTGTCACCTGAGGATGGAGACCCCAGGCCGCTGGGTCACAGGGGATCGTGGTATCCTCACAGGAGGGTTCCCACAGCTGGGTCTGAGAAGAAACTAAGGCACAACAAGCCCAACGCTTACAACAGATACCTATAATCCTAGCTACTCAGAAGGCTGAGATCTGAGGACCATGGTTCAAAACCAGCCTCCGGTGGAAATGTCCAACAGACTCTTCCCAGGATTAAATATGAATTCTCACCCTCTTGTTTCCTTACATTGGTAACTGATAACAATTCTCCTTATTTCAAACACATTCCTTGCAATGCTGCATGTTTTACTTTGCATTTCAACATATTCACCTATAAAGTTTAGTCATAATGGTGATAAAACCTCCCCAGCAAAATTATTGTAGAAATGTGATTGCCTTAGGAACTCAAGGACAAAGGTCAAAAGCCATATCTGAAGTACTTTATTTGCTCACATTTATCCTACTTGAAGTTAACTCTACTTCGTTTGACAAGTTTAAAAAAATCAACCCCTCGACAAAATAAAAAATTACAGCAGCAACAAAGTAAGAACACAATGGATAATAAAAGAATGTGGTGAAAGGAACATTCCAAACAAACAAAACAAATGAGTGCTTGATTGTAACTTCAACAAGAAGGAAGAGAATGTCCAGTGTCTGCTCCAAACAAAACCACAGTAGTAATAATAATAATAATAATAAAGCCAAGTTCAAAGTGCAGGTGTGCTAGTTTTCATTTCCACATCCTTGGGGGAAGTAGACGGAACTATTCTTTTACATAAAGTGACAAGTTTTCTGTTGAAAACATCTTACTACGTTATCCTGCAGGATTTCTTTTCCATGTACAGGATCTTGACGTGGGTGGGTGGGAGGGAAGATGGTCTCACGTGGTACCTGCTGTGGTTTCTGGGCTCCATGGAGGGGGGAGTGGTAAAGGGGACTGTTTTACCCTTTGTGTATTGGCAGGGACTCACAAGCTGAAAATCCAGTTATCAGAAGCATCCCTATGTTTAGTCTTTTGGAAACAAAAGCTAAGCCTTATCCCAGCCCTCCACCCTCTTCCCGAACACTCTGAGAATCTCTAACTAAAGACCCCTTCACTTCCAGAGAATTCTGGTCTGCTGATATAAACCACCCGAGCCATTTGCTAATGCAAAATCCTAATGTTCAAACTGATCAATCTAAATTGATCACATATAAGCGTTATGCCAACATCACATCATGCTAAAACCACCGTTGCTTTTATAACAGCTTTGAACCCCAAATGTTGGCCCGCTCATCCTGAAAGGTACATGTATGGATTATGATTTCTGAATGGAGGACTTTGAGGAAATATATTTCAAAATCTTCAACAATAATTTTTAGGGTGTGTGTGTGTGTGTTTGCTGGTACTGGGGGTTTTGGACTCAAGGTGTTGAGCTCTTGCTTGGCTTTTTACTCAAGGGTGGTGCTCTGCCACTTGAGCCACAACTCTAAGCTTTTTGCTAGTTCATGGGAAGATAGGAGTCTTGCAGACTTTTTAGCTCAGGCTGGCTTTGAACCATGACCCTCAGATCTCAGCCTCCTGAGTCGTTAGGATGACAGGCATGAGCCACAAGCAACTGGTTCAATTTTTTTTTTTTTTAATGTTTGCAAGTTTGGTAGAGGATTTGCCTGAGTGACGATGCCTTTTTCTTTCTAAGAACAGTTTTCTACTTGACACATTTGATTTCGCTTACAGCTCGCATTTAATTGAGAAGCCCAGATACACAGGCAACTGCTGCTTCAGTGAGAGTTAAACACGTCTGTCTTGAACCCATGGATACAGCTCAACAGAAGAGGAATAAGCTAGAATACACACATATCACTGACAGTCGACTTGGGGCGGGGGGAGGGGGTTCGTGGAATACGCTTTCCCCACATCCCCCAGCACTGAGGTGTTTCCATGTTGATCTCAACAGTTTTCAGAGTATTACATATATGAAAACACTAGGCTTTAAGCCAAGTACTAATAAATATTTAATTTAAAAGGAAAAAAAGAAACCCCGGCACAGAAGAACATAAAAAAGCCCCCTGGGCGCCCCCTCTCCCCGGGGGGCACGCTCAGCCCGACAGGGAGGAGATTTCGTAGTCACTGGCGGAGGGCAGCGGCTTGCCCATCAGCCGGATGTTCTTCGCGCTGGTGACCTTGGCCATCATGCACACGGGCTTGTCGAAGTACTTCACCAGCGCCGGCTCGGTCAGCAGGGAGGCCAGGAACTGCTCGAAGGTGATGGCCCAGTCCTGGTCCAGGCCGGTGCTGCCGGCCAGGGCCGGGGCGGCCTGGCCGCTGCGGACCAGCACCGTGTCCTCCCCGATGTCCTCGCAGTGCAGTTTGTCCTCCTCGTGCGAGCCGGCGCTGAGCACCGAGTAGGAGGACATGGAGCTGTCGTCCTTGGTGTCGTCGTCGGAGATGAGCATGGAGGAGCAGGCGCCATTGTCCCGGGGGGAGGAGTCCTCCAGCTTGATGTCCTCCATCTGCCCCCCCAGCGAGCGCTCCTCGCTGTCCGGGGCCAGCGTGGTTGGCAGGGGCTCCGTGGACTCCACCGCGAAGGGCTGGCCGGGCCCCTTCTTGGGGAAGAGCAGGCCGGGCATGGCCGGGGGGTAGGGGGGTGCGCCGCCCAGGCCCCCGGCCTCCTTGGCGGGCGGGGCGATGAAGAGCTTGCCCACCTCCCCGATCTCCAGCAGCAGGCTGGTGACGGCGGCCGTGGCGTGGTAGAGCTCCTGCTCGTGCGGGTCCTCGCTGAACAGGTTGTACATGGTCTTGCACAGCTCGATGAACTGGCCCTGCCAAGCGACACCAGCGTGACGGCGCAGGGGCCACCCCGGAACACCGACCCCACGCCCCCCACAAGCCCCCATGGAGGGAGTGGAGGCCGTGTCTCTAGTCTCTTGGTTGGGGTTTCCAACCTTTCCCCCCTTTAATTATTTGAAGACTTGAAACATTCGTGAAAATAGGAAGAACGGGAGAATAAATCTCATGACCACGTTCACCCTGAATCTCTTCCTTTCTTCTTTGCTTTTAGTCTGATTCCCCCCTGCCCCCACCCCATGATCAAAAGGAAATCCCATGCTCATTTCCTCCATCTACCCACTTTCACAGGCCTCCCATGTTCCTCTCTCCCGTGATGGAGCCCCTCTGCCCCCAGATGCAAGCAACACCTTCATGCCTCTCAGATGACCTTCATTCCCCTCAGATGACCTTCATTTCAATCAGGTGATTTCCTTACAGGAGTTACTTATAATTATGTAGGCTTTTAAAAAAAAACTCTCCCTCTTTCCTCTTCAGCTTTTTAAGGAAAACCCATGTCAGCTGCCTTTCTAGCCAGGCACAGTGATCGGAGCACCTGAGAGTACTTTTGGTGAGTGGCATAAGATGTCATAGATACTTAAAACTGAGTATTTTGTGACTCAAGTTTTCTCACAACTGGGCACACATCGAATTTTTAACAAATTTTTACTTAAAAGTAAATAATGTCTTTTTGATGCACAAAGAGAGATCCAAATAGATGAACGGAGAGTCCCTGAGTTACTCTGAGGAATATTTATCCTTCATTTATGAACAACAGCAAAAAATAGCTTCCAGGATAGAGCCCATGGGACCGGATGAGCATACTACTCACCTGGTTCAATTTGGGTAAATCTTTAGCGTTCTTCGACTTCGATTTAATTTCTGGGGTCCAGAGTCTCAGATAATTACGATTTTCTTGGGAGTTTGTTCTCTTCCCTAAAAGCCAAATGGCAAGAGGTGAGCGCCGGCAGGTGGAAGCATTCACGGGCTCAGCCGGCTCAGAGGGAATGGCGGGAGGGAGGCTCAGAGGGAATGGCGGTACCTTTGTCTGGCTTCAGACTCACTGCAACAAAGCCGTCATCCACACTGGGCTTGCTGCGACCACCTAGTCCAACCACTGGCAAAAGGCGTCAGGAGGAAAAGGGAACACGTTACTCCATGCATTGGTAGGAAAATCAGAAGAAGCTCTAGGCAGGGCAACCCGATTCAGCAAACAAAACACAAGCATACCCTGTTAAATCTGACTTTCAGACAAACTACACACATGCACCCATGCACACACAGACAAGTATAGTCTGTTACATTTGAGTGTCAGATAAACTACATAGGTAGGTAGATATCATTTTGTTTTTGGTCAAAGTTTATCTCTACTATCTTATCTTTAACCAGCCAGACGCTGAAAGTAGAGTGTGGCCTAAGTGGAAGAGAGCCAGCCTTGCTGTGAGAGTGTGAAGCCCTGAGTTCAAGTTCCAGTGCGCACACGTGTGTACACACACACACACACACACACACACACAAATTAAAGGGAGAAAGCCTTGTAGTCTTCAGATGTTGTAGAGCACGGCGTGTTCACCAGGCCAGCGTGCTCTCCTCCTGGCCCCTCTTCCAGCATTGTACAAAGAAGGAGGATTATTTTTGTCAAACCCTCAAAAAGAGGCCTTTCAGGAGTATTAAAATCTATGTTGACAGAATGGATGTGTTCACTGTAATGTTATATGCTATAAAGTTCTTCAAGATTCATAACTTAGCATTTCAAGAATCTGACTTGCTAATTGTCTTGCTATTGGTAAGTGCCCAGAGCCTTGGGCTAACTAGGCAAGGGTCTTAACAACTTGAGCCACGCCCCCTTGGCCCTTTTTGCTTTAGCCATCTTCCCAGTAGGGCCTCATGCCTCTTCCGGGGAGCACCTCACATCTTTTTGCCCAGGCCACCTGCATCAGAACCTTCCTACTATGCTTCCGGCTTCCCTGGGATGACTGCCGCAGTGTTATCAGGTGAGACGGGGTGTTGCTAGCATTTTTCCTGGGTGGACCTCCTCATCTGCTTCCTGAGTGGCGGGGTTCCAGATGTGAGCCACGTACATAAACCCCACATATGATCCTTAAAGAGCTCACTTATAACTAACTCCCTTTTCTTCTTCTTCACACCAGTTATTACAGGACACACGGGACTGCACAGGGCAGCGGAGCAACGTCCTCAGATTCCCCTGGAGTTTGTGAGCTCTAAGAGTGTGATCCAGAGTTCCATCGGCAACCCCAGCGGAAGCTAGTGTGCCAGACAGGGAGCCTTCCTTCTGTCCTGCAAACCAGCCCGGGCCATGTTAGCAGGGAACGACCCCCTACCGTTGTGCCACCAGGAAATTCCTCCCCTCGGGATGTGGAAAATGATTTAGGAAACCAAGGCAGTATCCAAAATAGCTAGAAAATTGGAAGGGTCAGCCATACTTGTGTGCTTGTTTGAGTAACCGACGGTGGAGGCGCTGGCTCCGGGGGAGACCTGGCCTGCCCAGCAGGGAAGTCACCTACCGTGAGTGCATTCTGGGGTGATGTCTTCAAAGAAGTACTGCGTGGCCTCAAAAGCAGAATCGGGCTCATCCGGATCTAAAGATGGCTCTGGAAAAGCAGGAAACAAGACTTCCATATCAATGAAACGGGGACTTAACTACGCGAGAAAGTGACCGGAAGAGGAAGACACAGTCAGAAATGCGTGCTGGCCACGCCAGAGTCCCCTGGTGGATATCAGCCTGAACCGAGTGGGGTCTCTCCTCCTCTTCTCCCCCGCTCCCTCTCTCCCCTCCATCCTCCTTTTGAACAACTCCACACCAAAGGGTCTCTTTTCTTTTTTCTTTCAATGCAGAGTTTCTGGAAACTTTTGGAATCATGCTTTGTAAGCCAGCTTTAGGGCCCGCATGCTGCAAAGACAACGTCCAAGTCTCCAGTTTGGCCATCTTGAAGTGCCGATCTCTCCTCACCTTTAGCACTGTTGTATTTGCTAGATCTAGCCCAGCCTTGCTTAAACCTAAGCTCAAACCCTCCCCGCGCTGCCCACTGGCTCCTCCAGGTGGAGACCAGCACCCCAAGACTCACACAGGGACTCCATCCGCCCTTCCTCTCCTAATTCCTGCAGCCCACACGTGACCAAATCATCCCCACGTCTCTCTAGCAGGTGCTGAGCTGTTGTCTCCCCACGCAACTCCTACCATAGAGAGGTGAGTGATCCGGGAGCACTCGGAGTCAGGCCCTCAGCCATACAACTATCCACACTCAACTTGTCCTTAGAGGTACAATCCCTGACCCGATCTGCCTACCCGCCAGCCAGAGAATTCAAGCCCCGCCCTGGTTACGGCACTGTGCCCAGCTGCGCACTTTGCTTACCAGGCAGGACGTGCATTTTGTAGAGGAGTTTGAGTTTCTCGGTGAGGTCCCCATGACACGCAGCACCTAGGAGGACACAGGACATGTGACAGATGTGTCGCGAGTGTAGTTTGCTTTTTACCAATTACCAAGACATTGTCCTGCCTGGCCGTATTAGGGGTTCAGAGCTCGGTGGTGGAGAGGCTCAGCCAGCTACGCTCAGAGATTCCTCAATGCCATGGTGACTTAGCCTCTGTACCTCAGCGCCCCCACTGTAAGGTGAAATGATAATGGGAGGTTCTAGCATGATCTCAGCACCTGGGCCTCATGAGGCATGAGGAATACCGGTGTTAATACGTACCAAGTGCTTAGCTCGGAGCCAGGCACTTAAGATACTGAGTTCTTAAAGAGGAAGGTCATGTGGCTAGGCTCCTAGCCTACGTGAGAGTTCAGAATTAAAATCAAAGCACATTTTTGGAATCACATCAGGTTACTCTGGGCCTGGGTGCTGTCCCCGAGCTTTTGTGCTCATGGTTAGCACTCTACCATTTTGAGCCACGGCTCCACTTCTGGTTTCCTGGTGGTTAATGGGAGATGAGAGCCTCATAGACTTTCTTGTCTGGTGTGGCTTTGAATCATGATTCTCGGATCTCAGCTTCCCGAGAAGCTAGCATTACAGCCGTGAGCCACCAGTGCCTGACTGATTTTAATCTATTCTAACTTAGCCTCCATTACATGATCAGAGCGTCAGAAGAATCCTGTTATTTTTCCCCCCTTTAAATTCCATATTTATTCCTGAAATCTAAAAGTCCTTTGTAAGTATATATTCTCAGACTGCCTGATTAAAGATGAACCCAACTTGGAACAAGAAGAGAGAGTCACAAAGGTAGATTGGAAGGGGTAAGAGGGGGACATCTATATTGCTGAATTTTCCAACTTCCTGCCAGCCCTCATCTCTGATCTACGCCAGTGTTCTCGGACAGGGACCAGCTCTAAGCAGAGACATCCTCTCCCACTGAAAGCTCTTCTAGAAAGTCCAAGAAGTAAAATTCTGGGTTTACATGCATGTGTGCTTTCTGAGGAGAAAAGGTCTGTAGTAAGACTATTCCAGCTCTTAAAGAATCCGTGGCTTAGAAACGGCTGGGTGGCTCAGAGCTGCCTTCTATGTTGGATTCTTCAAAGGCAAACAGAACAGAACCAGCGCCTCCTCTAGGCCGGGGTGTTTGGTGGCTCATCCTTACAGAACGAGCTTTTCCAGAACCTTCTACATTCTCCTGTAACATAGTGGGTTTCTATCGTCTTCCCTTCTCTTATTCTGTCTGCCTTCTGTGTTAATTTCCAATCATTATATCTCTGGACAGGGTTCTAGAAGGAATCTCCCTTTAATATCTCAGAAGGGTAAGAAAAAAAGAGCAACTTTTGAGTCAGGCAGACAGACAGACAGACAGAATTCTTCGCCATCCTGGCTCCCACACAGACTCACTACGCCTCTCATTCAAGTCCACAGCAGAGTCTTAGTGACTGGCTCAAAATAATCGTCTGAGCAAGTGGCCACGACCCGGCGGCTTTCCCTTCAGCCCGTTTTACAGGGAGATGAAATAAGCAGGCGGCGTGGTGCTGCGGCATGAATGTCGGAGGTGTCTGCCAGCTCTACGTGGCCATCATCCCCGGGGAGGGGGAATTAGTGTTGGGGGGACCGGCGTCCGCACAGGGGTCTGAGGGAGCCGGATTATCTTTTCACCGAGTGAGAACGTGGCAGGAGCCCTCTATGAGGTGCAGGGGACCCCACAGAAATGGGGTGAGCAAACCTTGCCACCGGTGCAACCCCGAGGATCTGGGGGCGACTGCTCCCCACCCCTGGCCTGACTCATTGTGTAACAGGGCTCTTACTCAGGCCAGCCACAAACTCCCGGAAGTTAATGAGGGAATCCCCGTTCTCATCCAGTAACTGGAACAGACGGGAAGCCAGCACGTCCGAGTGAGCGCCGCAGGCCCAGGGGAAGAGCAGGGTGAACATGGCCTTGAACTGCTCCACGTCGATGCGGTACTGCTCCAAGTAGGGCAGGCTGGGGTCATGCCGGTCCAGTGCGTGGCTGCTCCCGCCCCAGTAGCAGCTGGTGAGGTGCTCTGCCTGCAAACCCACACACAGGACGGTTACCCCAGCTCCCCACGGCCCCATCCCCCAGAAGATCGCAGCACACAGCCTACATGCGTGTGCTCCTTTGACGTGTGTGTGCCGGTCCTGGGGCTTGAACTCAGGGCCTGTACTTTGTCCCTGAGCTTTTTATGCTCAAGGATAGTAGCTCTACCGCTTGAGCCACAGCGCCAGCTCCACCTTTTTGGTGGTTCATTGGAGCTAGGAGTCTCATGGACTTTCTTGCTGGGGCTGGCTCTGCACTGTGATTCTTAGATCTCAGCCTCCTGAGTTGCTAAGATTACAGGCCGGGGCCACTGGCATCAGGCCACCATCTTTCTGGTGGCTCATTGGAGGTAAGAATCTCACAAACTTTCCTGCCTGGGCTGGCTTCGAACCACAATCCTCAGATCTCAGCTTCTTGAGTTGCTGGGATTGCAGGTGCAATTACCAGCATCTTCCTACTTCACAAATCACTACACAGAGGAGCACAGGGAGCTGAGGTCAGCGGACAACCCCCCAGCCCATCCCTGGAGAGCAGCAGCCTCTTTACTCAGGAGTCATGTGACTGAGAGAGGCGCACACCCCGTCTCAGAAGCCTACAGAGACAGATGGAGAGGCAGAGAGGCCCGGATAGACGACCACCCCCACACAGGTATTTCCAGGATCTGTGGCAGGTGGGCAGAGCCCTGGCGAGCATGCAGCGTGGAAGTCAAATTCACACAGAGCAGGTAACTTCATAGGCTTTGCAGGTGTGGACACCTGTAGGTACTTTCTCTCTCTCTTTCTCTCTCTCTGTCTCTCTCTGTCTCTCTGTCTCTCTCTCTCTCTCTCTCTCTCTCTCTCACACACACACACACACACACACACACACACACACACACACACGTGTGGATCTCAAGCTGCCACACAACAGAGATGTCCCAGAGGTGTGGAATGGAGGCTGGGCTGCTGTACTGCGCTCTGTGAGCACGGTGACCCTTCACACACAGCTAACGAGCCACAAAGCAGAGACTTGCGTCTGTCGGTCTCATCAGAAGGATGCAAGGCTCATACTGTATCTACCAATTTAATAAATACATGCTTTTGTCACACCTACCAGGAGAGAGAACTTAGCAGACACTAGTGAAACAGGAATATGGTCGTGGTGCCCTCTAGTGGCCGACAGGCCAAAAGCCTTGCCGCAGCCATCACTGCCACTGATGTCAGGCTTCAACCCTGACCTTGATGTTTCTTCCTGTTTGCCCTTACTATCTTTTGCAGGGCTCCAAAGAGCCACATTCATTTCTAACAGGGAACTGCAGATTGTGATGGAATTGGTGCTTGTATCAAAGGCAACTTTTAAATGGTTTTCCCTGACAATTGCCAGCATTTTAACCTACAAGGTGGCTGACAGTTACAAGATATTCTTTTGCACAAAGAAACATACAGGAATTGTGTTACCAAAGTCCTCAGTTATAAAACAGACACTACAGAAACTTAACCAAGTTTGCTTTATTTCTAGTCTTCTCTATTCTTATACTAGCAACATGACCTTTTCTTTTCTTTTTGTGTGGATCCTGGGGCTGGCGCACAGGGTCTGGGTGCTGTCCTTGAGCTTCTTTTTGCTCAAGGACAGTGCTCTACCACTTGAGTTACAGCTCTACTTCTGGCTTTTTTTGGGGGGGCAAGTAGTTTATTGAAGATAAAAGATTCTCATGGACTTGGCTTCCTGGGGTGGCTTTGAACTGTGATCCTCAGATCCTGAGCAGGTAGGGTTACAGGCATGAGCCTCTGACGTCTGCATCATCTTAAGGGTCCTTTACAGCTTGTTATAGGAAATTAAAAGTTACAAGAAGCTGGGTACCAGTGGCTCACACCTGCAACCCTGGCTATTCAGGAGGCTGAGGTCTGAGGATCACAGCTCAAAGCCAGCCTGACTTTTCTGACAGAAAAGTCGATGAGACTCTTATCTCTAATTAAAAAAAAAAAAGTCAGAAGGGCGCGCGTGCGCGCGCGCGCGCACACACACACACACACACACACACACACACACACACAGTCCCAAGAATTTCTGGAAGAATTTAAACTTGTCAACCATTGTTCTAATGAGCTTTACAAAGCAATAGCCACTTTTTTTCTTAAGTCCAAGAAAATAGCTACAATGTAGAGAGAAAGAGAGCTTAAATATTGACAACTTAGTGGTAAGAATTTGCTTATGTTCTGTGCTATGTACTGTGCTCTCCCTCTCTCTCTCTCCCTCTCCCTCTCTCTCTCTCTGTCTCTGTCTCTCTGTCTCTGTCTCTCTCTCGGTACTGAGGTTTGAATGTGGGACCTCAAGCTTGGTAGGCGAGCTTTTTATCTCCAGAGCCATGCCTCTAGCTCTATTATGCTCTATTTTCAAATAAGGGCTCACATTTTTTCCCAGAGGCTTGCCTTTGACCATAACCCTGCTACCCATAACTTCAATGAAGCTGGGATTACAGGAATGTAGCACCATGCTGGCCTTATACCACAATCCTCTCAGTCTCCCCCTGCTGACTGGCTGGGATTGTAGACATGCACCCTCATGCCTGGCCAAGGACTATAATTCTGCATTCCTACCTCTTACTAGTTACGCATGCAGGGATTCCTGCTCTCCCCGAGCAACCTCAAACAAAAACCAAGAACTCATCGACTAATGAATCAACACCTCCACTCCTTCGGGGAGACGTGGATTTACTCTGAAGCGCACCTTGAAGAGCGTGTAAAGTTCCTCCAGCTCGTCAATGGTGAAGGACGTTTCTGTCACAATGGTCCGTACCTACAGGAGGAGACCAATGAGCTGCACAACCTGCAGAGGCTCAGCATCCGGGGGGGGCCCGTCTCCCCGTCGCTGGGCTGGAGCAGGGCGGTGGGCGAGCAGGGCGGGAGGGGGAGCACGCGAAGCCCCGAGCTGACCGGAGGAAGGACTTTCCTCACCACGTTGCGCTTGGTGGTGTCCTCCAGGGTCTGGATCACTTTTAGCCGCTGCTTGAACCTCATCTGCTCGATCAAATCTGCCCGGATGGTTCCGAATTTCTGGAAGGAGCAAGGTTGGGACTTGGTGAGAGGAAAAGAAAAGTCTGCGAAAGCACCCAGCGCCGCGCGAGGACGCCGCTTGGCTGGCGCCATCGGGGTGAGAGGTTCCTGGCACAGGAGGAAGGACGTCACATGACCACACGCTTCGTCTCACAGAATAAATAATCCGGAAGTCACCGTGTATCTCAGGGGCCGAGTGGAATTTCAAAGTCAAATATGGCTTCCTCCAGCCAATAGTTCATCAGGCAGGAGGAGGGTTACATTAGGCTGTTTGAGACAAAGAATAACAAGTTGGGTACTGGTGTCTCATGCTCAGGAGGCTGAGATTCACCTGTCATCCCAGCTACACAGGAGGTAAAGAAGAAACATTCCAGCCCAACTGCCCCCCACCCAATCCAAAAGCCAGACAGATGTGAAGGTGAACATATGTACCATCTACTTGGAAGGTGTAAATAGGTGGATCACAGTCCAAGGCCAGCCCTGGGCAAAAATGGGAGAGCTTGTCAGGAAAATAAAAAGTTACCAGCCTCTCCCTACTCAACCCTTCTCAGACAACACCCATAGGGAACAGGTCCCTTGACCACAAAGAAACACCCAAGGCCACCACCTCTTGCCAAAGACAAAATCCGAGGGGCCCTCTGTGTGTGTGTGTGTGTGTGTGTGTGTGTGTGTGTGTGTGTGTGTGTGTGTGTGTGTGTGTGTGCATGTGTGTGGAGGAGGGATTCCTAGTCTAGACATCACATTTGAAGGCTGACACTTTGTGGTTCTACTTCTGTGTAATTCTGACAGAAGTGCAAAGCTCCTCTCACAAGGCACACACAGAAGAAACCTGGAGCTTTATGAAGTGGGGTTCTCATCTCTCCATATGGTACCAGACCAAGCTCCATCGCCCTGGGAGGCCTGGGATGGACCAGAACTCCTCCCCCGTTCAGTCCCAGGGGTCGCCCTCCTGGAGCACAGGGAGACGGGTGGTGTGCGCCTTTGAACACGCAGGTGCCACACTTTGGCCTGGGCCAGGCTGCAAAGGCCTCGGGTTCCACCAGGTCAGTCCCCCTGAAGGGCAGTGAACCACAACCTCACTGCACATTTGCAATCTCAGGGGGAAATTAAAAAAACAAAAAATCCTTAGACCTGGGCTTCCTGCCAGAGATTCAGATTTAATTGGTCTAAAATGGAGCCTGGGAATTCATTTTTTTTTTTAATACTTGGCTGTTTTAAGGATGCAGGCAGGGTGGAGACCACAAAGACCAGACGAGACCAGGTAAAGTAGCGCTACAGACAAGAGGCTGTCTTCCCTGGAAGGCAGAGGAAGGCCTTGCTGGTGTCTCCTGCCATGGAGGACTTGGACAGGAAGCAGAGGAGAGCCGACCTCCATCTAGTCTCTCCCATGACAGATGGGCGAAGCTCCAGCCCCAGCCCAGGCTGGTCTGCCTGTGTCAAGAATAAAGCCGAGGCTGCATGTACAAAGCTGTATTACCTTGGCTCAGAATTCTCTTAACAAAAAAAAAGTTTCAAGAGATGTCTTTAGGAAAAGAATCCACAGATATCATTAACTACTTGCCTGCAATCTTACGGTTTTTGTTGTTGTTGTTACTGAAAGAAAATAAAATCACTGGCCATTTATGATAAGAGTTCTATCCAAATGTTTTTCAACATGCATAGAGATAATAAGCAGTGTTGAAGGCAGGGAGGCGAAGCTGACTTTCGTTTGCTTGTTCGTTCGTTTGTGTCTGGCTTTTGAGACTCAGTCTTGCTTTGTAGTTCAGAGGGGCTTGGGAATCGCAGCCCCGGCTCTTTCCAGTTCTCCTACTTCTACCTCCCAGGGACAGGGATTACAAACTCTGCCAACACGCTCAGCAGACCCGTGCTGCTTAATCTCTGAATATGGAAATAGAAACTTGGACAGTCTTTACAGAAACTGGACAGTGAGGACCACCAGCTTGGAGATCATGCATCAAATGCCCTTCTTCAATGGGGATGTGCTATGTGCATGCAAGGGTATCCCAGAGCTATACTGTAATAGAAATTTGAAAGAAACCAAATTAAATGGCCAAATAAAAATGGTACCAGTTAAATAGGCTTTGCTCACTCATTAAAAAGCATGCTACAAAAACATTTCCTAAAGTCATGCCTTTCAAATATTTAGTGTATTAGAGAATTTCTTGTGGTGTGGTTTAGAAGAAATACATGGTGTGTGACAGAGCAGTATTTAGTGAGATCTTTTTTTTTAAGTGTATCCTGTAAAAGTAATACATAATTGATGAAAGTATTGTGAAATATTTGTAGGATGCAGTTCATTTTGTCTTTCAGATTTATCTACAGTTTCTACAATGATTATAGATCATTTATATGACTCCTAGGTGGAAAGGAACCAAACAGGGTATCTCAATGAAAATTAAAAATGTAACCACTATTCTTTCCCCATGATGAGTTAAAGGCACACATTTCTGACTCTCTCTGTTGCTGTGTATGTGTGCAGCGTGTGCGTGTGCGTGTGTGTGTGTGTGTGTGTGTGTGTGTGTGTGTGTGTGTGTGTGTGTGTGTGTGTGTGGTCAGTACTGGGACATGAACTCAGGGCCTCTTGCCCTCATGTGGCTTTTTCACTTAAGGCTGATGCTCTACCAACTGAAGCCACACCTGTACTTGTAGCTTTTTGTAGTTTTATTAGACATAAGAATCTCACCGGTTAGCCAGGTGCTGGTGGCTCATGCTTGTAATCCTAGCTACTCAGGAGGCTGAGATCTGAGGATGGTCGTTTGAAGTTAGCCCTGGCAGAAAAGTCCCCGTGAGACTCCTAACTCCAAGTAAGCACTCAAAAATCAGAAGTGGTGCTGTGGTTCTAGTGGTAGAGCCCTAGCCTTGAGCACAAAGAGGTTCAGGGACAGTGCCTAGGCCCTGAGTTCAAGCCCCATAATTGATCAATTTAAAAAAAAAGAATGTCATGGGCTTTTCTGTGAACTTTATCCTCAAAGCTCAGTCCCCTTGATACTGGCTAGGATTACAGATGTGAGACATCAGTGCCTGGTGCTCTTTCAGCTCGAGAGCTACTTTCTGCCCTGCCCACTATCATGGCCACTATCATGGCCTCCAGAGTGCTGCTGGATCTCCAGTCTGAGAGCCCCCTACACCTGGAGAAAGTGTGACGGGCTTGGTAGCAAGCGCACGGTGATTTCTATAAGTCTACAGAGCTAAGTATCAAGAAGTAGGAAAGCAACAGGTGCCAGTGACTCATGACTGTGACTATAGCTCTGGGGAGGCTGAGATTGGGAGGATTAGAGTTAGAAGCCAGCCCAGGCATAAATGCTTACGAGACCTCTGCTCACTCGAGTTGGGCACAGCTACACAGAAAGCCTGAGCTGGTGGGGACCAGTTCTCACAATGTGAAAGGCAGCGGGTAAAACGATGCTTTGAGCATTTTTATCCCCTCCCCAACTTAGTCTCCAATGCAATAGTGTATGGAGGTGGGGCCTCTGGGGAGGGATTTAGATGCAGAGGGCTCTGACTTTGTGGAGTCTTTCTTCTGCTGCGTGAAGACATGGTCTTCCTCCCAAGGGCAACACGCAGGCATTCAGACGCCATCTTGGAGGGGGAAAGGCAGGAGTCTCCATCTGCTGGAGCCTTTAATCTCCCAACCATTAGAGGGCGGGCTAGCAAGGGCGGAGCGGCTGAACTCTCAGCAGCCTCAGGGAGCGGCACCACCCGGCCAGGGGGCCGGACCCACCTCATAGGACGTCCCGATGAGTCTGAAGATGTCCACGGCGGGGTAGGGCTCCACGTCGTCGCTGAGCAGCGAGTGGAGGTGTGGGATGGGCGGCAGCGTGCTGTCCTTGTTGGTCACGCTGTCCAAGTACCTGAGGGGAGACGAACCGAACCGGGGGGATCACTGGAGATGGACCAGAGCTCCCCCCTGTCATTCTGCAAACGCTGCGCTTTAGAATGAAATCCCCTCGACTCGTGAGGACAAAGCAGTGAACCTGAGTCCTCAGGACGGAGGTTCCCATCGAGTCCGCGGGGACCGGCGCCCCGGAGGGGCGGGTGAGGAGGCCAGGGGGGGTCCTGCCAGGCGGGCGGGCACCGTACCTTCCCAGCACCGTCATGGCCTCCCCATCATCCTTGCAACCCAACAGCTTGTCCACATTGGCGTCCAGCACCGCCAGGGCCAGCTGGAAGATCACTTTGATGCCTTCGTAGAAGAAGCAGTCCACCACCACCACGGCGCTCTCGAAGGGCATCACGCTGAGGAAGAGCGTGAGGAACCAGGACAAGGAGATGGTGGAGATGACGCCCAGGTCCTGCATGCAGTCGTACAGCTGCGGGACGTAGTCTCGCGCCAGCTCCTCGAAGACGCCCTGGTCCACCAGCGCACCTGCAGGCGCGCACAACCACACCGCCTCAGCCCCCGCCGCGGGCCCGAGGGCGGGACCACAGCCACCCCGTCTCCAATCTACTTCCTCTCTGCTCACTGTTCTCAGCCTCTGGGGGCCCCGTGGAGGCTGGAGGCTCCCGTTCTAGAACCATCTTCCTGCCAAGACAGTCACCGCCCCGCCTACCTACGACTCTGGTGTTGTAGTAATCGGGCAGCATGCGCTCACACAAGGCCACCAGCAGCCAGAACGCTTCCTCCTCTTTGGCATAAAGCAGCAGCACAGAAGTGACGATGTTCATGGCCTAGGGGAACGAGGGAGAATTGAACTGCAGACCAGCGGCAACCTCGGAAGTCATTCCGTGGTTTTCGTCTGTGCTGGTGCCTTCGGGGCCGCGTGGCGCTGTCTGGGCCCCTGGGTTTGGTTTGGCTGATGACCCTTTAGAGCCATCGGCCACGACACGGCCTTGGCACCCACGCAGCTCTCAACATGCACAGGCAGAGCCCTGGCTTCAAAGAGCCTGCCCCACGGCTGCTTGGCCAAGCTCCCGCCCCGGTGCCACATCTCTCCATGGTCCTAATCCTTAACTCAGGGAGGTAACTATTTCCTTTACAACCTTCCAGGAATGCCTTCCATAACCAAGTACACAGGGCTCCAGGCTCTCTGCGGAGAACAAAGACGCTTTCAGAGCTGGAGGCCGCCCAGGAGCGCCCTCCAGGTAACAGCAGCCTGGGAAAGTAATGGCGATTTAAATTCTAAAGTAGCCTCACTTTATTAAAAGGTATTATCGAGTCCTTCAGAACTACTACTTAAAGAGTCCTCTTAATTAAAAAAGGAAGATCAAAAGATAAATATGAGTTCTGTTCTATTAGAAGGAGCTCTGTACTTGTCCTGATCTTCTAGAAAGCAGCAGTGGGCCCTTCAGATTTCTGCAATATCAGTTACAAAAAGAAAAAGAAAACAAGACCAAGCCAGGTCCCTTGGCCTCACAGAATCTTTCTTAAAAGCCTTAATACTTCTCTAAGAAAAATCATTATTAAAATTCCGATTAAGAAGGAGCCTGCTGATGCTAGTTTGTGATTAGGGTCACAGTCAAGTTCCTCAGGCTTTCAGTCAAGATAGGTGTTCCAAGGCTCCACGTGTGATAGGCTGGACTAGGGGGCAGGGGGGAGGGGACACGCAGGCAACAAACTCATGGGGCTTAATGCCGGCACCAGACAGAAAACAAAGATTAACAAGGGTTAATCAATTGATCTGGGGGCATGGTTAGATTGAATACTATCAAAAAGATAGATAATAAGGTATCGAGAAGAGTGCGTGTACATGTGTGCATCACACATATGTGTGAATATGTATATTTGTACATGTGTGCATGTGTATGGATGGGCATGTGTTTGTGTGTATGTGTGCATGTGTGTGTGGACATGCAGTGTGTTAAGTATATTATAGGTACGCATGTGTTTGTGTTTGTGTGTATGTGTGTACGCACATGCATAGATGTGCATGTGTTATAAGTGTATTGTGTGTGTGCATGTGTTTGTGTGCATGTGTGGACATTCATGTGTTATGTGTATATTATGTGTGTGCGTGTGTCTGTGTGTGTGCGTGCATGTGTGTGTGTGTATATAGGACTTAAGCTACCTTCAGCTTTTGTGGGAAGGTCAAGGAAGGTCTCTCTGATCATACGGAGTCTGAGGCTGTGCAGTTTTCCAAATTGCCAATAGAAGAACTGATTTTAGGTAGTATTGTTGAGGGACATTGCTTTGCCAGGCTGAGTTAAACATTTATTTTAATGTGTATTAAAATGTAACCTTGGCACAGAAACGCTGTGTGCTCAAGGACATCGCCGCTCAAGAGAACACAGAATAGGAATAGGAATCCAGCCCCTGTCCACAGAGGAAGGCCCTGTACTGGGCCTGTGGCCTCCAGCCCTGCCCTAAGTCAGTAATCGGGCAATGACAGGCCTGGAAAGGGAGCTGCACTCTGCTCTGTCATCGGCAGAGAAGTCTCAACCCAGGGAGAGGCTGCTTCTCAGGGGCCATCATGGTCTAGAGACGATGGCAAGCCACACAAGGGTATCAAAGGGCATCCTAGGGCTCTCTGGAGAGGCCTAGTCCACAATGCCCATGCCGCCGTCTAACAACATAGACTCCGATCTAATTTTCTTCACGCGTAAACTCTGCGTGCGGCTTACCTGACAATACCCTATGTTGGGGTTGCGGAAGGCGTACGCCGTGAGGACTCTCCTTAGAGCGGCTATCCCCATTTCATTCTGGAAGGCCGGGTGCTCGGGAAGCGAGCGGTGTAAGTCCCTCTCAATCTCCTCGGTGGCAAGGTTGTATTTCCCCATGGACTTTTCTACAAGGTCCTCATAGTATCCAGGGTGGGTGGCCTTCTCATTAATGGCACCTGAGAGGAACACAACAGATTCAACATTAACGGAGAAAAAAGTGGCAGCCAGGTTTGGTGAGGCCCTATGTCTAAAATACATTCAAACTTACAACTCAGTGACTAAAGCTAGCTAACAGTGAGCGGAGGTCTGAGGAGATATTCCTGTGCAGAAACACATGAAAACATTCTAAACATCAGTGCCTTTGAGGAAATTAAATCCAAAGCTACTTCACACCTGCCAGGATAAATCCAATAAAAGGGATAATAACACGATTTGGTGAAGGGAAGAGGGATTAAATCTCTTACTTCTTTGGTGGTGTAGCTGCTTCGAAAATCAGCCAGGAAGTATTACTAAAGGTTAAACATGGTAGAGCCAAAAACTCCACCCCATAGAAATGAACATATGTGTTCACCCCAAACTGTGTATGTGAAAGCTCCTGGCAGTGTGATAATCCTAGTACTCAAAAAGCAGAAACAACTTAAATGTTCAACTAGTACGTGGATAAACAAAAGCGTAAAGTATTCATACAATGGTGTAATTGCTGGCTATAAAATGAATGGATGTAGCCAGGCACTGATGGCTCACAACTGTAATCCTAGCTACTCAGGAGGCTGAGATCTGAGGATTGAG
The DNA here is from genome assembly GCF_024711535.1 of Dipodomys merriami. Taxonomy (NCBI): domain Eukaryota; kingdom Metazoa; phylum Chordata; class Mammalia; order Rodentia; family Heteromyidae; genus Dipodomys; species Dipodomys merriami. The sequence goes on from NW_027206059.1 coordinate 379,519, forward strand.
GTTTGAAGCCAGCCCAGGCAGAAAAGTCCCTGTGAGACTCTGATCTCCAATTGACTACCAGAAAACCGCAAGGGACACTGTGGCTCAAAGTGGTAGAGTGATAGCCTTGAGCAAAGAGCTCAAGAAGAGCACCTGCCCCAGAGTTCAAGCCCCAGGACTGACACAAAATATAAATAAGTAAAATGAATGGATGTGCTACAACAGAGTGAACGGTGAAGACCTCATTCTAAGTGAAAGAAGTTAGGCATGGGAATCATGCATCGTGTGATTTCACTGATACGTAGACAAATCTACAGAGAAAGTGGGTGAACAGTGGAGGAGAAAGAGCAAATGATGAGTAAGAAACATAACTGTTTGTGGTGCTGGCTGGCGACAATGTCTTAAAATTAATTGTGCCGAAACTGAAGTATTTTTTCTTCATTGTTGTTTTTGTTTTCTTTTCTTTTTGTCTTGTTTATCTGTCTTGGGGAGGGCAAGGGGGAGCACAGAAATGGGAGGGACAAAGGGTGAACAAACGCAGCAGTGGTACTCACAGCTGAAAGTGGGTGGGGGTGGGGGAGGAGCTGGGAGAGCGCGAGGGGAGGGGTGACGGTGGACAACATCCGAACCCCTCTGCGCATCACCTTTACAAGGATGATCAATGTTTCCAAAAGCTAATTGTGTTGATCACTGCATCGTTCCGTGAATCAACACTTTGGTGAACTGTGAGCTATTTTGAATACAGCTTTTATACAAAAGAATAAACAAAGGTGAGTGTCGTGCAGAATGGCAGGGTGGGCACTCGGGCTCCATCCTCTGGAAAGCCAAATGCCCCGCCCACGGGGCCGGCCCTGCGCTTGTCCCCAGCATTGATGGAGAACCAGCCTGACCAATCCTTGCCTGGCAGTCAGCACCAGACCGTTGGCTTTGGCTGGAGTCTCTCAGGGGTCTGCCACACTTCACCTCCGAGGGTACACTGAGTCCAGGCTGTAGAAGCAAGTGGGCTCCATTGTGGGCTCCCAACCAGGACCGAGGCTCTTCTGATGGACGAGCTGCTTTTGGTGTGAACCCCACTGCTGAGTAAATGGAAATGGGGCTCGGGCATCCGCCCAACAGAGGGCAGGGCGCAGCACGTGGGCTCGGGATGGCGCGCAGGCCCCCGCTGGGGAAGGAGCACGGGCTACCCGCTGCGTGGGCCAGCCCTGGCAGCCGGGCGGTGGCGAGCCTCTGCGTCCCCGTCTCACTCTCATCCTGCCTGCAACCATGAATAACTTCTCCTTTGAGTCAGGAGGACGGAATGAACTTTTGCATTTACTGCCGGTGATGAGAATCTGGTTGTCAAGGTGACCGGCTCATCAAAGGAAGACAAGGGAAGACTTTGTAGACTAATGATCTGCCTGGGCTTGATTTGTAATTACAGATAATTTGACTCAGATTTGGGCTTCTAAATGAGGAGACTTGGCTGGTTGACTTGGGAAAATGAAAAACAGGATGAGTAAATGAAGAGAAATTAAATCAGGTCTACATGAAATAGGTAAAAACCATTATTTTTTTCAGATTTACCCCCCCCCCAACATAATGAGATGTATAAAGATCTCATTACTGTCAACTTTACCATTTATATATACTTTTAGAAAAGAGCTGCCAAGGTTTTGTTTAAGGCTTCCTGATAAGCCTGGTAACTATTTTTCATCATTAATATCATTTTTAAGTAAAGGGATTTAAGAATGATTCCTGTGTTGGACTATTATTCACTTAAGCTTATTTAAAATGTTTACATTTTAGACCTCCAAGCAGGGCGTTCAGATGATTTATATGTTAAAGCCAAGCTGGCAATGTCCAGAGGGAAGCTGTGCTTTAGAGCATAAAAGGCCCTTGTGATACACTAGATGTTTTGGAATGGCCAAAAGTAGTGGTGGAATAGACTACAGGACTGAAATGCTATGATGGAAAATTCCAGAAATAAATAATTCAGACGTTTTAAATAACGATTACAGTATGTTGCTAGTAGTGTTTTACTATGAGTTATTGTTTGTTAGCCTCTTAGGATGTCTAATTTATAAGTTAAGCTCTATTGTAGTATTTATGAATGTTTAATAAAAACCTGCCAGGTACCAGTAGCTCATGCCTGTAATCCTAGCTACTCATTAGGCTGAGAGCTGTGGCTCATAGTTTGAGGCCAGCTCTGGGAAGGAAAGTCTGTAAGACCACTGACAAGCCAGATGTGGAACCATGGCTGAAGTAGTAGAGCTCTAGCCTTGAGTAAAAAAGCTAAAGGACAGTGCCTAGGTCTTGAGTTCAAGACCCAATGCTAGCATGCCTGCACCTGGAATCCTGACATATAAAGGGTTCAGTACTATCCGTGGTTTCAGGCACTTCATCTGAGGTGTAGGAATGGATCCACTAAGGTCAGGAGGAACTACTGTCCAAATGTTCAAGGGGTAACGGCATCTCCACCACTCCGGGGTTGACCAGAGACTTCAGACCAAAAAGCAACCATCGAGGACAAGGTTCTGTACCTCCATTTCCTCACATCTCCCCCGTCCAATGAAGACCGGCAATGGGCACTCAGTGAGGTCAACAATAAACTCCCCTGATGATAACGCACTGCGCTCTCTCTCTTACTCAGGCTCTGTCTGCAGAGCCTGGGACCCGCTGACCTTTGCTCCGAGTGTGTGGAGTGAAGGAAGCCGACTTATACCTGACAGCAGCAGCCACAGCTCCCCGCGCATGCTCTCTGGGATGCCCTTCAGCACCAGCTCCCGTGTTTTCTCTGTGCGGTACATGCAGATCCCCTGTCCATACTCTGCAAAGTGAATCTTCCAGGCCTGTTCTTTCAGAAACTCTTTGGCCTGCAAGACACAGTGAAACACAAGCAATGGGGACAGAAGGCCAGAACCACCTCCCTGGGGAAGGGAGAACAGGGCTCCGGACAGAATTCATGCGAACACAGAGTTCAGATTTCTCATGCTTATCGCCTGGGTCATGCAATGATGCTTACTGGAGATCAGACAGTCAAAGGCCAGTCAAATTTGTGGTTTATGTCCACAGCCCCAGGTAAGAGTGAAATAATGCTTCTGAAATGTGGGCTGAGAAATTCTGTCCTTACTAGTGGATTGATTTCTCAACTAGTTAAAACTTCAATAAAGACCAAGAAGTTACCCAAACCTCCTGTGTAACTCTTGTCCCCTTCCATAAAGTCATTCTAAAACCCAATAATCTACTTAGATAAAAATTACTTCCCCAAGCCCAGCCTGATGACTCACGCCTGTAATCCTAGCTACTCAGGAAGCTGAGATCTGAGGCTTGTGGTTCAAAGCCAGCCAGGGCTGCACAGTTTGTGAGATTCTTATCTCTAAGGAACCACCAGAAAACCAGAAGTGGCACTGTGGCTCCAAGTGGTAGAGTGCTAGCCTTGTGCAAAATAGGTCAGGAAGAGTACCCAAGCCCTGAGTTCAAGCCCCACGACCAACAAAATAAATAAATAAATAAACAAAATAAAATTACTTCCCTTTTTTAAGGAAATACATCTCCATCAGAAAAAACTTTTATAGCCATTCATGGATTTATTACTATTTAAATATTTTCAAAGCCGGGTACTGGAGACTCGGACTTACAATCCTCGCTACTCAGGAAGCTGAGAGCTGAGAATCGTGAGCTGAGATCTAAGGACCATGGCTAGCCTTGGCAGAAAAGTCCATGAGGCTCTTATCTCCATTTAACCAGCAAAAAAAAAAAGTCCAGAAGGAGAGATATGGCTCAAATGGTAAAGTGCCAGCCTTGAGCAGAAAAAGCCCCAGTTAGGTAACATAAATAAACAAATGAACAAATATTTGCACTCACATGGTTTTGTGCTACTATAGAAAACCTCAGGGAAGATCAAGAAGAACCCACCAGCTTGGGGTTGAACTCCTCAGGAGACCGGCGCCGGTACATGGTCATCAGCGTTTGTGTGGCTGTAGGGACGCTGTTGCCATTTAGGTTGAAAGGGCGCTCACCATCTGTGTCGGAGCTGGTGCTTCTCTGGGGGCTGGAGGACACGAGGCTGCGGGGCCGAGAGTACACCTGCGGGCACACAGGAGAGGCCGCCGTTTGGAAGAGTCTGGGCAACAGAACTCCACCCCTGGTGGCCAAGCACCATCCACAGCTCCCACTTGGTCTGGCAATGTGAAGGACCAGGAGAAGCACAGCTAGTTAGGAGCTGGAGACTATTGTCAGAGATGATTCGGCAGTGGTGTGGGCCACGGGCCCAGGTGACATTATTTTAATATTTAAAGTAGATTACTGTGGGTGCATTTCTGCAACAAAGTGGTTGGCTATTCGTCTCTGTGATTTGCGTATATGCAAAGCACGCCACTGCTGAATCAGGAACTCTTGGGACCGTCCAACTTCTCTAGTTTCTGCTGCCTTCAAAATGCTTGCCTACATGGACCAGGTGGCCCTTACGGGCCATCTTAAAGTATGCCATTTCGTATCAGCGAGCTGTGCACCTTCTCAGTGCTCCCAGATTCCCGCATGCCCGTTCCAGGTTTGACTTAACAGGGACCTAATACGTATTTTATCATTGAAAACTCAACATTGCAGTGCTGGATCTGAAATTAGAGAGACGCTGCCAATGGCACTCTAGAGACCAGAGTCATCTGCTATATGGTCAGGACAAGTCATTTAATGATATCTTCAACTGTAAGACAGAGGCTTAGACCAGGTGATCCCAAAGGTTCCCCTCACTCTATCATTTCAAATACAAACTCATTGAAATTTAAATGAGATTGTGTTGAGGTCCGGCTCTCCGGGCTTCAGGGGAATGGTTTATGCTCACTCAGCTGCAAAGCTTCACAAGCAAATCAAAGGACAAAGGGAAACGAACTCTCTGGGGAAGAGACTAAGACACGGTCACCACCGCCTTCCGCACACCTCGTCGTCGGAACTGTAGTAGCTTCCCACAAACTCTCTGTCCAAGTATATCCTGGACGTGGTCTGCTGCAGGAAATCTGAGATCCTCTGCACCAGGAAGTCTCTGTCTTTCAAGTTGGCGAAGAGGAAGGTCATCCTGTTCCTGGTGCTGATGGACAGCGGGCTGGGGAGCACACTGGAGCTGTCGGCCTTTTCCACGATGGTCACCTGAGACATGAGAGAGCCAGAGCGTGCGGGTCGGGAAGGAAGGGCCCAGGCGCAGCGCCGAGGGCGGACTCGGTGCTCTGGTCCCTCTGGGGGGACAGCCCGTATCTGACTCCGTTGGACAGAGACTCTTTGACTCTGTTCCCATAATATAAAACAGCTCACAACAAATCGAGCTCGACTTTGGGCCAGGAACTACCATTACCTTCTGGTCTTTTTCTCAATCAGTGGCTCTGTGCTGGGGGTGGCTCTGTCCCCAGTTTCAGTCCTGGAGAAATTCTGCAACGTCTGCATGTGTTTGGGGCTGTCACTATAACAGTCAAGGTGACAACCATGAAGCGGCTGAAGCCAGGAGGCTAGCTGTCCCAGAGGGCGCCGGACAGTCCCCAGCCAAAACCCCAGCCCCCAATATCGATAGTGCCCAGACCCGAAAACCGCCATAGGAGTTCTTTGCTTTTCGTTAATGTTTCATGGAGCCATAGAAGAGAAGACTCTGAGCTGCTATCTTACCCAGAAATAGAAAAATGATTCACGACGCTGGTTCCTTTAACTAAGCTTAATGTGAGCATGGCTTTCAAAATCCCACAATCTGTCCAGTATCTCACTTAGACTCCAGGGATTTTCCATCCAGAGTTTTCAAGGATCCGTTTTCCTGAGCAGACATGATGTGAGCCTGCAACCCTATCTGCACTAGCTGTGTGTGTGTGTGTGTGTGTGTGTGTGTGTGTGTGTGTGTGTGTGTGTGTGTGTGTGTGTGTGTGTGTGTGTGTGTGTGTGCGCGCGTGCGCACGTGCACGCGCACCAAATGAAGTCCATTGCAGTGGGAGTAAAGAAGAAAAGTAGCATCTGCTCTGAACTGAAGACAGATACGGATGGTTTATAAATAGGACTTTCATCAACGGAAGCAGCAAGGACCAATGCACTAAAACTATTTTCTTGCTTTCTCAAAGCAAGCATTACGCAGAACCTCCCACTCTCTGCTTGGTTGTCGCTCAGAGCCGGCACGCTACCATTTAAGCCACACTTCCAGCCCAGTTATTTTTATTGGTTACTTAGAGTTGGAGTCTTATAGATTTTTCTTTCTGCCAGGCTGGCCCTGAACTATGAGCTTCAGACCTCTGCCTCTTGACTGGCTGGGAGTACAGGCATGAACCACCAGCACCCAGTTTAACATGCTAAGTTCTGAAGACTGCTACATATTGGCCTTCTTCCCATTTATCTGAAAGATGACGGAATGGTCTCAGCCCTACCAGGAGAACACAGCGAGCAGACTGAGACTGGGAACCATCTGCCTCTCCATCCCCGAGGGCTCACTGAAGCAGACGCAGAGGCGGCGGGCAGCAGGGCCAGAAGGTTCTTCCTGAGTGGCTTGTCATGCCCTTTCCTCTTAGGTGCTGGGACACACAGTTCTCTCTCCAAAGCACTCAGCCCTGACCTTACGCCTCATAACTTCTGAGTACTAACACTGATAAGATGAAGAGGAGATGCTCCAAGTCTACAGTCATAGCTGTGAGGACAAACAAAAGGGCTGCTAGGGTTTATTGAGGAATCAATTCATTTCTGGGTAAAAACATGCCCAGTCCAGGCACAGATCATCTTAACTACTTGGGAGGCTGAGATCTGAGGATCACGGTTCAAAACCAATGTGGGCAGGAAAGTATGTGAGAATCTTATCTCCAATTAACCACCAGAAAACCAGAAGTGTAGTTGTAGCGGAAAGTAGTAGAGTACCAGCCTTGAGCAAAAAACAGCTCAAGGACCGCACCTAGTGCTCACACCCTGAGTTCAAGTCTCAGGATTGGCACAAAGAAACCAAACCAAACCAAACTAAACCAACAACAACCCCCTCCCCACCCCAAAAAACCCACACTCCTGATCCTCAAAGACAACTATTATGACTGGAACTCCACCACCGTCCATGGGGCTCCGAGACTCACCTCCCGGAGCGGGATGATAAGGCTGCACAGATTCTCCTCCTTGCTGGTGAAGCAGATGTAGTTTGTGGAGACGAACATCTGGCCCAGAATGTGCATTTTGTTAAACGGCGTCCAGAGGGTGCAGTCGGTGTGGCCGTCTAACTTCTCATCTTTGGGCAGCCGGAACAGGGCGCGGTACCGCTCACTCTTGGCCCGGGCATCCAGATCTCTGGAAGGCAGTGCTTATGATCTACCCACACAAGAAGAATACTGTGGTGCCTTCTACCCAGCCCACCATACCCTTCTCCATCTTTCTAGTCTCCTCTTTCTCCCCTGCTTAATTTACACTAGTGTTAACACCAACCTAAAAATCTGAAAGCACAGTGAGATGATTTTAATATATTTATGTCTGTTGTGTAGCTATTTTCCAATTAATATCTGCAACATGTATGATTCAAGACATTTCTGGTTAAAACACATTCCCAAAGCCAGGCACTGGTGGCTCACACCTATAATCCTCAGGAGGCTGAGATCTGAGGATTGTGGTCAAAGCCGGCCCACACAGGAAAGTCTGTGAGACTCTTATCTCCAATGAACCATCAGAAAACTGGAAGTGGCGCTGTGGCTCAAGTGGGAGAGCACTAGCCTTGAGCACAAAAGGAGCTCAGGGACAGCGTTCAGGCCCTGAATTCAAGCCCCATGAGTCACAATAAAACATTCCCAAGCCGGGTGCCAGTACCCCACCTGTAATTCTAGCACCCAGGAGGCTGAGGCCAGGAGGATCACGAGTTCAAGGCTAACCGGGGTGAGCAGAGAGGCTCTGCCTCAAAGCAAAGACAATGAGACAAGATGTACATACACACAGCGCATCTTGAGAAGACTAGACTCGGAACAAGGAAATGCATTATCTTCCTACGCACGCAATCAGTTCTAAAGAGGTTATTGCCTGTCCAGAGCCGCTCAGGGACCGAGTGAGCAGGCAGCAGCCATGCCAGCCTGTCAGGTGTCACCTCCACCCTAAACAGATGACAAAGTGCGTGAAGAGACCTGGAGCAGTCCACCGCTTAGACGACTCTGCTTTCCAGTAGCGTCTGGGTCTTCTGCGGACTTCAGTGCTTTTCCTGGGACTCTTCTTTTTCCCATTCACACCTCTCTTCACAGGCTTCACACAGCCCAGCCACGTGAGGGCTAGTCCCGGCTTCACTACTTATGAACCCATCACCGTCCTCACCAGCCTGCAACCACACATTGCAGGCTCCGCAACACGTCGCCTTTTCTTATGATACCAACCTTCTATCTGTACCCAGGAAAGCTGGAGGCTGTTCAGATAAGCTTAGTGGGAATGCTCGCGTGGGTGGTGCCCTGCTCGTGGAAGGTGTGTAGGACGCCACGTCTCCGACACTCACCGTTTTAGCGCAGACACTTTCTTGGGAGACTTCTTCTTCAGCTTGGGCAGGGAGCGGTCCTGCTCAAAGCCCTCGTTGTCTAGGAGCTGCCTCATGGCTATGTTGGCAAGCTGCTCCATGAGCTTGAACGTCTCATTGATGTTGAGGAACACGGAGAAGAAGTGCTCGCTGGACCGGGTGCTCACCTTGATCACATCGGGCAGAAGCAGTGTGGCGTTCTTCTCCAGCTGTGTGATGTCCACCCACCGGACCACCAGCTTGGCTGAGCACAGGGAGAGGCTGGTGAGCACCTGGCTCCCAGAGACCTTTTAGATCCTTCCATCTCACCACCCAAGCCCCCAGTCCCAGCCAACTCCTCATGTGTCTGACCCCAGCTCTTCATTGGTTTCAAGAGCCAAAACTGTACTGCCTATTCGGTGATCAGAATGACTACAAGGCTACAGAGCTATTAAGTCAATTAAACCTTCAGTAAGTCTTTTCTCTTTTTCTTTTTGTTTAGATAATAGAGGCTTCAACTCAGGGTCTTATGCTCTCACTCAACTTTTTTGCTGGCACTCTACCACTTGAGTCACACCTCTACTTCCAGCTTTTTGGTGGTTAACTAGAGATCAGTGTCTCAACAGACTTGTCTGGTTTGACTAGCTTCAACCACAATCCTCAGGTCTCAGCCTCCTGAGTAGTGAGGATAATAGGCTTACTTTACCATCGGGAAAGCTGAATCTGAATAATCTTCCCTAGTGATCATTTCTTTACAAATGCTGGACGAAATGCACTGGTTAAACAGTTAAAAAGTAGCAGGGACTCAGTTATACCTACAATGCATGGTTGATTGTTTTGATCTGGTTTAGGAATTCAGGGAAGGCCCAGGCAGACTTTACAAAGCCTCTCTTGGCAATTCTGGGTGGCTTACCTTCTCTTCCCATCAGGAAAGAATAGAAGCACAGGTGGTTAATGCTGAGATACATCCAGCCCTGCCGGGGGACCTTCCCCTTCCAGTAGCTGCAAGAGTAATAGTTGACAAGTTTCTCTTCTTCAGGCATCCCAAACAGCCGGTGGAATTTCACGATGGCTTCCTTAAACTTCTCCGTGTCATCGTCTTCCTTCACATCATTGATTTTGTTGTATTCTGCTATGATGCCCTAGTCAGGGATAAAATGCGATCACACAACTGTGTTAATAGGATCCGAGCTGTGCATATTGGAAAGAAAGCAATTATCTCTAAGGCCAGAAATTTGTAAATGACATGATGAATTCAGCCAGGCATGGGTGGCTCACACCTGTAATCCTAGCTACTCAGGAGGCTGAGAGCTGAAGATCTCAGTTCAAAGCCAGCCTGGGGCAAGGAAAGTCTGTGAAACTCTTATCTCCAATTGACCAACAGAAAACAGGAAGTGGTACTGTGGCTCAAAGAAGTACTGTAGAGTGCTTGCTTTGAGCTGAGGCGCTGAGGGACAGCACCCACGCCCAGAGTTCAAGCCCCACAATGGATTAAAAAAAAAAAAATCCATGTGAGTTCTTACTTCTACCAGTCCAAGATTCTAGATCATGAATATTTTGGATCCAACCAACTCTGCCACCTTTGAACTACAGAGGACCATGGCCTGGGTGACGCCCTCTGAGCCTGTCATTTCTGAACTTTCCTACCTTTTGCCTGTGATCCTGCCACTTTGGAGGCTTAATATCTAGATGGAGAATTTTTTCTGTCTGAATACCAAGCCCCAACGTCTGTTTGAACTAATTCACACCTCCTTGTGAACCTTCTCCTAACCGTGCTCCTTTTCGCTGATTTTCCCCATTATGTCCTGAGACTATGTGCTGAATTTTCTCCCCCTGCCACACCTTCCTGTGTCACTGCCAGCAGTTGGGAAAATGAGGAGTGCCCTAACCCCCATCACGATTATTTGCTACTTAACACATAAAAATATGAACACCAGCTCTAAGGGCCCAGTGGAGTTGCTCTGTTCACACAAGCAGCCTTCATCCTACTCTCCTAGCCGGACACTCAGGCCTCTGCACGGCCCATCAATCATGGCAGCCACTTCCTGCTTGGCCTCCCATCAAGATTCTTTCCACACTCGGACCCTGTACAGCCCCTTTCTACAGCAGAGATCTGAGGACAGCATTCCCACTCAGCTCCCACAGAGGAGCAGGGTCAAAGGAGCGCATGCCTCCTCTCCACGCAACCACATCAGCCTCTGCCTGCGACAATCAGCAGCCTCAATGAGCATCTGTACTTCCACGCTCTTATTTCTGTGCTGGTGGAAAATGTTGTGTATATGGCCTTCTACCCTCAAGCAAATTCCAGAAAATAGGACTCTCTGTGTGTGTGTGTGTGTGTGTGTGTGTGTGTGTGTGTGTGTGTGTGTATGCATGCGCGTGTGCATGTGCGCACACGTGTCTCAGTACTGGGGCTTGAACTCAGGTCTTCTTACTCCTCACGTGGATTTTTTTTCTCATGCTCTACTCCCTCGAGTCACGTCTCTGCTTCTGGCTTTCTTGCTGGCTAACTGGAGATGTGAGTCTCTTCAGAGCTGTCTGCCCAGGCTGACTTCAAATGGAGGTTCTCAGGTCTCAGCCTCCAGAGTAGCTGGGATTACAGACACGAGCCACGGGTGCCTGGCTCACGCTAGTGTCTTGAACATGTTTCAGTATCTAGCACCTAACAAGCATTCTCAGAGGGAAATTCGCCGTGCATCTAAAGGCCTGCGTTTCAGCTGGGGTCATGTGATTCAGAGTTGGGGATTTCCTTAAAAACCAACTGTTGACAGGGTTGGCAGTTCTCAGGAAGCTCAGTGGCAAGTTGTTGACTCCTGGTCTTCATGGCAAAGGATGGCAGTGCAGCTGTCCTGAGACACTGGGAGGCCCTGCCCTGGGAGACGTGAGATGAGGCCGCTGTCATCTGGTGATTTCCAACACCTCACCATGGAGGGGCTGGAGAGCCGCAGGGCCAGGCGACCAGCGCGGGGCCTGGGCAGTGCTCAGGAGGAGCCGACCAGCGCGGGGCCTGGGCAGTGCTCAGGAGGAGCCGACCAGCGCGGGGCCTGGGCAGTGCTCAGGAGGAGCAGCGCTGTGGTGGAGTGACGTCACAGACCAAACAAGCCGGGGAAATACCAGGGCCTCAGACCCCCCTGCAGGAGGCCCAGACACGTCGGTTCTGAAGGATCAAGGATCGAAAACTACTGTCTCAGTGCTATCTCAAAGATACCCCCAGCCTATGCAGCATCTCAGAACTGCTAGAGGAAGACAAATGCACACACACCCCTACAGACTCACTCACACACACATATGCACCCCCCCCCACACACATATACAAATGGGAATACACAGAGGAACATGATGAAAGTCCACTAATATTCGGTAAGCAGTCTTAGTGGCCAGCAAACTCTGAAGAAGCCCCTGCCCGGGGCCGATACTGAGCCTCCATCCCCATGGCAGTAGCAGAGTTCTTACCGGGAGCCAAAGTAGGGAGAAGGTGAAGAATAATGTGTAACGACTCAATGATGCCCCCACCTTGGGTTTTAGTGGAAAAACATTGAAGTCCACACTCTTTGGTCAGACAAGCTACTAAATACCACATTTCCAGAATGCTCATTTAAAGGATAAAAGAAAGTGATCTTAAGCATGAGGAGGATATGGGTAGACACCAGCTGATATAAAACCACCTGGGCTCACTGACGAGGAGCGTGGGAACAGTGGCAGAGCCAGCCCAGGCCCTGAGTGCACTGGAATAGTGAAGCAATATGGAGCTTGGTTGTTTGTTTTTTCTTCTAGTGAGACTGGAGTCTGAGTTCTGGGCTTGCTAGGCAGGCACTCAGCTGCTTAATCGACACTTCCAAGCCCTCGTTGTGTTGTTCTGATTACTTTGAGGTCTTGCTTTTCACTCTAGCTTGGGCCATGGGCCTCCTGCTGATGCTTCCTACATCACTGGGATAAAGGGTGTGTGCCGCCACACCCAGTTTTTCTGTCTAGCCGGGGTTCTGTGAACCCTTTTTGTCTGACTTGGCCTGGAACCACAATCCTCCCGATCTCTCCATTCCAGGGCAGTTGGGTTTACAGACATGGGCCACCACCCCAGCTCCAGGCCTCAGATTCAACCATCCACAGGCCGTCTAGTTTCAGCTTAAGGCTGATTAAAAGCCTCCACTGCCAACTTTCCCACCTGTAGGAAAAGTTCAGGTCCAGAACGCCAAATCTTATTAGCTTCTGCAATTCTCAGCCAGGAGGCAGGCTGATGCAACAAAGGGCGGAATGTCACCGTGCTCCGAGCTCCACAGGTTCTGCAGGACTCAGACTCTACAGGCAACGTGCTCCTCAGCCATGGAGGAAGTAACGCAATCCAAATAAGTAGGCGGATAACATTCACTTCAATACCCACCAGGAGGTGGACTGGCAACTTATAAAGAGGAAAATTAACTCGGACAACATGAAAATACGTTCAGCTTCATCATCAGTCCAAGACAGAAAAGTGAAATAGTACGCCATTAAATTCTGAAGCCCTCTGAATATCGAGAACCTGAAAGAATGCCATGTATAACCACACAGGGATTCTGATGCACCCACAAGATCCATGAGAGCCCATTAGCTGTTTGTTGTCTTCTTGGTGGGGGCTCAGGGCTGCCTGCGTCTAACAGCAGCTAAACTGGAGGAAGAGATGAAACGCACAGTGGTTCAAGTCCAGCCTAGGAAAAAGTTCATGAGACCCTATCTCAAGAATCAAGCTGGGCATGGTACCTTATGCTTGTAATCCAAGCTAAAGGGAAGCCCTCCCTGGGCAAAAAGAACAAGATCTAATCTGCAGAAACCCAAAGGGCTGGAGGGGTGGCTCAAGTGGCAGAGCACTTAATGGAGAAGCCCTCAGTTCAAATCCTATTACTACGAAGGAAAAAACCCAAAAGGGAGGGTCATTAAAATATTTTGACTATTTAACCTATTAATATAGATTACATAACCTATCCCAAAGGGGATATATAACATGGGAAAAGTGATTTTGCACAAAAGTGGTCACTACTTTTGTTCGTGCCTAAGCCCTGCTCCGTGAGAGGCTTAGGTAACTTGTAGAAGAGAATAACGATAATTACAGAGTCATCCTCAGCTACTGAAATCACAACTAAAATCACACACTCGTATAGACAGTGCTGGCTGAGGCAGAAAAAAAGCAAAGTAACAAATTATATGTATTCAGGGGCCATTACTACAACCCATGTACAGAGACCTCTAGAAAGACGTATGGTATTTGAATTATGATTGCCTCAATAGTGAATGATTACATTTGTAATGTAGCACAGTTAATTAGAGCTCAAAACAAATAACCTTGTTGGTCTCTCCTAATTACCTGACAATCTATAAAGGCAGGAACTATTCATCTGTGCGTGAATGAAATACTTTCACCATAATTGCATTAATAGCAGTTCCTGCCTACTAACTGGCTTCAGGAGAATTAACCCAGACATGCTGGGTACAATACAAACAGCAAAAAAAAAAAAAAAAAAAAAAGGTTCCTGGCCACTATTGTTCATTCACTCACTCACTCATTCATTCATTCATTTCACCCTTAAGCTTCAGATACTTCCTACAGATCTTCCTTTGTGACAGCAGCAGTTGAAGCAGAACGGTGAGAGTCAAGGAGAACACTCCACAAGCGCTGTCTGTGTCATCTGCTGCGTAACACTGTCTGGGGAAGTGGTTCCCTGTCAGTGTGACCGCCCGCCCCCCCCCATCCCCGCACAAGGGAATTATAAACCTTGGGACTGTCCACTTACATAGACACACGTGAGACCCTATAGGAAAGAATGACGTGGTGATGGGAAACCCATACCTGCGTATTTCCCCCAAAAAACGGAGCAGCAAGGACCAGCTGGGTAACAAGGGAGGCGATTTGCTCTGGGCCCTTAGAGAGGAATACGGCAGCAGAAATGCAAAAGGGAGAAACGCTTTTTTGTCTTCTGGAAGCAGGTTAATTTCTTCCATAGTTAAAAACTTAGCAGTGCTGAGAAGGAAAAGGACTCTTAAAGTGGACAGCCACCTCACAAGCCAGGCCAGACAGGCATAAGATGGACTGGGAACAAGCCATCATGTCCAGATGACCAGGTGCTCAGGAAACCGGGAGTACAGAATTGACACGGCGTTAGTTATGCTAAGGAACGCAACTGACAACTGTTGAGGGTTTTTGGTAGACTATCCCTATGCTTAGGAAATAGCGCTTTAGTATAGGGGAGGAAGTTTCTCTCCAGCAGAGTAAATGAACACAGAAATGAGGAGGTTGTTAACAGGCAGGTAAAGGGTGCACATGCCGGTCCCATACGGTTCTTGCTGTATAACGCTTCCGTGCACTGCGTCTATTGTAAACGGGAATCCTGTAAATGTGAGTTCTGTGAGTTCGAATACGCTACCTGTATTTTTCCCCTCACAAACGTCGTGATGTCATTCTCGTTTTCAAAGATGGAGAGCGTCTGCAGGAGGTTCTGCTCCAGCCATTCCCAGTGCTCCGTGATTTCCTTCCTGGACCCACCTGCAGGGAGGAGAAGCGTATCGTGAACGTCAGGTGTCATGGCGGGCTGTGTCAGCCATCAAGTGTCCTCACCAAAGACTGACATCACCAGAGAGACACTGAGTCACTGCAAAAGCTCCGGCTGTGTGCTGACACTCCTCCAGAGGAGACTCAGCAAGACGGGAAAGCCCAGGGAAACCCCACTGGTTCTGTTTGACTGAAGTGTGACTGCATTGAGAACTTCCAGGACCATAGTTCAGCCTGGAAGACGGCGACATGCCCGCGCTGTATGTATATGTATAGATGTAAAATAAACATGTGTATGCATGTGTGTGAAATATAATACTCTTCCCATTACAGAACATCACCATTTCATTCATCACCTTTTGGGCATCTCTTTAGATTTCCAAAGAAATCTTCTCATTACTTCCTCTAAGTGTCTTTTCTCTCTGTTCTTTGTCACCAATCATGCAAGGTTTCTCAGGATCTCACTCTGAGTCAAGAGGAAGAAAGGCAGGGGACATAGAGCATCTGCCTTGCTCACAGAACTGAAATCACACAGACGCCAGGTAAGCCTGAGGGGCGTCCCGAGAGGCGATCACAAGCAGGGCCAAGTTCACTTCCTCATATTTCAACCCTAAACACCAAAGCTCCCTGCAGAGGCTGGGGGCCTCAGACAGCAGCCATCTTGGCCCAACGTGCAAGGCCCGGGTTCCATCCCTGGCACTGCAACACACATGAACAGCATTTAAACAAGTGATGTCTGTCGCAGATACACAGCGGAGCTCTTGGCAGAGAGCGGCCCACGAAAACACTGAAGAACAGACTGACGCTCATCGAGGATATTTTCCACGGATCACTTGTTTGAGTCCTGGCCACTCATGTGTAAAAGCCACAGGAAGACCCTGTACCACAGTGCCACGGGGACATCTAGCCCTCAGAGCACCGGCAGCCCTCTTTCTGTCTCCCGCCAGCTGGCAGGATGACTTTTGACCTTTTGTTTAATCTCTCTCAAATTCTCTACACGTAAAGTGGACACAGAGCTGGGTGCACTGGCTTACACCTGTCACCCCAGCTACTTGTAAAGTGCACATTGGGAGGCATGGTGACACACACTTGCCGTCTTAGCTACCCAGGAGGCACAGGTAGAGGACTGTGGTCCAAGGCTGGTCCAGCGAAAAAGTGAGAGACCGTATGTGAAAAATAACTACAAGCAGGCAAGGACTGGTGGCATTAGCCGGCAGAGCACTCAGCGGGCAAGCGTGAGCCATGAGCTGGACCTCAGTACTGCCAAAATAATAAGAGGGGGAGGAGGAGAGGGAGGAGGAGAACCAGAAGAGGAAGAAATAAAATGGACACAAGTAAAAAGAAAAAAACCAGACCAATGTGACAAAAGGAAGGGTGTCTGCGAATATTTTGGAAGGTAGGAAATGCTCTTTGGAACAGGCATGAAATGAGTCACCTTGGAGAGTTTGACAGAGAACTTTGAAACATTCTTAAACGATACAAGTAAAACAGAAATTGGACATTTTTCTCTATAAAATTAAAAGGGGTGCCCTTCCTTGGCTGTAAGAGGTCACTTCCTCCCCGGGCTGGAGGACGGCGCAGACGCTGACAGCTCCGTCCAGAATGGGCACCGGCAGGTGTCTTCCCCCACCCGCGGCGCCATCTGCGCTGGCTGGCAGTGTCACAAAGCCTGAGCCTCAGGTCCCAGGCGCTCCTGCACCCTCTAGAATAAGTCCCCACCCTCTAGAATAAGTCCCCGCAGACCCTGGGCTTGAACTCAGGACCTTGAACCAGCGAGGCAAGCTGTCTCTCCATAGTAGCATCTTAATGTCTTAAACCATTAAACACTTTATGTTTGCAGTTCTGCTGACATGCATAAACCTCATGAATGCATGACAGCTGCCATAGGACTGAATACAGAGAGATAGGCTGCACAAGTTCGTAGCCTGGAAGCAGTGGACAGTGCCCTGTGGCCTAGGGGGTGGGCTGTATAGTAATGGACTATACCATGTAGGCTAGAAGGGTAAGCCCTACAGCAATGGACTGGACCATATAGCCTAGTGGTGTGGGCCCTTCAGCAGTGATCTGTGCCGTGTAGCCTAGTGCTACCCATACCATCTAGGTATGTGTAAGCACAGGTGTATGCTCACACGACAGAATTTCTGTATGCTCACACGACAGAATTTCCGAATACTCGTTGCATCCCCTCAGTAAGCGATGCCTGGCTGTGTTTGAAAACAGGAAAGGGAAGAGTGCCAGCCACAGGGACACTCATGGACTGCGATGCCAGGGAGGTGTAGCTGTTTGTTGATTAAATGCCTGTGAATACCATGTGTACACTGCAGATGTGTGTGTGTGTGTGTGTGTGTGTGTGCAGCACGTGCATGCACACCTGCATCCACTGAGGGTGGGCTGAGGTGGTAGTGCTGGATACTGCAGCTAGTGTCACAGGATCTAGGAGGGTAGAGGGCAGGGCACGCGGGGCCTTGTCAGGGCCAGCCATGACTCAGCCTCCACCAGGCACCTGTGTGATCG
This sequence comes from Dipodomys merriami, assembly GCF_024711535.1. Classification (NCBI taxonomy): domain Eukaryota; kingdom Metazoa; phylum Chordata; class Mammalia; order Rodentia; family Heteromyidae; genus Dipodomys; species Dipodomys merriami. The sequence goes on from NW_027206059.1 coordinate 396,966, forward strand.
AGGTGGGCAGAGGCAGAGTAAGCGGCCAACGCTTTAGGGCCAAGGCCGCCTCTACCTGGACAGGGGAAGTGACTGACTCTCGAGGGCCCTTGGGCTTGAGACATTAAGCATACAGGAATGCTTTGACTCCATGTATCTACCTATATAAACTAATCCTAGGCCATAACTGAGGGGATAAGGGGATGCCCAGAGGTTGTGTTCAGAATCTTCGAGATGCAGAAGTGTCAGAGAATAAGAGCCCTTGATTTTTAATAACCACAGATTAAATGAATGATATTGTATACACAATAAAGTATTGTCTATTAAAACTGACATTAGAGGAATGAATTTTATTGATGTGGGAGGTACTTTCAATAAATTATTAAATATGTTTTTTATTTTCATTTGCTTCAAAATATAAAATGCAGCTGTAACTTACATATAGTCTATATAGCATATAGAAGCTATATATAATTATGTTTAAGTGCAAGTTTGGGAAGTATGTAATGTAATGAGTATCACACATACGAACATAGATATAATCTGATGATAGGAAATGGGTTTTCCATTTCTTACTCTTCTTTTTTTTTTTTTTTTCCAGTCGTGGGGCCTGAACTCTGGGCCTGGGCGCTGTCCCTCAGCTCTTCAGCTCAAGGCTAGTGCTCTACCACTTGAGCCACAGCGCCACTTCCGGCTTTTTTCTTTTTGCTTATGTGGTGCTAAGGAATCGAACCCAGGGCCTCGAGCATGCAAGGCAAGCGCTCTACCACTGAGCTACCTTCCCAGCCCCATTTCTTACTCTTCTTACTTATTGATATATTCTAACTTTCACAATGAATGTTGTGTTTCTTTTATGCTGTTGAATTCCTCAGGTTGCTAGAATAATTCTTGAGGTTCACAGACCCAGAAAGAACAAGGAAAAATGCCCACCAACTTTCACATATATTTCTGTCTCCTGAAGAAGACAAGTAACTTACCCAGCATTTTCTGTGCACTGTAGGGGAACAGTAAGAGCAGACCAATTAGAAGTCTGTAATTATACAGTGGTTCTGATAGCTACTGACTGAAAGAATGGTTCATCATAAAACCAGCACCGCTTCGCTTGAACAGCCTGGGATGGGACCAGAGCCTGGGAATGAATAGCTAGGATAGAATGTGAACTTGGAGAAATTCACTCTGCCTCCAGGCCCTACTAAAGTAAGAGACTGGTCAAGATGATGGTAGGTGTGTCTTCCAGCTTGAGAAGAGAATGGCCAGAGAGGCTAGATGAGATTATGGAATGGAAAAGAGAAGGAATAGCAAGTCAAGTCAAGGCACTGGTCAGGGCTGTGTTACCCTGGAGATGTCTATCAAGCAGTGAGGCCAGACTGTCCAGGACCAAGTGATTACCACAATGGCTGAAAACCACACAAGCCCCAAAGATTCTGCCTGCCTGGTGCCATGTGACCCAGATCTAAGGCAAATCGCTCAACTGGGACTTATAGCTAATATTCCTGCTGTCTACAGGGAATGTTTTACATCAACACTCAGATGATAATTACTGAATTAAAGCCTCTTTAATTTATATTCACTGACAATGTATCAGGTGTGTGATGCAGGATGAGTTTTTATAATCCTATGAATTCCACAGAGCAATGAGTTAGACTCACCTGTTTTGTTTTTTTTTTTTACTAAAGTTCCTCTTTCAGCAAACATTTCTCAGAATTAACAAGCTTTCAACATAATTTCCTACAGAAAACTGACTTTATGGAAAAAATAACATTAACATTAGCAACAGAAAGGTCAACATATTGAAGAACTATTTTTTTATGGCAGTAGCTTCCGCGTTTAAAAATCTTTTCAGAAAGGGAGCTAGCAATTTAGATTTTAAACACAAATTGGAAATCATTAAGAATGAACAATTAATGGGTGACCGGGAGTATGTAATGGCTGTGACTTCCGCAGTCTCTTGTAAGGAAATTCTGGAGTTGTCTCTAGGAGTAATCAATGCTCACGAAAGCTAAAACCATTCTAAGTTTATTAGAATGAGATCATGCCGTTGAGCAGGCATTATTTATAGGAAAAATAAAAACACAACTCCTTGGGATATAGATCACACCATCCACAATTACAGTCTACTGTTAATCTTGGCTGGGTGGATACATGAAGAATATCCCAGCTTTGTAACTCTGGGTTTTACCCCACAAGAATATTTGTAGAAAGAACTGCTTGGCAGAATGGCAAAGCCCCCAGAAACGGACAGCACAATAAATGAGAAGCAATAAACAAGAAAGAGGCTGGTGATGAGGACGAAGAAATGTCAGAAAGGCACATACCATGCCATCAGCTGACCCAGGCGCCCAGGGGGCTAGAAAGCGAGACCTTGGACTCAGAGGAAGCAGTGGAACTGTGGGAGGTGAGTGAGAAGCGATGAGGGCACCAATCAAGCAAGCCAAGTGGTCAATCCTATCTCTCTAGGATTTCTCTCTCGCTCTTTTTTTTATTTGTCAAGGTGAGGTACAGGGGCTCACAGTACATAAGTAATGTAGTAAGTACATTTCTTTCTTCTTTTTACTTTTGTTGGTCATGGACAGCCTGGGAGCTGTCCCTGTGCTCTTCAGCTCAAGGCTAGCGCTCTACCGTGTTGAGACAGCACCACTTCCGGTTTTCTGGTGGCTAATTGGAGATAAGAATCTCTTGGGCTTTCTTGCCTGGCCTGGCTTTGAACCATGATCCTTAGCTCTCAGCCTCCTGAGTAGTCAGGATGACAGGCGTGAGCCACCGGAGCCCGGCTTGTAAGTACATTTCTTGTCAAACTTGTTACCCCTTCCCTCATTTTTCTCCTTACTTTCCCTTCTCCAGGATAATGGTCTTTGGTTTTGCTTCATTACTGACTGGCCATAGTGTCTGATTTCATACAATTCTAGACTAACCTGTCCATCTAGACTCACAGGTGTTCATCCTGCGTTATGATCTATTGCTATTCAGATGTGTTCCAATCAATCACCACCACAGACCATGTGACACTTCTCTCTCAACCCCCCCACCCCCACCCCTCTGCCCCTTGGAGAGTGAACCTGCAAGATGGCTGGAGTGCTACTTTCCGCGGGTTAGGACACATTGGTAAAGCCCTCTTCTTGACAGTGCCAGCTTCCCTGCTTATCATTCATCCCCTTCCTGCTGCCCAGTCCCCGACCGTCACTCTTGGTGATCCTAAAAGCCTAAAGCTACATCTTCTTCAACAGAAATATGGAAATGAAAAGAAATTCAGAATTGTTTCCCATGGGATTGCTTGCCTCTTAACCAGAATACTTTTAAAAGAGACACAGTTTACCATGCTAAATTTTCCAGTATTGCTAAGTCCTTGAGGGAATATAACTAGGTCACCTGAGCCTTCCAGAAGCCCGAAATCGCATCCAGCCACTTTCCTCATTAGCACCGAAGGCCTGCCTAGAATCCTGCACTCAGCCAGGAACTCTCCAGTGTCACAGACCCATACAATACACATGTGCAGTGGGCTGTAAATGACTGCATCCTTGTACCCTAGTGAGTCTCCAGTTCCTCAAGAGCAGGGAGCACATCTAACTGTCTTGCTGTCTTTGGATTCGAGCACCATGCTTCCATCAAACAGAGATCAGTGAAAAATGGAATGAAGTCAACTGAAAGAGTTTCCCCCCAAGGCCAAAAGCAGGGACAAGTTGAACAGTGAATCATAACACAGGACATGAAATAAATGTTTCTGAATCTATACTGGCATAAGTGATTGACTCCAGGGAGGAGAGACAAATCTAGCAAGCAGAAGAATTCCCAATACATCAGGAAGATAATCCATCCTGAAAGTAAGGAAGAAAGACACCCCATTCCCAAGGAAGAACCAGGGCCCTGTGGCTTTCTTCCAGAGAGTAGACTTCGAGAGGAGGAGGGGAAGTGACTTCACTTCCAGGCAATGCATGGGACCAGCTGTGGCCCATTGTGTTGCTAACAGGAAAATGTCACTGCATCTCTGTCATCTTCCTCATGAAACCCCTCACCAACCGGCTAATAAGGGAAACACCAGATGAAGCCAGGGGAGGAAGGGCCCACGATTCACCTGACCGGAGTCCTTGTAAACGGGCAAGGTCTTCCCAAACAAGGCAGCCTGGCAAACCCTTGCAGCCAAGGGGAGACTCAGATGGTTTGACAACAACCTGTAATGTGGTATACTGGAAGATTCTGGATAGAAAAATGGCACCAGTGAAGACCGAGGAAATGTGAAGAGATTCTGGACCTTCTTTCACAATAGTCCATTGGTACATATCCACGAATGTAATGCATATCCTGCACTAACAAACATACTGAGGGAACTGGGCAAGAGGTCTCTGAACATTCACTCCAATTTTCCTTTTTTTCTGTGATAATGGGGTTTGAACCCAGGGCCTAACACTTTAAGTTTACCCATCACGAAGTGCCAGAACTTACCACAGGCGATGGTCCAGTAGACCAGGGAGTCAGGAGTCTGGTACAGGATTCGGTAAGGCGCAACTCGGGCACTGGAGTCCAATACGACGTCAAGAGTACCCACCAGGAGGCCTGTTGATGTAGAGGGAAACAGGTAAAGATTCCCATAGTACTTTCCTGAACCCCCAGAGGTGAGGGCGTTGTACCCCTTCTGTTCCACCTCCCAACAGCTCTACCACCCCTGCCCCAGCCCTTCACAGTGCTTCTATCTCAGACAGCATGGCGTGTGTGCATGTGCGTGTGCGTGTGCGTGTGTGTGTGTGTGTGTGTGGCTATACTACTAGTTTCAGGAAGCTCTGAGAGAAACTGCACCAGAGAGAAAATGGAGGGTTTCAAAACTACATAATGCTAAGACAGTCACCAAATAATCCTGCATATGATGGTATTTATAAATCCCTGTTGATAAAAGTAAGTCCCAAGCACCGACAGGGTAGGGTTTCATGTACCCCATCTTAGGACTGATATGTATTATCATTATTTTCCTTTTAGACTACAAAATAAATTTAAGTGAACAATGTCACAGGAAGCAAGTAGGTACTTCTGATTCACTGTGCCAGCCTGATACCTAACGGGTAATTAATCTGCCCAGCTTTCATTAATTGTCCATTATGTGTAAGACACATCATGAAGCCCCTGGGCTTCGTCTTTCTCACAGGTAGAAGGCTGACCTCATTTGCGGAAGGCTCAGGCATCAGTGAGTGTAGTGGATGTCAGTAGGTTTCCCAAGGCCTGGTTAGCCTTGGATAAGGGAACCACTGAGGCTCCCATCCTCAAGAAGTCAGCTTCAGCCCACCAAATCTCCATGTCCTGACCCCAGCCTGCATCATCAGAGCACAAGTGAGCTCTAGTTACCTCTTGCAATGGTTAGTGACTGTGTCACAAATGGCAAAGAACCATTGTTGCAATGAAAGCCTGTTTCGCCTCCCTGGTTCATCTTCAATGCCAGCGCGACCTTGTTTCCCGAGGTTGCAGATGTGTGTGTGTGTGTGTGTGTGTGTGTGTGTGTGTGTGTGTGTGGTTCTTACTCTGTTTTGCACCTCAGGGTGGTGCCATTGGGAGTGGGGGGAATCTGAGGAGGCGGGGCCTAATGGGAAGTCCTTAGGTTATTGGGGGCATGCCCTTGTAGGGGATTGTGGGATCTCATCTCTCTTCTCTTCTTTGCATTGAGGGCGAGCAGTGCTATGAGGCACACCAACCAGAGACCCAGAGGGATGGGTCTGGCTGGTCATGGACCAGAAACTCTTAAGACTGTGAGCTGAACAAACCTTTTCTTTTATAAGCTGATTATGTCAGGTATTTTGTTACTTGAACAATTCCTACAAATTCAATGCCCATAATTAGTCTAGATCTTCACCGAACCCAGCTCAGCACCATGCTTAAACTCAGAAGGATCTTGGAAGGACTCAGACCAATTCAGTCATCTTAGGGTACAACTAGGTGTCCAAAGTCTTGGTTTTCTCAGTTGCAAAATGAACACTATGCCCGGTCATTGGACCGTTGCTTAGGGCTGAGGGAGCGGGCATGGCGGTGAGGCCGGCAACCTGATTAGAACCTGCAAAGCCTTGCCTTTCCTCCCATTTGCTTGTATTAGACTGTAGGCTTGTGAGGGTGGCTTTGAGTCACAATGATGTCAACGATGCTGGAGGAGGAGACTGCAGGCCATCGCTGCCCTGCAGCCACAGCCCCCAGGCACAGCCCTGCCCCGGGCAGGCTTTTCACCACGTTTTGTTGCGTTGGAAACCACAAGTTCTGCTGAAAATGTGAGCCACGAGGCCCTCCTTGCCCTCCCCTCTGAACCTCCCCCCCAGCTCTCCCTTCCCCCTCTCTCTCTTTCTCTAGTCTAGGTTTTGAACTCAAGAGTACTGCCTCAGCCTCCTGAGTGCTGGGATTGCAAGGGTGGGCCACCTCACCCAGCTACATGCGTTATCTCTTGATGTGCCGTTTGGCAATCACAGACTGGAATTTGCACCTGCCATGGTGTTACCATACTGGGTGAGAGCGTGATAAGCACAATACTGCGGAAACATACTTCCTCCAGCTCTAGCACTCCTGGGTGTGTGAGAGAGAGCCATGTGTGGGCCAGTCAGTACGTGTTCAGAAATGCTTGGGTTCTGGGTCTAGCTCTGTCACGGCCAGTTGTGTGGAGTGGACAGGCCATTTCCCTTCTCAGTGCTTTGATTTTTCTCAGTCATGATCGCAATAGCACGTGTCTTCCTGAACTAGGCTTATTAATCAGCAGGCCTAAGTGAGGTAGACCACCACAGGGAAGTCCTAGTATTGTCCTTGGTTTTTGTGCAAGGGCAAAGCATCTATTTAGCTTACCTTTAAGCCACAGTGACCATTAGTTGACCTGAACATACCAGAACAAACAAACACATTTTTGCTAAAGTAGAAATGATTTCATTTTCCCTGGTCTATATGAAATATATTACAAATAAAGTGTATAGCAGTTACAGAGTTTTTCCAAGGTGACAAATTTCCACATAATGCCACGTGCATGTGAAATTTTTTTTGCTTGTTTTATTGTGACTCAGATTTTCAGTGAAGACATTTAATTACTTTGATTATCCACAGACAGAAGTGTATATTAATGGGAAAAGCAGAAAACAAATTTCCTCCTGCTAGAAATAAAATCCAAGTTCAGGAGAATGCAGACACATTCCTTAGGGAACATGAGTATTAGTAGTACTTCTTGCATCTTGGGTTAAAAGAAATAAAACGCCCACATGACTGCACATATCATCGAATGCTGGTTTTAGACACATGGATTTCAGTTGGTGTTAGGGAGCTGCATCCAGGATTAATCCATGTGGTTTCACAGGCCTCTCTAAAGGAATCATGACAGAGACTCCAAGGAGACTGAGGAAAGCAGTGGACAAAGAGGTCCTAGCTCTGTCATAGCCTCCAGAGCCTCAGTTTCTCCACCACCCTTTCTGGTTCACAAAACTTTTGTACCTCATGACACAGAAGACAGAAGGTCTCTGAAAAGATCCAACCCAATCCACATTAAAGTCCATCTCCATCATCATTATTCTAATTACTAATAGGCTGATCACTGTCCAGGTAAACACCCAGGCAGGAAGTAAGGCCATATGTCTTAAAGATAATCAGTCCAAAACAGAGCTGGAGGTGTTGCTCAGTGGCACAGCACCTGTCTAGTGAGAGCAAGGGCCCTGAGTTCCAACCCCCAGTACCCTCTAAGAAAACTTCTAGGAAAGAGAAAATACTCCTGCTATATTGATCCTCTATCCACACTGAATACTAGAGGATGGAAAAATCTCCTAAAATCTTCCTAAATTCTAGAGAAAAAAAACAACCATTTTAAAGCAGCAATCAGGATTTTCTTAGAAGTCTTATTACTCACAGCCCTGGAAGAGTTGTCAAAACACCGAACCTTGTCCTCATTCTCCACACAAAGCGCTGTTTAAACAGCTGTTCTAGTCAGCTGTTTCTGGTGTTAAACAATCTTTGATCGCCTGAGAGAACGCAACCAAATTATGGCCCTCAAAATAACTCTTGTCTGCATCTACCTATTACATTCGCTCAGCAGCAGCAGCAGCAGCCTGCAAGGCTAAAATGCTGATTTCAAGGAGGCTCAGATAACACTGCAAAGCTAATCTCCCCACTTGGTGGGTCCTGGGTACTACAGGGCGTGTGGAGCCTGACTTGCCATCCCTACGGGGCACTGGCTGAGCCAGGGGCAGGCTGGAGCTCCGTGGTTGCAGGAAGAGCTCATCGGCCCTCTGAGGCAGGTGTGTGTCAGGAGACATGGGGACAAAGGAAGACGACTCGTGAAACCCAAGTCCATGCGCTGATCGCTTGCATGATGTCAGGTGTAGCTGGGCCCCTGGTCTCTCCCCTGTTCTTCAGGCACGGAGTCAGTGGGAGATGAGGTTGAAGGAGACAGTCCACGGCTGGCAGAGCCCAGTGCAGGGAAGATCTGAAGGGCCGTGTTGCAAGTACAGGGAGAAGAAAAGTAACCCTTGGCCTGGGTGTGGAGGGGAATAGAGCCGTCTGAGAACACTTTCCTTTGCCTAAGTAGCCTGTCTCCTCGCACTCCCTCAATCTCTTTAGGTAACTCCTTAGCCTCCCCTGAAAGGCTGCTATCTGCAGTCCAGCGACGATTCCGCCCCCTGGACTCCATGAGTTTCCTCTGACCCTCGAAGGGTGCTGCTTCATGGCGGGCAGGGAAAGCATGCAGCCAAGCCACGCTCAGGGGCCCACTGGTGGAAAAGGGCACGGGTGAGGGTCTGGCAGGGCCAAAAAGCACTGCTGGCTCTCTCCTCAGGATGATGCTTCTCCCCCTCCTTGCCAAGAATTGGTCTTCGCATGTTTCTAAGTCTCTGATCTGTTCCAAGTTCACACTTTTCTAAAATACACTGCATACCAAGTACTTAATGTCTACACACACACACACTCTGCATATAAAGTACTTAATGTCTACACACACACACTCTGCATATAAAGTACTTAATGTATACACACACACACACACATACACTGCATACAAAGTACTTAATGTGTACACACACACACACACATATTTATTTATTTTTTGGTTGGTTGTGGGACTTGAACTCTGTCCCTGAGCTTGTCAGTTCAAGGCTAGCACTCTACCACGTTGAGCCACAGCACCACTTCTGGTTTTCTGGTAGTTCAGTGGAGGTAAGAGTCTCACGGACTTTCCTGCTCAGGCTGGCTTTGAACCGTGCTCCTCAGACCTCAGCCTTCTGAGTAGCTAGGATGACAGACGTGAGCCACCAGCACCCAGCCACATATATTTTTAAAGACAAAAATACGAGCTCCCAATTTTTATGACTAGATTCAACAGAACAGCGCTGCAGATAGATGTGGAGATGCCGGGTCTCAAGGTGGCATGTTTTAAAGCCTATACTTTAAGTAGCACTGGGCGGGGAAGGGGGCTCCATGGCAGTGGTTTTCTCAACAGCCTAGTTATTAGAATCCTGTGGATTGATCCTTTTAAAGAGTCCACCCAATTCAATCTTACGACCTCTACTTTAAGGAAAACAATTATTTTCGCAGTGCATGGAAGTCAAAGTCAATGCAACTTTTCAACCGAAGGTGAGAATACATGAGCGCAGGAGTCAGGAGGCTCAAGTGGTGCGTTTGTGGGGGCGGGGGGCCGGCTTCAGTGTTGTCAATGATGATGATGCTCGGATTGGGTGTGTGCCACCAGTGACACCTCCCCCCTCCCCCTCTTACAAGGCAGAGAGCAGCGCGGCAGCACGCAGAGACACAGAGCCTCTGTCCTGCAGCGTGGGGTCGCAGGTGGGCAGCACTCCTTCTTTCCAAGACCCCTCAAAGGGCAAGCACGGTGAGAGGCAAACCCAACTGTGACGTTCATAGTCTCTGCCTCAGGAGGTCAAGCACAGGTTGGTTTCTAAGGAAGGCTGAGATCTGGAGAGCCTTGGATCCGTTGGATCCGCAGGGCCTCTGTGAGACAGACAATTAGGTCCAGGCGGTTCCAATCTCCAGAGCACCTGAAAGGCCAACTCCTGCAGGAGCTGCTCTAATTCTCCAGGCAGGTCAAGCTCTTAAAGCCACACACGCCCCCCTCTGGTGCGGAAAGCAGCTGGGATGGGTTTTCCCTTCCCTTTGGGGAAGGACTTACTTAGAAGGACTTACTCAAGTACCTCTCTGCACTATACTTTGCTTGGTTCCTCAGTCAGGACCTGCTAATTCGCAGGGTCCAGTGCAACGTGAGAATCGGGTCCCTCCGTCTAAAACATCTTAAGAATTCCAGGATGGTTTCAACAGGACGTTAAAGCCAGCTTGGGACACTTCTAAGCTCAGGTCCCTCCCTGCACACGGGCCTTGCACCAAGGAAGAGGCCCTGACCCCGGCTCTTGCTGGGATCGCCTCCCACAGAACATTTCTTCTGTCCTCAGACTTCCTCATTCTGCAAAGTACTCTGCTGTTCTCAGACTTCCTTCTGGGATTCAAGTCTGCCCAATGTAAACCAACAAGAACCTTAATGGAAAAATCTTAAGCCAACTGTGTGATTGGACTCCACAGCCCAAAGGAGGAGGCAGCTGCCGTTCCCCGCGACATTTGCAGACAAGGCGGTCACCTTGTCTAGAGGCAGATCTGAGATCCAGGGCCAGCCACCATGAGACCAGAGAGACCGGAGACAGGAAGAGGGAGCTGAGGCGCTGGGGAGCCATTCACCGCCAGGCAGCCTGCAGCCTGTTCTGTTCCCAAGAGCTGGGCCATCACCTGTGAGCCTTTCTCTCCAGTGTGCCATGCTGGAGACGTGGCGGCCTGCAAATCACTGTCAACTTTCTTTTCTCGTGAATCTAACAGCATAACTCAGTATAACTCTAGCCGGGTGGGGGTGATTCATGTCTGTAACTCTAGCTACTCAGGAAGCTGATATCTGCGGACTGCAGTTAAAAGCCAGCCCAGGCAGGAAAGTCCATGAGACTCTTATCTCTAATTAACCACAAAAAAGCTGGAAGTGAATCTGTGGTTCAAGTGGTAAAAAAGCCAGATAAGAGTATAAGCCGCTGAGTTCAAGCCCCAGTACTGGTACGCATGTGTACACACACACACACACACATACACACACCAATAACTACATAATAAACTCTTATGAAATAGAAATAATTATGAATTGGAGACTACATGTAGGTAATAGAGTATACATCTGAAGAAATTACAATACAGCTATATAATAAAGCCTTTAAAAATCACATCCTTTATGATAACTCATTGGCATGGTAAAATATAGCTAATGTGTTATTTTGTAAAAGGCAGCAAAATGAATTTTTGTTTTGCATGACCCTAATTTGTCACAATAAAGTATAACTTCACCTCTGTTACAAATTTAATGCATATATTATTTTTAAAAATTACAACAAACGTTAAGGTCAGTGGGTGAGATGATCACCTTGCTTTATGCTGTCCTGTGCTTTCAAAAGTCTCTCAAGTGTACATCTAGTACTTGTATAATGAGAAAAACAAACATTTTGGATTTTCTTCCACGTTTATATGTTACTCAAACAAATATCATGACCTCAAGTGAACTGGCAGTTACTATGCTTATAATAACTCTGGTCCTTATTAAAGATAACCATGAAGTAACCAAGAAATCTTGTTGATAAAACACAAGACCTAGGCATCAATATATACATGAGCAGGGGCCTTGATTTTAGAAATTTTTCGTGTGTGTGTGTGTGTGTGTGTGTGTGTGTGTGTGTGTGTGTGTGTGTGTGTGTGTGTGTGTGTGTGTGTGTGTGTGTGTGTGTGTGTGTGTGTGTGTGTGTGTGTGTGTGTGTGTGTGTGTGTGTGTACTGAGGACCTCCTGCTGTACCTGTTTTTTTCCCACCCATGGCTGGTGCTCTATTGCTTGAGCCATTCTGGCTTTTTGCTAATTAACTAGCAGTAAGAGTCTCACAAACTTTTCTACGCAGGATACCTTTGGACTGAGGTCTTCTGAGTAACTAGGGTTGCACACATAAGCCACTGGTGCCCAGCACATTTTATAATCTCTAAGTTCATTTTAAACTCTGGTATACGAAGTCTATGGTTGCTCAAAATGGTGCAGATTCATAGACACAGCTCTGTATTGCTTAACTACTTGTAGACATTGGCTGTTTCAAAAATTTGCTCATTTCAACTCAAAAGCTATAAAAATTAAGAGAATCAAGTTAGTTTCGCCACCTCATCAATGAATGTTCATTCAATCCATAAGCTCTCTTGACATCTATAACTGAAGCAAACGTATAAATTAAGTGCTTATAGTGACTTAGGAGATACCTGAAAGGATTAGCTCTTAATACTGGCTAAATTTGGGGGAATTACATTTGATACAGGAGAAATCACAGACCTTTCTGATTATTAGAATTTCAAATTCAAAGTAATTATCATACTGCTGGGACTGTGTAAAACCTTGTGCTCATACTTATGCACAATCTTATGCATTCTACTAAAGCAATTTTTAAAAAGTGGGTTTAGAAAACAGTACAGTGGAAATCCTACCATAAAAGTTTATAAATGATCAAACTAACCAGTCATCTCCTGGTACTTTTTTTATAAAGGCCACTGGCTCTGTAAGAATGGGTCACTCAGCACAGTGGGAGATGAGGGCTACCTGGGAAGGTCAAAGGTAACATCGGGGCACAGTTTCCTTGGGCTGCCTTTGAGCACAGATTACAATTACGGAAACCAAGATAGTGAAAACGTAAGACAGGCCAGTCATGAAGCTGAAAGGGTTCAACACAGCCAGCAAGCTGATCAGACAGACAAAAGCAGACACCGAAGTAAACACAGAAAGAATGTAAAGGCCGAGGAAGCCAGTCATCAGCAAGAAGGGAAAGGAAAGAGCAGATAGTGGACAGTGCCAACAAGCGGATCAGGTAGATAACGTCCCAGACAGCCAGAGTGCAAGAGTCGCTTCCGCCCTGTGGCCTTGCTTCTGGTCTGCCCTGCAGGCTGGGTTCCCAGTCAATGAACCTTGAGAACCAAATCCAAGAACCTGGACTCAAGACAGCTTGGGTCTCTGCTCCTTGTCATTTGCAATGCCCGATCAAAGCGGTGATGAATTCCCTTGACTGGCTCTAGGTGGGCTGGGCATGTGCCTGTCCCCTTCCACACTATAGCTGGCCCAGGGTTCTAGAGCAAGGGACCAAGGCATGACTGCCGCACAGCCAGTATTCTAACACAGATGACAACAGTGGCTGCAGAAGGGTGGTGATTAAGACAATCGTGTATGTGCTGGAGAGAGAGGCAGGGGGCGTGGCATGATGATGGGAGTCGGCTTCCTGGCATGGAGGCGCTACCCCACCTGCCCTCCCCAGAGGAATTCGGGCTCTGGCTTAGCCTCCAGTCCCCGACAAGGCTGAGGGATGCTTCACTGAGAGATGTCAGGTTGTGCTGGTAAGTGTTAAGGCATTAAGTGAGCGCCACCTGCATCAAAGGCCCAGAGAAAGCGCTAAAACGGAAACTGAGCAGAGAAGACCACAGAATAAATCCAGATTCCGGAACAAACAAGCAAACAGACAAACAAGAAAGCCCAGGTGCTTGGTCTTTGCAAAGCCAGATGGCAATGCACGTATACACTCTTCCTTTGTGTCGAGTATAACATTATGTGTGTTCAGCATGGACCAATGACCTCATATGTAGGTGAGTCCCTTATGGAATATATTAGCTCTAATTGAGATTTCCTTAGAAGTAGTCCAAGGATGGCCTAGAAACAGCTTGTTAACTCTTTAAAAATATGTACAATAGATGGAAATTTCTTTCTATCTATCCCATCACCGGTAAAATCAAAAGCAACACACTAGATTGGGAAACATTTTTTGCAATATGATTTCACAATCATTTCCAAGAAACTTGCTTTGTTTTTTTCCTTAACTATAATCCTACCACCAACACAGAACAGTCTCATACTGGCATTACTCATGATACTCATGACCAGCATCTTTAATCAATGACAGACAAGCAACAAGGTAAGTTATTTCTTATATCACTGTTCTGTATATGAATTGGACATTTAAAGTAATGAAGTTGTGTTCTTTTTTTTTTTTTTTTTTTTTTGCTGGTTGTGGGGGCTGAACTCTGGACCTGAGCACTGTCCCACAGTCCCACTTCTAGCTTTTTATGCTTATGTGGTACTGAAGAATCAAACCCAGGGCCTCATTTATGCAAGGCATGCGCTCTACCACTGAGCCACCTTCCCAGCCCCGTTGTGTTCATTTTAATCCAGCTCCTTAAACTTTTACACACACACACACACACACACACACACACACACACACACACACACAGAGTCATCCCTAAGTAGAGGACTTGTTCTAGGACTTTTCAAAGACACCAAAATCCACTGATGCTCACCTGTCTTATATCTAATTGTGCAACATTTGGATGCAAGCTACGTATATCTTTTTTAAAGAAGACAATCAACATGCTTTCTTTTCAACCAATATGGTCTTTGAACAAACATGAGTTTCACCATCTTCCTGGGTCTCTGTGGCACTCTGGGTAAATGTTATATTCCCCAATCAGTATGTCCTTGAAGCAGACATTCAGACAAGATTCTGCCCACCTTTCCTTCCTGTCATTTGTATTGAGAGGGATGAGACAGACAGAAATAGACAGAGGTGTTCAAGGCCTCAATGGCTTATTTCTTGTTTGTAATTGCTGTTTGTTTAGAGGGTCCAGACTGGCTTTGAACTATGATCTTCCCCGAGGGCTGGGATTACAGGCACATACTACCATGCCCAGCTTGCTGTTTTTACATTTCATTTTAGATGCTGCATCAATATGTGCAGGCAAGCCTTCTACATGACAGTGACTTTGTGATAAAGAATTTATTTAAAAAAAGATTTCTTTACCCCCAGCACAAAGATAACGATAGTACCTTCCCAACAGGAGCTGTGGTAAGGATGAAAGATGATGTGCACACAACACATGGTGCTGGGCACCTGGCTCCTGATGAGTTCCATAAATGGTGCCATCTGTGGCTGCCAAGTGTGGCAAGGCGGCCCAGCATGGTGAGGGCACACGGGCGTACAACACACACAGTCCATGGCTCATCGGTGGAGAACGCTTTGGAAGGTGTGTGGCAGACATGGGCTGTGGCCAGCAGCACCCTGGGAAGTGTCTGGGTTTTACCAGCTGTGGTTTCTAGGCTAGGAGGTCACATGTGTGATGAATAGAAAGTCGTGTGATGAAGACAGGAGGGGAAACAGAGGCAGAGGACTGCTTCAAAATCGCCTTCAGAAACCCCTTCCTTTATAGCAGGAACTCACCACACCAGCCAAGTGAATATCCGCATCTCACAGATGACAGGAACGTGGAGCTGCCCATGCTGCCGGCCTGCCCCTACCGCGTCCCACACAAGGAGGGGAGGGACACCAGGCAGGAGGAGGTAAGCCAGCCCCACCAGGGCTGTGACTCTGGGAAGGGGCAAGCTCCCAGAGGAAGGCTTTGCATCGCACATGCTGGAGGAGGCCTGCTCACACTCACTGCTCCTCCATTGATCCGCAAGTTTCTAATGTCAGTGATAAGCTCCAGTCTCCATGGTTGGGTATTTTTTCTCCCACGGGGAAGGTCGTGACCCTCGTACCTGGGACCACAGAACAGCTGTGGAGCCTGGGTCTAATCAGCCAGCAGAGCTCCTTTCCTATGTCCCTGAAGGTAGATGCTGCCCTCAACCAGCTAGTCTCTACAGGATGCCTCCAGACCACACGAGCACCGAGGAAGATGGTAGAAACCTCCAGAGTCTCTTGGGAGGAAGGGGGAATGGTCTGGAACACAGTTCTTATTTCTACTACAAGTTTTCTTTAATGCTCATTGCCTTAGTTACAGAAAGGAGAACAAAAACCAAAATTAAAATATACTCTATATACTAAGCAAACAAATATTTAATTTGGCTCCTAAAACAACATTAAAATGTCAGCCGCAACCATAGCCATCCTGATCCTTTAAATGAATTTCTTTTTAAAGTTTTTATGCTAGTGCTGGGGCGTGAGCTCAGGGCCTAGGTGCTGTCCCTTAGCTTTTTTGCTCAAGGCTGGTGCTCCACCACTTGAGCCATAGCTCCACTTCTGGCTTTAGCTGGTTAATCACAGATAACAATCTCCAGGACTTTCCTGTCCTGGCTTTGAATCTTGACCCTCAGATCTCAGCCACCTGAGTAGCTAGGATTGCAGACATGAGCAATTAGGCACTGGGTTCATTTTCTTATTTGATCCTTACTATATTATCTCTGGACTCACATATTATCTCTGGAGGCTGGAAAAGGGTTTTGCAAGTTAGATCACAAATAAAGGGCTCATGCACCAAATACATAAACAGTTCTTGATGTTAAGAAAAAGTACAACCAACAAACACAAAGTGGGTGGGCAGAAAAATAACAGAGTTAACAAAAAAGGAAATATAAATAGCTGACACACATGAAAAAATGTTCAACATCACTTAAAAGAAAAATGCAAATTACAAATAACTGAGATGCCATTTTCTGTGTCAGAATGGCAAAAATCCAAGTGTGATAACACATGCTGTTTTGTAAGAATGGGAAACCAGACATTCCTCACACATTTGTGAGCCGGGAGCCTGGAAAAATTCACAGGGAAGGCCACGGGGAAAATCCATTAAAAAAATCCCTAATGCAAACATGCAACATCCCACAATTTCACTCAGGATTGATTCCATGTTCCATAACACTATCCAAATGACCTATCATACGCAGAGTCCCTTATCTTCTTTGTTTTGTGTTGGTACTGGGGCTCATCCTCAATGTTTCACATTCTTGCTTAGCTTTTTCACTGGAGGTTTTAGTTTTACTATTTGAACCGCGTCTCCAGTTTCAGCTTTGCTAGTTAATTAGAAATAAGACTCTCTCTGATTTGCCTGTCTGGGCTGGCTTCATCTGAGATCCTCAGATCTCAGCTTCTTGAGTAGATAGGATTTACAGGCATGAGTTCCTGGTGCCAGGAAGAGGTTATTTCTTGCAGCGTGACTGATAGTGTAAAAGTTTGGAAACCTCACAAACATCTGTTAACAGGGGAGAATTAAAGTGAATGAAGACAATGTCATATAACAGAAAACACACAGCCATAATAAAGCAAAATGGTAGCATTCTATGTTTTGATACGAGAAGATGTAATGTTCATTACAAATAAAACAACCATGATGCAGAAAAAAAATCTTTGTCGATGAAGGGTTGGGGTGGACTAGACCCACACTGCTTATCTGCTGTCATGTGCAGAAATCACCTGGGTGATGAAACATGTGTACAGAAGTGAACTAGAGTTGGGGATAAGTGAGTGGCTGGCTGAAAGAATTCAGGCGTTTTCCTCCTTAATCGATAGACATTCCACAACCTCATCTGATTTTGGAAGATTAGTAGGACTGGACTTGGTGATGGTTGGGTGAAAGGAATTTTGCTCCATATACCTTGTAATGTCTTTGGATGTTTGAACCAATTGACTGTACTATCACTCAGACTTTACAAAATGTGAGCCTAAAAGTTTGGCTACATTAGGCAAGCGCATGACAATGGAGCTACACTCTAGATCTTTAAAACCTTATAGTTATAACTCCAGCTGGGTGCTGGTGGCTCACACCTGTAATCCTAGCTACTCAGGAGGCTGAGATCCTGGATCCCAGTTCAAAGCCAGCACGAAAGTCCATGAGACCCCCTATCTCCAATAAACCACACAGAAAACTGGAAGTGGCACTGTGGCTCATGTGGTAGAGCACTAGCCTTGAGCTGAAGAGCTGAGGGACAGCGTTCAAGCCCAGAGTTCAAGCCCCACGGCTGACAAAAAAAAAGTGACTGTCAAAGTGACTGTCTTTGTTGAAAATCAT
This sequence comes from Dipodomys merriami, assembly GCF_024711535.1. Lineage (NCBI taxonomy): Eukaryota > Metazoa > Chordata > Mammalia > Rodentia > Heteromyidae > Dipodomys > Dipodomys merriami. Next base: position 414,756 of record NW_027206059.1, read on the forward strand.
CAAATCCACCTCAAAAGTTGGGGCAGAGCTGTCAAGAACTGCTAAGGGTCATAATTTACATTTGAGCTATGGACCTTGGAGGTGGAAACATTCTCACCACCGCGTTTCCTAAAATGGTGTTAATTAGCAGCACACAAACACAAAAGCAACTTCTTTATGATCCAAGTTTCTATACAATGATCGAACCAAAACGTAATCAACAAGTGATATACAGCAAAACTAGAAAGCCAGTGTGAGTCTGACACAACCACATTAGTTTCTTGTGGAAGATGAAGTTGTGTTGCTGAGATTAAATGATCACCTGGATTAGGAATATTGTACGATGTAATTCATCCTGGAGTCCAAGTTTCCTGGGCTTCAGTACACTGCCTTTCGTTATGCGGAGCATTTACCCTACTAGTGCATTCTCTACTCAAATTCAGGAAATCCTTGTTCTATGTGCTGTAAAGTCATCTGCCATTCTTTGGGCCCTATATATCTTTTGCATTTCCAAGCTGCCCGTGCCATTTTCCAATGCTCATTACAAGCTCAATGGACCAGACACCACCATGAATCTATCTGTAGTGCCAAATCAAACACTCAAATTGGGTATCCAAAGCAGTCAGCAGTCAGAAGGTAGCCATTGTGATAACCTAGAATAAACTTTGTGTTGCTATTTTGTTAGTAGTAGTAACATCCTAGGAAGTGGCACTGTGGCTCCAGTAATAGAGCACTAGCCTTGAGCACAAAGAGGCTCAGGGACAGCACTCAGGCCCTGAGTTCAAGCCTCCGGATGGAAAAAAAAAATAATCAGTACTATTAACATCTTAATAAAACTGAAAATACAAGGAATTTAGACTTGAAGCTGTGTACAGACCCTAGCTATATATACTCACAGGTATACTCACAGGCTCTCCTATTTGCTGCTTCTGTGAAAGACTCCATGTCTTTAGCCTGTTGTTTAAGCCTCTGGGGGTCTGGCCCTATGTCTCCTGAGTTTACTTTCATCTCTGTATCACTGCCCACAGTTGGGGGCAGCCCAGGCCCCTTTCCCTTGCCTGCTCCAGGACATAATCTCAAACCAACTACAAGGAGAATGTGGACCATCCTCATGACATAATCCCAAGTCAGCAAAAATAACATCATGCACGGGGCTCATATACCTCAGTGCGCATTTCAAAGCCTCTTTTCACTAAATCTCAACAAAACCCAAGAAACTGGGTTCTTATTAAACATCTGTTCAGTCTTACCAAATTGAGTCTCTGCAGCATACATGTTTTGCATGCTCGGTGTCTTTCTGTGATTACCACCCAACATCTGTTTGATGGGTGAGAAAGTCAGTGAATGATGGGATGAATAAATGACGATGAATTATTAAAATTTAGAGCCTGTTAAAGTGATGCATGCTGGTAGACTTTGAACACTTGGTCTTTTTGCAGCATTTCTACCATCTCTCTTTAATTATGCTGAGCCAGGATTACCCTTTACTAATTAAAATCTTTCTCCACAGAAGATGTTCTTTAAAACCCTAGTTTAGGAGGAAACTAAGTGCTGAGTTTCCATGCATATTTATCTTGAAGCATTTGCAGGTGCAGTGTAGGGAGATATTTTGGTACCTGGCCAATTGCCAAGGCTAAAGTTAAAACAGGTTTCTGAAAGTGAACGAGGATGCAAGGTGGCGAACGCTGTTCCTCCAGTCAAGGAATACAACAAGTGCAAAGGTCACTGGTGTGTACTTCCCACGCGCTCGTCTGATACCATGTTCATCATCAGTCAGGAAGGTAGACCACAATCCAACACAAAGGGGAAAGAAGCAAGTTCTCTCTCAAGTTCAGACAATTTCCAATGGGAGAGACAACAGTCCTCACAAAGCTGTCAGCTCATCTCTGATAGCCTTCAGAAAGAGCAGAAGTCTACTTTCTGGAATGAAAATAAAACACAAAGAATGTAAACACATTTTCCCCCCACAGTATTCTGGGGCCCGTGGGAGCTCCTTGGGACTCTGTTTTACTTCCCTTTCTAGCCTTAATTCTTCTGGACTTCTGTCTGCCATGCAGTCTCCATTTGCCACAAGTGCATAATAAATGCTATTAATTGGTTATCCTCTCTCTCTCTCTCTCTCTCTCTCTCTCTCTCTCTCTCTCTCTCTCTCTCTCTAAGATTTCACATAACAGAATAAAGCCATTTCCCTGAATTTCAGAATGCAAGTAATGTGGGAAAGACATATACTAGTGAATCTGGTCTTTCAGAAATCTGATGCATGGTTTGCATAAATGTCCATAGTTCAAGGAGCTTTAACAAATGCCAAAAGATTGTGATGATATGCAAATGAGACGGCATTCAACCACAACTGCATTCCCCAAATTCCATCACAACAGCCAGGGGACCTCTGAAGGTACCAGGAAACTGCAGTCCAGTACGGCAGGCCACACCCTCCTTCCTCTTGGTTTGAAAAATGTAATTAAAAACAACAAAATAATGGGATTGTCACCCTTGGTAGAAATCTCTTTGAACAACAGTTCACTTGGATCTGAACAGGCACTCTGTTTCGAAGGGCTATCACAACCAATGCCCCCAGATATTTTGTGGGGGCCCCAAATGTCAACATATCCAGTACTATGTTTTCTCCACACAGAAGCCCAGAAAAACCATGCAGAAAAACGTTCTCGATCCACATGTCAGATTCCATTCCTTTGGTGAAGTATGTATGACTGGGGCCCTATCTGTGGGCGATGGTTTTAGAGATTTCAGACCAGGTCACTCAGCCCTGTTGGCTCTGGCCCTGTGGTAAGGCTGCGCATCCTGGAGGGGCCACGGTACGGCCGCACATCATGGTGGGAACAATGGAGAGGGAATCATCTCACCTCATAGACTAGGAAGCAAAAGGTGAGAGAGAAAGCAGCCAGGATCCTTATATCATTTTCATGGGCAATCTCCCATTGGCCCAACTTCCTTCCACTTGGACCTATGTTTTAAAGATTCCACCACTTTCCACACTTCCCAGCACCACAGACATTTAAGACCAAGCCATTACAACCCATGTTGTTTCCTGCCTTCAATTTTTGATTCCCACTCTGATAAAGCACTGGAAAGTTTTTTTTCCCTAAGACTCCAGCCTTTTACATACTTAAGCCTTCATAGAAGCATCATGAGTAGCTTTTCCTATTCACCTCTTCCAACAACTAAGGCCTCTCCCCTAGCCTCTGGTCTTTTATTGGTAAATAGGAGACTAGGGGGACCTAGTCAGTAAAAGTCCTCTATTTCTAGTTGTTAGAATCAGAGCAAATCAGATGCTACCTAAAACTTCCAAAGACACCCTGACAAACAGAATCTAATAGCCCAGTGCCAGTGGCTCATGCCTGTAATTTGAACTCAGGAGGCTGAGATATTAAGATTGAAGTTTGAAGCCAACCTGTGCAGGAAAGTCCTTGAGACTCTTTTCTCTAATCAGCCACTAAAAAAGCCAGAAGTGGAACTGTGGCTCAAGTGGCAGAGTACTAGCCTTGAGCAGAAAAGCTCAGAAACAGATCAAGCTCCAAGGCCAGCATCTAAAACAAAACAAAACTAAGAATCTAATAGCAATGTCCACCTGTAAAATCAAGAGGACACATACCTGTGTGCACACCAATGCCACCATACGGCATGTATGACACCCAAACGTGCAATAATAAAGCACCACTGATGCACAGAAACCCCACAGGTAATGGATGCAAGTAATCAATACTCTCCATCCCAAATGGGACGCAAACAGACCTTCTTCCAATGGGAACAACCGGAGACCACCCCAAACATGCTTGGAGCTGCTGTTCTAAGCAATTCAACAATTTTTGCTCGCTTATTATCAATGAACTTGCATTTAATAACACCCACCATTTATCCAAAGATGACTAGCTACTGTCACACTCACACGACAGGCCATTTAACCTGGCCTGACTCTCCAGTTCCAGTTCCTGAACCTTCCAGTTCCCTGTATGGGGGGCAGTACGCAGGCCTTACAAGCGTTAAGACACCAGCACACACATGGCCACCTCACACAGTGGCTGCGTAGCTCCCCCTCTGCCACGGAGCAATCACGTGAGCACTGTTTATTGGAGCGGTGTGTGGGTCAAATGAGAGGGTACATGTATAATGTACTCAGCACGGTGCTGGGCTCTCAGGAAATGCCCAGCTAGTGATGCATACAATTAGGACGAGTAATTATTATGTGGAGTCTCACTGACAAAATTGGATTCACTACTCAGTAAAAAGAAAATCTGGAGCCATCAAAATGACTGATTCACAAAAGGGCAAATGTTTTCCAATCTGGTGCCTGTCTTGAACAATGAATATTTGGCTAAAATCCTCCACAGTAAAAGTTGAAACACACACACACACACACACACACACACACACACACACACACACACACACACACACACACACACACACACACACACACACACACACACACACACACACACACACACACACACACACACACACACACACACACACACACACCCCAATCCCAAAACATCAAAAGCCAGGCATGGTGGTACACATCTGTAATCCCAGAACTCTGGAGACTCAAAACCAGTTTGGGCTGCATGGTGAGACTATGTCTGTTTCAAGGAAATAATGATAGTAAAAACCAACCAAACAACAAGGAAACAAAAAGCTCACCAAATATTTGGAGAGTGCTTAATGTGTTCAGATTCATTGCTCATGTTATATTCATGTAAGTCCCAAGAAACACGTTTTTCTCACTTCATAACTATATGGGAAAACTGAAGCTGGCGGAGTTTGGTCTCAAAGCCAGATCTTCTCCACTCTCCACTCCTCTACTCTTCCTCTTCCCTCCACACTGCAGCTACTTGCTTTTCTTTCCTTGTCTTTTCTTTGTCCTAGTACTGGGGCTTGAACTCAGAGCCTCACACTTTTGCTTGGCTTTTTCACTCAAGGCTGGCTTTCTACCACTTGAGCCAGACCTCTATTTCCAATTTATTGGAGATAAGAGACTCACAGACTTGGCTGATTTTGAACCATGATCCTCAGATCTCCGCCTCGATCCTCAGACCTCGGCCTCCAGAGGAGCTAGGATTACAGGCATGAGCCACCGGTGCCCTCCTTCAGGCTTGTTTTCATCCTTATTTTACAGATAAGGAGACTGAGGCAGAGACACTCAATTCACTCACTCACACCAGTTTGGGATTAAAAAGATGGGTAGTGGTGAAATCTAGCCCGGGCTCTAGCTGGAGACTGAGCTTCCTGTGGCAAAACTCACACAACACCTTTTTCTGTGTATAAAGCTCTGGACAGCACGGGCTCAGGTCAGAGCCCTGAAACACAAGTCCACACTTGTTAACCGCTAGACTTCTGTCCCTTAGGACAGTTCTAGTAGAAAATACAAACTCAACAGCACGCATATATAAATATATATATATATATATTTATATATATATATATTTATATATATATATATATATAAATAATGTATATTATGCAATGGACCGTGAGTTACTACAGAGAGTGGGTTTACAGGTGCAGGGTAGTGGTACCTTTAATCTTCCGCTGATTTCCGGGGAGCAAGTCTCCCGGGGCAGCTGTCAGTCCCCGTCACAGACCTGCCACCGTTGCAGATGTCTGCAAAGCTTATACAGTCCTGCCTTGATAGTCAGATACTCATGTAAGATCTCCCAAGAACTTCTGGGAAATCACGCCCCCTTTCTCAGCTAAAACATTGTTTCTGTTTAATCGCCAAGTACTGAGATGTTCAGTTCTCATCTCGGCAAGTTCTTCTTTGCTATCAGCAGAAATCACTATGCCCAGCCACACCCTTACCAACCAGCTGAAACCAGCTCACAAACAGAACTCACGTGGCCTGTCAGGAGAGGCAGCGGTCCGCCCACTCTTCACTGTTAGCAGGAAACCGGGTTTTCTGTGGCACGTGTGATTATTTGAATCAGGAATCGTTTAGGGCTAATTTCAGAGATACTGCGTGAATTGCATTCCTGATGATAGGATCCAGCCAACAGCGTACGGTTATTTGTAAATCATAATCACCTGGATCAGAATGGCCCTTCCCCTCTCCCCGTCCAGTACAACTGTTAGTGTAAACTGGCAGCTGCTTACAACCATCCCCAGGTTCCCAGGTTCCTGTCTACCTGGTGTTCTCCCTGTCATGGGAACCCAGTGGGTCTGTGTTTACCACCTGGATAAATAAGAATTCTTTTTTGAAACTCTTCATACTTAAAAATAATTCCAGATGAGGAGGAGCTTGGTTTTCAACAGAAGAGTGTGTACGATTCCCTCTCTGATCAACCAGCCAAAAAGCCAGATTGGAGGCATGGCTCAAGTGGTAGAGTATCAGTTTTGGGCAAGTAAGCCACTTGAGAGAATGAGGCCCTGAATTCACACTATAGTATGAGTACACACACACACACACACACACACACACACACACACACACACAGCCACATCACATGCCTTAATCACAATCCAAGAAGTGGAGGAAGGAGGATAATGGTGTGTCTTGAGACCCCATGTGAAAAATAAAGAAAAGCAAGAAGAGCTGGGAGTCTGTGCCTAACAAATGTGAGGCCCTGAGTTCAAATCTTAGTACTGCCAGAAAAAAATTACAATCATTATTCATTGTGAATATCTATTAACTATAAAGCATGTCTCTATCAAGGATAGAAAAATAAAGGGTATCTTTCCACATACTTGGGAAAGGTCTTTTGTGTGCAATAAAAACAGTCCTAAGTGTTTAATTATTCGGAAAACTGACCTTTACAATAGAAGCAGCACCCTTCTCTCCTACAGTCTCTCCTTCCTCATTCCCTTTCCAAATGATTGTTTGATTTTTAAATGCCAGGAGTAATGAAATATCCTGGTTCTAATCCTTCCTTTATTTGGCTGGTGTCAGGTCCAGACTTGTCCAGGGAAAACAAATATTTTCAGTGAAATCTCTCAGATCCTTCAGGTTGGGGAAGCTTGCAAGTCTAACACCATTCGATCCCTGTTCGTTTCAACAAACAGGCATGATGAATGGTGTATACCACACCGTTCAACTCCACAGCACTCACTTCTCACGGCACCTGTTTGTACGCTTGCTTCTCTGGAGCCAGTGTCTGCCTGCTTGTGCCTGTCCAGGCTAGACGAACAGCCTCTAGATCACAGCCAGCAGCTTTCTCTCCACTTCCTGCTTTGATTGTCACAATGAAATCATGACGAAGGACATGGAGTGGAAAGGAACTGACATCTGGGGACAAGCCATGCTTTCCGTGTGGCCCTGTGTGTGATATAAAAATAATGCTCTTTTCTATTTCCAAAGAAAAGAATCCTTCTCTTTTTTTAGATTCATAAATAAAGCAATTGCCCTGGCAACTTACCATCCCAGATAGTTACTATAACCAACATTTTTAAAGCAATTGCCCTGGCAACTTACCATCCCAGATAGTTACTATAACCAACATTTTTTTCTCCCTTCCTCGTTCCTTTTCTCCCTCCTTCCTAAGGGCTGTCTGTCCCTGTATTTACACAATATTCATACAGGCCGCGTGCTGTCACCCAGCTGCTAGCTGCTTGGTGGGTTTGGGGCCCTGCCTCTGTCACTGTCGCTTTACATACAAGGACACATGATCAAAGAGAGTCCTGTCTGAGAACAGAGTCCCTCCTGCGAACACACCAGAGCTTCTTGCTTTCAAACCCTGCTAGCACCTTTCTTGACTCTCAAAATAAACCTGGGGGGGGAGGGCAGGAAGAACTCCCCACTTTCTGGAGGACACATTTTCTTTGAGAAGCAGTCTGAGCAGCACAGTCTGGGGGAGGGAGGTGAGTTGTGCCTGACTGGCTACTTTCATTCCAGAGAGATGGCAATGAAGACGGCCATCAGCACAAGTGGTCAAACCACCGCACCACAACTTCAATCAACAGTGAAAGACCCACAGAGCACACGACCAGGCTCAGTCATAAATGATTTCAAGTAGGAGCACATGTTCTCCCCAACATTTCTTTTGTGTTTGCAGAATACGTCCAAGGTCCTTTCAAAGAAGATTGTCCTCTAGGAGACTGCCTACATTTATGATGCGTCTTGTAAGTGCCGTCCCCCATTAGCACAAGCATGGTAGGTCTAAAATGAAGAGTTAGTTGATATAAGTCAAGGAGAAAAAAAACAACCCTGGTCATCTATGAAATTCTAGGCTCATGTAAATTCAAAATGAGAGAAACAGAAAGAAAACTGCCTGTGGACGGGGGTGTTCAGAATGTTTCTCTAGTGGATGTGGCACGCACAGGTCTCAGCAGAGCAGGGATCTCAGCAGATGTTAATCCTGCCTTGACCCCCTCCCCCTCCCACTTTTAAAAGGAGATCGCACAGCAACAATGTTGCTTTGAAATTTAGCTTCAGATCGCATAGACAGTTTGAAAATGTACTACAAGGATGCGTCTAGAAATAAAGTATTTTACAATTTCCATTGGAGCAAGGCTATGTAAATGTCAGAAAATGAGATTAATGTGAGAGATTTAATGAATATGTGATTTCTTCTTTTGATGCTTCGGTTATGGTGTCCACACGAGTCTCTATTTTATTTTTCATTAAAATCCAGTTCCTAAGGCATGACAAAGATTTAAGAATTCATTTGTATGACTGAGTTTTCTTCATGAAGACATACTGGTTGGGGAATAGCACAGTGGCAGAGCACCTGCCTTGCCAACAGTACAAGGACCTGGTTCAATATCTAGCACCAAATAAAAAAGTTAATAATGGTAGCCAGCTGCAAGAGGCTCATGACTGCAGCTCTCTCCAGCTCTCTGGAGGCTGAGGCAAAGGGACCGCTAGTTCCAGGGCAACCTTGGCTACATAGAGAGGACCCTGTTGCAAGAAATAAAAAGGAAGTGGAGGTGTGGCTCAGGTGGTAGAGCACCAGCTGTGAGCAAAACAGCTAAGTGAAAGTTGAAGGTGCAAAATTCAAATCCTGGTACCTGTACATAAGTAAAGGAGGGAGGGAGGGAGGGAGGAAAGGAGGAAGGAAGGAAGGAAGGAAGGAAGGAAGGAAGGAAGGAAGAAAGAGAGGGAGGGAGGGAGGGAGGGAGGGAGGGAGGGAGGGAGGGAGGAAGGGAGAGAGGGAGGGAGGGAGGGAGGGAGGAAGGAAGGAAGGGAGGGAGGATGTTAAAGACAAACAAGCCACTAAAATAAACAAAGAGTTCACCTTTGTTTAAAGTATAAGCAGAGATCAGCCCTTACTTTCTCTCTCACCTTCACTCCAGCCAATTCCTGCCAGGCAAGTTTTAGAGAAATGGGACCGAGGAGAAGACCGGTCCCATACATTGATCACCTCCTGAGATATTCACCTGGCTTTGTGCTCCTTGCATCCAAACATTGGAAAGAGTCACCTTCACCCACATGCAAATGTTTAATGGAGATCCGCACTGGAGAGCCAGGAGAAAGAGCAGATCTGAGGCGGTGTGGCTATGAGCTAAGCGGTGAATGGATACTGGCAGGTGTAAAGGTATAAGGAACCCAGTCTGAGCCAAAGCTGGATGCTGGTGGCTCACACCTATAATCCTAGTTCCTGGGGAGGCTGACATCTGAGAATCCCAATTCAAAGCCAGCCCAGGCAGTTAAACTGTGAGACATGTGCCTTCAGTTAACCACCCAAACCTAGAAACCAGAACTCAAGTAATACAGTGCTAGCCTTGAGCAAAAAAGCATAAGGGACATCCGCAGGCCCTGGGTCCACATCCTAGTACGGCACAAAAAATAAAATAAAATAGGAAAAGAAAAAAGACAACAAATAACAACATCGCTTTCTCCCTCTCTTCCCCACTCCCCCACTTCTGGGTGATCTTTAATTGTGTAGTTACCAAACACAAACTTTTCCTAGTTCTGGAATTCTCCATTGGGTATAAAAAGAAATTCCCAGCCAGGTCCATGTTCTAACTCAGATGAAACCACCCGCTCCCATGCTCACGGGTCTACAATCATGAGTTCATTCTACACTCGTAAATTCGACCCCCAGGTTGGGTCACTAGGTTAGTGATGGCCAGCAACAGAAATGTGTCTCTTCTCTCTTGCATCTCTGTGGAGTTCACACTCTAAACGCCATGGTATTCAAACACATTTCTAACATAACAACATTCTTTTCAAGTTGACATTTCAAAGTATGCTGAAATCTAACAGCATATGAAGAAAATCACACTTTGGATTTTGCACAAAATGCAAAAACAACTCCATCTTTGGTTGTGTCCTCTAACTATAAAGTTTCAAAAGATAATATAGAAGCAATCCTTAAAACCTTACAGTAGAGAAAAGACGCACTGCACAGGACAGTCAGACCCTGACATAGGGAAAACCAAATCTTATATAAAAGATTTGGGCCAGGCGCCAGTGGCTCACACCTAGAATCCTAGCTTCTCAGGAGGCTGAGATCTGAGGATCGTGGTTCAAAGCCAGCCTGGACAGGAAAGTTGGTGAGATTCTTATCTCTAATTGGCCACCAGAAAACTGGAAGTGGCACTGTGACTCAAAGTGCTAGAGCAATAGCCTTGAGCTAACAAGCTCAGGGATAGTGCTCAGGCCCAGAGTTCAAGCCCCACAACTGCCCCCCCCCAAATAGATTTGGATATTATTATTGTTGTTGTTGTTTTACATCTTCTCTTCTCAGTATGGGACTGAACAGGTGAGTGGGAGAATGAAGATCCTGCCACACATTTAACAAGGGACTCACCCAAAATACAAATCAACCTCACCTTGGATATTTCTATGATACCAGAGGCTAAACTTACAGATACTGACAACTCTGACAAAGGACATGGAGCAAGGCCAACTCCCATTTGCTTTGGTGGCTGTATTGGCACAACCACATCAGAAACCACTGGAGCTTAGGACCACAGCCACAGCACCCAGGATGCCCCAGATGGACAATCCAAAAGTTCACCAGGAAAGCAGAGGATCAACAGTCGGTCAGTACATTCCAGCATGCCCACAGATGATCTCTAGCACGAACGCAACGCTGTGCTAAAGAAGTCAGACAGCAAATGCACTCAATGATTCCATTTCATTCCTTCATCTAAAAAAGCAACAACACGTCAAAGCCAAGGTATTGTGTTGGGAGTATGTTCTTTGTGTGTGTGTGTGTGTGTGTGTGTGTGTGTGTGTGTGGGAAACACTGAAAGAAAAGCAAAGAAATGTTTACTGAATATCATCCAGGATAGTTTTTATCCTCTGAGGAACGTGTGTAGAAATTGGCTGAGTCCCCTGGGGCCTCGGGGAGTGGTAATATTGTATGATTTTTTTAAAAATCTGAGTGTGGGTTGCAAAGTGTTCATCTGTGATAATCATGGCAATCTGCACCTCATTTGATTCAACACACTTATCTGTGTGTATGAAATCTCAGTGAAAAGAGGTTAAACAAATCAAGGGCTTGACAACAGAATGCTCCATTGCTTCTGTACACAACATTGTTTCAAATCAAGAACAGCACGGCTTCTTTCTGCACTGTGCTCATTGTTTGGTACAGCTTCCGGCGTCCACACCCCACACCCAGCACCATGAAGACCATACACAGAGCTGGCCTCGGACAGGCATCTTACTTGTGGTCACCATCCTCTGCTGACTGGACACGGGTGGTCTTGGCCCACATATTGCACACTATTGAAAAATCCTGAGATCTTCCAGGCAATCTCCAACAACTGACACACAACACTTGCTCTTTCTTCTCTCTCATGGCCCGGCCTATCTATTTCTTCCTTTGCTTCTCAGTCATTTGTCACTTACTCAGGCCATGTTCCTGGGACCCCCAGGGCAAATCTGATCCCTATGCTGAGGCTCACAGCGAGTTTCTCCCCTGGCACTGGCCATTTCAGTGGCTGCACCTCCCAGATCCCTCCCTGGGAGGTGGGTCTTGAGGGACCACCTGACTAGGGCTCCCTGCCCACCTGGCTTCCTCTTGGGTTCTGTTGGTGGAAAAGTAATGGCAGAAGCTGGGAAGGCAGCAGAAGAGAAGCCAGAGAGCGCATGTCCAGCCCTTCCGCTGTGGAAACCCCAGAGGTGGCTGCTGCTTCCAGGCTCAGGCCCCTCCTCCTTGGCTCCACCTTTCTTGGATCCCAGTAACATCATGGTGATTTTCAGGTGTAGGTTAGTCTCATGGCTGTAACTTTCAGTACTCTGAGAATCCAGCCTCCGTCTTTCTAAGTGGTCTTTTCTCTAAACCTCCACATGCCCTAGGTAGGATTCTGGGTTTTGAGAGGACCCTAGAAAGCAGACGCTTGGTGCTCATTTATGTGACCGTTACATCCACATCTGTCCTCTGCTAGGCTTTACGACAGTGGCACTTTAAAAGTTACCAACAAATCTGTATTAATGAACTAGCAAGTTAGTGAGCAAAGAGATGAACTCTCACTAGACTTGGGATAAACTTAAACACAGCACAAGGCTTTCTAAAATGTTCCTGCCACATTGGACATGGTAGAAATCTATCAGACCAAATATTTTACCTCTGTTGGTTGAAAATAGCTTTTGTTGGTAGGAATATCTGCACTCACAGAGGTAATTCCAATTGTACTAGAAATAACAGGTGCAATCACTGTGATATAATTTTACCCATCTTACAAGTCATCAGTGACACGGATTCTAAGTGGGCTGTGAACAGTCAGAACTCTGAATCAAGAGGAAAATAGAAATGTGAGATAGGAAAAGGAGGCTTGGAAGCCCTGCTATCTCTGCCTCTTATTGCAGAGAGAGAGAGGAATGAATACTTAGTAGTTACTAGTATCAGAGGTTAACTACAACAGGATGTGTTGGTCACCATGACACTTTCCACTTTATACATTGTATTCAGTTTCAAGAAGGCCAAACTAGGTTGATCCCAATAGTGGAAATACAAGTTGCACTTTACAGCTAGACAATTTCTAAGAGAAAAGGAACAGGGAAATCCTCTAAAGATGTTTCCTTCTCTGGTAGAAGAGTATAAAAGAAAAAGTCAGCTAAATAACAGGTCACCCAATGCACTAAGAACACCTTTCTAACATGTCAGTCTATGCAGCGCTACATGACCCTTGATTTTTTAACCTGGAAAAGACTAGTTTGCACATACAATCACGAAGGAATGCAAGTCCACCCAGAGCGTTCACAGCGGGGGCTGGTGGAAACAGTTTGCCCAGCCGGGCACCCACCGCTCCTGGAGGCTGGCAGGGTTGAGTCTCGCCTCTGAAGAGGTCCAAAGCGCTCTCTCTCTCTCTCTCTTTTCCTGCCGCGTCTCTTCCTTAAGCTATTTCCGCTAACTTTTCTGCCTTCACAACTATTCCAGCTGTGTTCCTTTGAACGGACAGGGGCAAAGCCCCGGTCGGATTTCTCTCCTGCGGTGTGAGCCCGCGATCTGGTGGTGCAAGCTCGTTGGTTAATAAAGGAAGCCCTTTCCAATATGGTGCTCTGGAGACAAGGGTGTGATGGGTCTTCTTCAATCCGGAGTGACACAGGGCGTCTTGGCTACCGTTCAGTGATGAATGGAGACCCCCGGGGTGACCAGTTAACGTCGTTACACAGTCAAATCCTTTTCTTTACAGCCGGAACCAGACGGATACCTGGCGCGGCTTTAGGTCTAGCGCGGAGCCGCGGAGGATTCTTTTTTCCCCCCCTTATTCATTCCCTTTCCCGTCCTGACCGAGAAAGGAAATGACCGCACCGGGCTCCTCCTCGGCCCATTGCTTCCCTGGGAACAAAAGGCCTTCATGCCCAGCAAGGCGCGGAAGGGATCGAAGCCGCCCTCCCGGCTCCGCGGCCGGGCACAGCCGGGGAGGGCGCGCGGGGGGTCCGAGGGGACCGAGCCCCGCTCTGCCCCGCGCCCGTCCCCACGGAGCCCCGACCCCCGACCCCACGGCCAGACGCGGGCCGAGTGGGCGTGCGGGGTCCCCGGGGCCCCCGGGCCGGGCCCAGGCGGGGCCGCGCGCCGGTGCTCACCTGCCAGGCCGCCGCCGCCGCCGCCGTCGCCCGCGTGGCCCTTCCTCCGCTGCAGGATGAAGTAGGGGTTCGCCCGCTCGGTGACCCACAGCGCGTTGGCCAGCAGCACCTCCTCGGGGTTCACCCACATGGTCGCGGCCGCACAAAGGGGCCGCGGGGCCCGGTGGTCCCGCGCGCGCGCGCCTGGCGGGGCGCGCACCGCACCGCACCGCCGCGCACTTCCCGGCCGGGCGCACGCGCTCCGGGGCGGCCGCTTCACCGGGCGTCCCGGGCCGCCGCCGCGGAGCCCCGGAGGGCGGCGGGCGCGGGGGAGCGGGGCGCGGGCGCGGCCGGCAGCATCCTCCCCGCGGGACCGGCCTCGCCGCGCGCGCGCGCCAGCGATCAGCCCTGCGGCTCCGGCTCCGGCTCCGGCTCCGGCTCCGGCGGGGCCCGGCTCCCCGGGTCACCGCGCGCCGCGGCCCCGCGGCGAGGACGCCCCGGACACCCCGGGAGCGAGGCCGCCGCCGGCCCGCGCCAGCCTGGGGCGGTGGTGGGGGTGCTTACTCCCGACGCCCCCCTCGTCCCCGGAAGCCTGTGGGTCGAGGCGCCCGGACTCCGAGCCGCTGGGTGCCGGGTGGGAAGTGGACGCCGCCAAGGGTCGCGGATGTGTTTGTTTCCCGTGTCCCCGGGCCGGTCACGCGCCGCCCCTGCCGCGCCGCGCGGCCCCTCCCCGGCTCCGCTCCGCCGTGAGCCGCGGCCGGCCGAGCGCATTACATCATCGCCCGCCTCGACCGCGCGCGGGGCGGGAGCCGCGGCCGGGGGGGCGGGGGGGTGCGGTCCGCGCCGCCGCCCGGCCTCCGTGGGGCGCTCGCGGCCGCGTGGAGCGCGGCGGAGCTCTAGGTGGCTTCTCCCGGGGTGGTCTTCACTCTCACCCGTGGACACAGCCCCCCCGTGGACACAGCCCCCCGTGGGCACAGCCCCCCCGTGGGCACAGCCCCCCCGTGGACACAGCCCCTGGTAGACACAGCCCCCCGTGGGCACAGCCCCCCGTGGACACAGCCCCCCGTGGACACAGCCCCCCGTGGACACAGCCCCTGGTAGACACAGCCCCTGGTAGACACAGCCCCCCGTGGGCACAGCCCCCCCGTGGACACAGCCCCCCGTGGGCACAGTCCCTCGTGGACACAGCCCCCCGTGGACACAGCCCCCCGTGGACACAGCCCCCCGTGGGCACAGCCCCCCGTGGACACAGCCCCCCGTGGGCACAGCCCCCCGTGGACACAGCCCCCCCATGGACACAGTCCCCCCGTGGACATCGTGCCCAGGAGAGACGACCATGCCGCTCATGCGGGCCAGGCCGCCACCGCCCCGAAAGGGCTCCCTTTAACCTCGCCACACGTGTTCTTCTATGAGCCTCGGTCTTATATGAGCCTCAGTCTTAATCTTGAGTCCAGGATGGTGTGAACCTGAGACCCTCCTGACTCATCCAGCCCATTTGCCTGTTTAGGAAACACTAGGCTTTGGGGGTATTTGCAGTCAGGCCACCTATTTAAGACAAACCAGGAAAACCACAGCACAGCGGCGTCTGTCATCAATTCTGCAAATAAACAACGAAGATATATAACTCTGGTATGTAAAATTGATGATCAGCACATGCACATAACTTCAGTATTTCTGAAGTGCTTCCACACTTCCAGGGGCAGGGACTGCTACACAACACGGCCACACTGTCATTTGGGGGTTCTTTTGTTTGTTTTTGTTGTTTGTTTTTTGTTGGTCGTGAGGCTTGAACTAGGGGCCTAGGCACTGTCCCTGAGCTCTTTGTTCAAGGCAAGCACACTACCACTTTGGGCCACAGGGTACTTCCAATCTTTTGGTGGTTAATTGGAGATGAGTCTCATGGACATTCCTGCGTGGGCTGGCTTTGAACCTTGATCCTCAGATCTCAGCCTCCTGAGTAGCTAGGATGACAGGTGTGAGCCACTGGTGCCTGGCCAATTTCAGGGCTCTTAACTGCTCACACTTGTGGCTTGGCACCAAATCCTCCACACTGGCTCTCCACAGTAAATTTAGCTCAACCTCTTTTGATCTGCTGATACCAAAATAGTGTTTTTTTGAGCAGTCCATGCATTTATTCATTCATTTATCCATTCATAAGGAAGGAAGGAAAAAGGAAGAAAGTAAGAAAGACAAAAAGAGTCATGTACCAGTGATTGAGGCTTCTAATTCTAGCTAATCATAAATCTAGAGGATCACAGTTCAAAGATAGCCTGGCATAAAAGTCCAAGCGACCCCATCTCTAAAATAACCAGCAAATATCCAGTCTAGTGGTATACCTTAAGTAGTAGAGCACCAGCAGAGCAAGCAAACCAGCCATTTGAATCTATTCAAAGGGTTCTCGCGGCCAGAGCCTGGGGTAGTGAATTGGTTTACTGCTTGCTGTTTGGGTCTGCTGAGGCCCGCTGGCTGGCAGTGTGTTTGTCTTTGGCAATTCTCATCTCGGGGATCCCTGGTTCAAGTATCCCCTAGTCCTCTCTCCGTGGGACTTGGCCCTCTTTTGGAAACGTTGGAGTCCTGCCTTATGCACCCTTCCCACCCCAATACTTCCTCGTGACCCAGTTCTAGAAGGAATAGAGTGCAGCCATGTCCCTCAACGGTTCAGGAGCTCAGTGGCAGCAGAGAAACAAAGTGTGAGTACATCCCGGGGAGCCCTGTCCTCCCCCCGCACCTGCTAGCAAACACCAGGCTGGTCACTGCTCTGCTTCCTTGTCCAGCTTGGAAGCATGGCCACTTCACCAGGCTATTGGGAATTTCCCCCAGCTAGTGGCATTTCGGGGAGCCCATAGATATAGCAAGGAGTACTCACTCCTGTCTCCCTTTGAAGCGGATGAAACGCCCTGTGTTGAACTCCGAGATGCTCTGGAAACAAACACAAGAGAAAGAACGCAACAGTCTTTCTTTCCACATTGGGTCTTCTGTGTTCCTAGAAGAAACCGGGCTGTGTCACTGGGCAAAGCTGAATATGAAACGATTCCTTTCCAAATTAATTAGCTGTTATGAAAGAGGACACTTTAATGACTGGGGCAGAGTGAAGGCTCGGCTACAGTCAGTAGTGTGTCAGTGGACCTAGCATTGCGCGTGGCAATTCGTGGACGGTGACAACCATCCTTTCCACAGGCCTGCCACCCATGGGTCTGTCAGCACCTAAGAAGCAAGCATATACACAACTTCTGGATATCTAAACCGCAGTTAGGTTTCCAGATCTAGTGAGCACTGGGCTTCTCATTTTAAACACAAGAGTGTGAAAGCCCCGAAGAGCAAACAGACTGGACTAGGGGCACTTGGGCAGTGTTTCCTTCTTTCGGTCCATACTCTTCATCATATTCTTCCCAGAAATGCAAACAGATCCTGTAAATATAGTGCATCTGCAGTCATAACCTGTTGTGTTATGGATGTGAGACCCCCACTGATTGGCCAGACCTGGTCACGTGCCTGCGCCCTGGTCGGTGGTGGCGGAAGACTGGGGTCTGTGTAGGGGGAAATCCTTGGAGGAAAATCAGTGCACTACTAGAGTAACGGACAGGATGTGATGTCTTTATGAAAGAGATCTAGACAAGCTACTACTGACACCTTGTTTAGGTACTGCATCCTCTTGAGTATAATTGGATACTGCATAACTGTAACACGTTTTGCTTTATTTCCTGCAAGCAAACCTAGTGGATTGAACTCCTGTGATAAACAGATTCAGAGGTTGTTTACAGCAGGATCATTTGCTTCCAAGAGTTCAAGGCCAGCTTGTGCAACAGAGTAACCTGTCTCAAAGAATTATTATGGGAATTTGTATAGACTAGAACAGAAAGCCTTGGGAAGCTCAGTAGGTCCTTACCCCACCTATCTCCAGACCTTCTGTTTCTCTCCGTTTGTTCTTGTGTCTGTCTCCAGGGTCCAGCCTCCTTACAGCTTAGAGCTCAGCTTCTGTGCCCCTCTCATCTCAGAATGCGTATCACTGGGGTCTGTCTCCTGGCGGTGGCAGTCGAGCCATAGCAGCCACGATTAACTGTGAATTTTATCTGGAGAGTTCTTAAAGTTCCTGAGGTGAAGTGGTTCTCTCCGCAAGGAGCCAGGTGCTTCTCTGCGTGGTCAGGCCCATGGGGAATCTGGCCCTTGATACATTCTTGCTAAAGGCCCTTTTCTGCTAGGAAGTTGGCTATCCTGTGGCTATCCTTGTCCTTTACTTGGTCTTCAAATACTAAACCAACTGGACAATGCCCAACACTTCCCATATTTTATACAAGCCAATCAACCATAATTAAAGCAAGAAGTCTTCAATGTGCTTTACAGTTCTGGGTTCTGAGGATGGTAACCTAGCCGTCTCATTCCTCTTAGGTAGACAGTTGGTTTGTTTCACATTTATATAGTTCATTTTTACCAAGGACTCATTTATCCATTTTCTCTCTCATTATAAAAACAACAGAAGAATCTTTGGTTTCTATTTCCCACATAGAGAGTAGGAAATGTTTCTTTCTCCTTTTCTATTTCTCCCCATTTTAACCTAGTTATATGAAAATAAATCCTTGCTAAATCTTACACACACACACACACACACACACACACACACACACACACACACACACACACACACAGAGCCAGGCATGGTAGCTTATGGCTGAAATCCCAGCTACACACACTCTTTCTTCAGGCACTGCCCACCGGCTTTTCTTTCACTGACTTGTTGTCTCAGCAATGTCTTTTACTTTTATTAAATTCAGACCCACATAGAAATTTCATCCTAACATTGAACTGGGGAAAATTTTGCTTTTTTTTGTCGCTGTAACTCACTAGGATGTGGAACGTGTTAAATTGCACTGATTTCTATGTCAATGAAAATTAGTTTGCTTTTTTTAAGCGGTGACTCAGTTAGATGGACGTTCTGTCCCTGAATGGAACTTTCGACAAGTAAACTTCTATCTTCCTTTATGCAGAGTCAATCTTCACTCACCCCCGAACCTCCAAGGGAAAGGCACACACTGGACCCCAAAACAATCATCCACCAAGTGCAGTCTGCTCTGTAGATCAGAGCCTTTGGAGTTTTAACCAGAAGCCCCAAGGAAGAAGCCTATTGAAAGCGGCACCCGGGCTCAGGCCTCTGATCCTATTTGGAAGGAAGAGATCTGGTTGAGGCCAGCCCTGGCAAAAAGAAGTTTGGGGGCCTCTATCTTGAAGTCATCGTGGAGTCCTCCCTAGTGACACGGAGAAGCACACGCGGGAAGATGGCAGTGCAGGTGGAGCCAGCACAAAGTGGGATTGAACCGCAGCGGTAGCCAGGGGTCGGGAGGTGTGGCTCAGGTGGAGAGCCGGGCCGCCAGCATGGCGCGCTGAGGTCAGTCCCTGGAGCACCACACAAATAAGGTCAACAAACAGACAATAAAAACTTGACATAGCATTTTGAGAGAAAGGAAAAAATAATTTTCAGATAGATCAAGAGAAAAAATTCTAGATGAAGATTGTTAAATCAGCAGTGCCCTGCTAGAGAACATATATGCATATGTAATTATATATAATTATATGTGATTGCATATATATATATATATATATATATAAATTTTAAGTAGTTGTACAAGGGGTTTCAGTTCAGCGAGTCAGATTACACATACAGTGCATCTTGGTCAATGCCACACCTTCCTTCATTCTCCGCCATGTTTCCCGCTTCTATCCATACCCCCAAGTTGCGCAGGTTGACTTTTACATTGATTGCAATGACTGCATGTATCCACTCTTCTCCTCCCTACATTTTATCAAATAAAAGTCAATTCTAGGTAGGCATCGTTAGGCTGTAGTGAGATGTCTTGAAGCTTATGCCAGAACCAGAACCTGGAACAAATTACTTGTGTTATAAAATCTAAGTGTGTGTATGTGTATGTGTGTGTGAGTGTATGTGTGTGTGTGTGTGTTTTAAGCAAATAATGTTGGTTCCATAAAAGTCCAAAAATAAAAGTTTCTAAATTCACATAGGTGGTGTTTTTCTGTCCAGACAGAATTGTTTTCTTCATTTTAAATTGTTATAAAGGTGATGTACAGAGGGGTTACTGTTACATGAGTCAGGTAAAGAGTACATTTCTTTCTGGACAATGCCATCTTTTCCCTCGCTCTCCCCCAGCTTTTCCCTCCCATCCTCGCCCACAGGTTGTATATTCGCTTTCCACATCGTGTCTAGTGAGCGCCCCTGCTGGGTTTGTTCACCTTTGTTCCTCTACTTCTGTGCCTCCCCTTCATCCCGGAGACCGATAAACAAATGAGACAAAAAGAAAAGAAAAGAAAGCAAAAAACAGCAACAAAGAATAAACCACATGCTTCCATTTCCTGGAGGTCATTTTGATGACTATTATTTTGTATGATCAGATGCACAGAGGCATGGTGCCTTGTGTTCCCCTCCTAGCGTACCCTCCTTTGGTCCCACTGTGTCTAGACAGGAATTTTTACAGCCTCCTTTTATTCCACAACAATATTATGATTTTTTTGTCTTCACATACACACACACACACACACACACACACACACATGCACACACTCATTACTTATATTGGCTAGATACTAATTGCATGATATACCTCCTTTATTTAACTCATTTGCCAGGATGATTTACATCTTTACCACATCATAAAAAAATCTAAGATGAACATGGATAGCTACGTATCTTCATACATTTATTTATTTTCTGAGGTTGATGAAGACAAGTAGGAATTCTAGCGTAACTGGAACATATCTTCTTAATGCTTCTGATACACATTGTGTCGGATGATGTTCCAGAAAGTCATGCTAATTCTTTCCTCCAGGAACTAGAACAGCACTGATTTCCCCCCAAGGTCATCTAGTATAATTCATGAAAGTGTCCATCGCTGTTTTGAGGGTGCAACGCATTAATATAATTCTTCACTCTTATTACAGCTTAAGACTCTCCAAGTATCCAGTGATACTTTTAGGATTAAGGTCATTTTTGGAAGGCACATGATAGAAAGCATTTGTTGTTGTGGGAGTTAACTCAGCTCACCAAAGAATCCACACCTAAGCCTAGACCTTTCACCTCTTTGACGATGTCTTCTCAAGAGGGAGGTTTCTATGACTGAATTTCTTTCTGAGAGGAGCAAATTAACAATTTCATCATACTGTTACCTTGTAAAAATATTTTCTATAGCAAATTTTGAGAATTCAGACGTAGAAGGGAGATGTTTTTCAACATCTTGAAAGTACTGTCAAGTGTGATTCAAAGCGGCTGGGGATAGATAGCTCAGAGCAGAGTACTTGTAAGCACACACAACGCTCTGGGTTTGATCCTCAGCATGCAAAACAAAACCAAAAACTAACTTCATACCCCCACCCCCCTGGAAGGGACAGTCAGGTAAGAAAGGCTCTGAGAGGAAAACTGCAACCGAAGCAGAAAACTCCATTTTCAGCATGATAAGCATTTCCTGTTTTGTCTAAAAGATCAGATCAGATTTCTAATAAAGCTGAGAACTGAGAAATGCAAATACTGCTTCTCAAAGACGAGACTCCTTGTGTGGTTAGTGCTAAAATCTAGGGCAGGCTTTCTTCAAGAAACACAGGGCCTGGGTACTGTTCCTGAGCCTCTTTGTGCTCAAGGCTAGTGCTCTACCTCATGAGCCACAGCATCACTTTCAACTTTTTCTGACAAGAAGGTGTTAAGCCATGGTCGGATGGCCCCGTTATGTTGTGATGGATGATGAGCAGTGCACCTGCTGTGGGTCAGGGGGCCCGCAGATCTGCTCGCCTCCACGGCCTTTTTGCAAGAAGGACATCCTCAGAAGACAGCGGTAGAAGACAGAAGAAAGATGAGAGAATGGTGAAGAAGAGAACCATATGCTCTTTTCCTCCTGGAAAGACTCTGAGTTGCTAAAACATTTCAAAACATGTACCTAAAGTCCAGATAAACCAAAGATGCTGGAGTGATTTCCTCATGATTGTAAAGATGTCTCCATCACAGGGTAAGAAGAGGTCAAAGTCAGGCCATCCTCTTCCTCAGCACGTACAGTACAAGATTGCTCAAGGAGAAGGAAGCAGAAGGGTATTGTTGTCTTTCTAAAGATACAGCAGGTGATGGCCAGCCAGCTTCCTTCAGAGCCCAAACTTGAAGGATGGTAGTTAGAGCAAATGTAGGCCTTGCACAATGCAATGTTCAGTGTCTCACTGTGAGTGTGTGAGTAATCTCAGCACTGTTTGACACCAGGCAAATGATGCATCGTGACTAATGAGGGACACATTTCATCCTGGCAGCTTTAACTGAACAGAGCATGGCAAAGCCAAAGATAAGAGTCTAGTTTCTACCATTTTTTTAAGCCACATGCTTACATTCTATCCACCACATAAGCCTGACAAAGGCCGTATGAAGTGGAATGGAATGAGGCTCCTCTTTTCAAAGTTGATCATTATCTTAAATAAGGAAATGTTCCTGGGCCTTGGCTTGTTCCTCTGTGAGGGAAGGGAAGGGGAAGTGGGAGACAAGACAGACACGATTGAAGTGTTGATTCCATGCGAGTCTGTTCCCTGGCTCAGAGCTGTGGGAGGTATAGCGTTGGGGGGTTGAGCCCTATGGGGGGCCAGGTCAGATGCTCACTGCTGGGATTCTGAGCAGCCAGCAACTCTCCACAGACACTTACATTGCCTTGTCTGAGGCATTTTGCTCGCTTGCTCCTTTCTTCCTCCCTCCCTCCTTCCCTCCTTTCTTTCCTTCCTTCCTTCCTTTCATTCTTTCTGTCTGTCGTGGGGCTTGAACTCAGGACCTGAGTGCTGTCTCTGAGCATTTTCACTCAAGGCAAGCGCTCTACCACTTGAGCCACAGCTCCACTTCCAGTTTCCTGGGGGTTAATTGGAGACAAGAGCCTCACGACTTTTTTCCTGCCCAGGCTGGCTTTGAATCATGAGCCTCAGATCTCAGCCTCCTCAGTAGCTAGGATGACAGGCGTGAGCCACTGGCGCCTGGCTATTATTTCCTTTACTCTTCAAAATATCCTTATAAGTAAGGTATGTGTGTGCATTCTAGAGTAACACTAGCCCCTCCTTAGTGGTGTTACTTGAGAGAAATTGCCTCTCCTGACACTTCCCAGGTGGCATGCTTGGCAGGTAGGAAGAGTTCAGTCTACACCAGTGCCTGCTGGGACTCAGGAAGATGGCAGGTGTTCTAGCTGCCTGGTCGGGGTCCTCAGGGCAGGGGACATTTGCGGGGTCCTGAGACACTGATCTGCACTTACTAACTGTTCCGCATACAGAAGTGTCTGACGCTGGGTGTTTGGGGCTGTGCATGCTCCCGTCTGTCTGTCTGTCTGTTCCTCTTTCAGTTCTCCTTTGGTGAGGGTGGAGATAAACTGGAATAGGAAGGGCATGGCGCCTTTGTGATCTCTGTACAGAGACCAGAGATTGCCATCTGTGGGTAACCAGGACAGCTAACACACACCCACCAGCGCCTGATAAGGAACCGCCGTGACCTACAGCATATCCAACAGAAACGCATCTCTCACTTCTGTTTCTGGACTCCACCTCCATGCCTGGGAACTCTGACGCTCAGCGGCAGGACCCAGGCACTTCCGTGTTTAAATGCTTAGAGAGCTCTTTGACTACTTTGGGAAAATGGCAAAAAGTAGTGGGAAAAGATGAAACACTCATGAATGTAATGAAAAGTTGAAGTGTTTATGGATCCTAATAAAGTGAGGAGCTGCCTAAGCAAACGTGCTTAAGCTATTAATATTCTAATACCAATTTTTGTTGTATATGTATGTGTGTATATTTAAAACATACATATATTAATACATATATGAATGTACACCTAGAATATGTATATTATATAGTCTAAGCTGGCCTTGAATTCACAGTCCTTCTGCCTCAGCCTCCTGAGTCATGGATTACAGGTGTGTTGCCACTTAGCCTGCTATAATTTAATTATCAGGCCGCTAATGACTCGTGAGAGCTAGGCAGTTATCTGGGACTTAGAGTTGGAATGTAAATAAATGCATTCTTGCCTCTATCCTTTCTAAGCCTCTTTAATCTTGAAGGGTTGTCTGTGCATGTTCAGCCACAAAGGGCCCTGGGATAGAGACCTCTTCTAGAACCAAATCAAATAACCATCAAGATACCATCTCTCTCCAGTGAGAATGGCCATCATCAACAATGCAGACTGAACTAACGCTGGCAGGAATGCAGGAGAAAAGAACCCTATTACACTGTCAGTGGGAAAGAAAACTGGTGCAACCACTATAGAAGTCACAGTATGTAGAATTCTCCAAAAGCAAAACACAGAACTTCCCTATGATCTAGCTCTACCACTCTTGGGCATCTATCCAGAGCATTACAAGTGAGGATACAGGAAAGACACTTGTCTAGCTATGTCCACTGTTGCAGTATTCACCATAGCCAAGTTATGGAAATAACCTAGATGCCCTACAGCAAACAAATACATGAAGAAAATGTGATGTGGTGTGCGTGTGTGTATGTGTGTATATGTATTCTTGAGAAATGTTTTCTGAAAAAAATCATAATCACCAAATAATAGCCCTCTGGGAACAAAACAGCTGGAGACAGCACTCAATATCTATGCTTGGTTGTCTCCAGACCACTAATGATAGTAACTTGCTTTACCTTAGTGGCTCCTGCTCTGGGGCTGAACTTTTGCTCCTTCTGATGTAAATTTGGCCTGGTTACATAGAACCTTCTCCAAATGGAGATCTTTAGACAGCCCACAAGGAAGCTCATCAATGCTAGTTGCTACTTCAAGGAGATATTAAAAATGCATAAGAACCACTAGGATGGAAATCATAGAGTGTTAGCACTAGGGCAGAACAGATGGAGTCTAATCGCTTGACCCCGCGGGGCTGCTTTTAGGGTGTACACTGGGGAAGCTCAGTCTGTAACAGCCCTGGGCTGTGCCGGAGTGGTGCACCTGCCCAGGGAACCATGGACCCTGCAGGCAATCATCTTGTGTGTTGGAACAGAGCTGAAAGGACTCTGGTCTAGAGCAGCAGCTGGCCCGAGAACTTCCCTTTTTTTTTTTGTAGACTATCCATCCTACATCCCATTTTACTGCTTTTTGTTATCTAAGACAAACTATGTGTGATCTAACATAATTTCTGTATTACCTCACTTCACGACTCTCTTGATTATGTTCTATGAACACATACAAGCTGAAGTAACCAATTTGCTATTGCTAATTTGTTTTTTTAAGCATTTAAAAAGGAATGTAACTGAACATTTGTTGGCCCCTCTTCTAAGAGAGGGAGGGGCCCTGCCCCAGCCTTCCCAGGGCATCTTTTCCCCTTTGTTGTCTGCAAGTCAAAGATGAGACTTAGGCTGAGTACCACAATACAAAAAAAACTAAAACATCAAAAACATAGGAATCTGGCCCATGCATCAACTTCTCAGCCCCTCAGAATTGGGGAGATAATGATTATGGGGTAAAAGGGATGAGGGGTAGACTAATAAAAGAATAGCCTAACATTCCTATCTTTTCCTGGAGTAGGTGGATGTGTCCCAGAACTCAGACACTACCTTGTTTCATTCCTCTTATGAGCTTCTTGTCACTGTAGCCAACTAGTGTGCCACTTCATATGGAAATTAGATTACAATAAAATTTTAGGTTGTTTGGTAGACATCTTGGACCCAACTGGTTTGGGCGAGGCCAACTGAAGAAGAACTTCTGAACTTCTGTTCTGAAACTGAACTTTTGTTCTGAAAGACAAGTAAGAAAATACAGCAGGGTAGAAGTTCAGCTAGGTGATAGGCCAGTATGATGGGTGATTCTAACACCAGCCATGTAGCTAGCACCTTTGCTTTGGGTGTGTGTGGAGGGGAGGTTAGATTCATGTTTAATTTTGGATTTGTGGGACACACTCCGATGAATCTGATACAATCAGCCAATAGCAGGGTGAAGGATTCTGCATATTTTCTTTCTTAATTCCTTTAGGCTATGAGATTGATTTAGAGGCTTTCCAGTCTTCTTTTAAATTGTCTTATTTTTTAAAGGTCAAGCTTCCTGTTCCTCCTTTCCAAACTAAAATGAGTCTCTTTAATAATGAAAGATAAAGTCAAACAGGAACTGAATATTTCTGCCTTTTTTGTGACATTGACTTTATGTTGCCAAGGACAGCTTTCATTTGTCTGATACATAGGCAAAAGCAGGAAACAGATGTGTCATGTCCAGCGTTGATTTCTTTTGTCAGAACTAAAATAAAAAGTCCTAAATAATAAGTACTAAATAGAAAGTACTATGGGAGGGGGAAATCACCATCCATATATAATGCTACACATGAATTGCAAAGGACAGCAGAGCTCTTCCTCACATCATGGGAACTTTAATAAGTTCCTCTTGGCAGTGGTGGGTGTGTTTGACGATGTTGTAACTGGCTTTGTTCTATACGAACTACCTCTAAAATTAGAACCCTATCCCAGTGCAGAGAAGGGAAGATAAGCTGGCAGAGAAATTCTCAGTATAGAAAGAGACACATTATGAAAGGAAAGACTTTGTGTGGACATTATATTCTTCTGAAGAGATTTGAGGGGACAACTGTCCCCAGCTAGCACTTCCCAAGCCCTTTGATGGGCACTAGGGAGGGAAAATCTGCTGCTGTGAATTCATAGGCCCATCTTTAATGCTGCCCTAATGGTCCAGAGTAAGTGTATTGGTTGCCAAGTTGTGGGACCTCTGTAAGAGATTCTTCATTAGGCACAAACCCAGGGTGCGTGGCACCTTTGGAATGTCTAAGATACGAGGGTGGGGGTGTCTTCTTTCCTGCTCATGCTCACCATGTGCCTCCTCTAACAAACTGTACCTGTAGAAGGTCTCTGTGTGGCAGTCCTAACCCCAGTACATCTGTACGTGATCTTATTTGGTGATAGATTAGGGTCTTTAGAGACATTCTGGACTTAAAGTATGGCTTTTCAGATGGACCTTAACCCATGTAACTGGCATCTTTGTAAACGGAGCAAAATTTAGGCAGAGATGATCGTAGATGGGAGGAAACATGAGGAGACCCCACAAACCAAGGTGAGCATCCGGAACACGCTGTTTCTCAGAGCTTGCTGGAGGAACGAAGCCTGTAGACATCTTGATTTTGAGCTTCCAGAATTGGGAGCCAGTTGCTATTTTTTTCAGATTATTATTTCTTATTTTTTATATATATTTTTTATTGTGAAAATACTGTACAGAGGGGTTACAGTTACATGAGTCCATTTCCTATCGAGCATTGTTACCTCCTCCTTTGTTTTTCCCTACCATCCCTTCCCTCCCACCTCCTCAACTCCTCCCTCCCCTCCTCCCCCTGAAGTTTAAAGTTCATTTTCAGTTGTTTTGTTTTTTAAATCATCGTACGGCAGCTCAGTATACCATAACACTCAGCAAAATGGAAACTAAGGATTGTGGCATCACCAATAAGATGCAAGCTTCCAGGAAAGAAGAGCAATCCTTCTAGATAATGGTCATCAAAATCACTATTTCAAGATCCAGACATGAATGTGTGAGTAATTGCTGGAAGAGGCTTGGACTTTGAGAATAAAACTCTCTAAGTGCCTGGTAGGAGAAGCAGCCAATGAGAGTAAGTCTTCCTTTATCAGGACAGAAAATGCACAAATTGGTTCAGCTTCAAGCAAGGGATGCAGGCTAGGATACGGTCCCAAAGCGGAAGTGGCTCGTTGGCCGCCTGAATACCTCTATTTTGTTTAAAGGGCAGCACACAGTCGGCTCCAGCGTCTTCCTGCTCATTTACATCCACCATCAGAAAGAGGAAGTGAAAACCCAGGTCCTGACCCTACGCTCCCCCATCTCCTACGTCTACTTCCTCCTTCTCCCCTGAAAAGCCAGGTGCTGTGCTATCCTCCCTACAAAGGCTGTTTGTCTAAGGTCTCCAGAGCTTTTGTAGGCTGTGGCCTTCTTATCTGTGTTAAGAGGAAACTTCCAGCCACTCCCTGTTTTTGAGACCCTGTCTCAAAAAAGTCCAACAATGGGAAAAAATGGGTTCCTCATCTGTGAAATGGGTACCCTGTTTACCCTGTCTGGAGCTATAATAATGTAACAATGCTAGATAGTCATGCTCTTTATTGTAATAAATTATATAGGAAAACATAACCTATTAAGTTCTCTTGCAATATGTAGTCTGGTCTTAAAAGTTAAAGTAAGTACTACCAAGTACCTTTGGTTGAGTTCTTATGTTTAAGCTTTAGTAAAAGTACAATTCACAGATAAAAGTATAGATAGATCAATAGATGTACAATGTGATGTTTTGAGATACCCTTACATGTTCATTGTGAAATAATTACCCATGCATGCACATATGTACACGCACATGCAGGCACACACAACTGTACTGGGCTTTGAACTCAGGCTTGCTAGCCAGATACTGTATCACACGAGCCACACCCCAGCCCTGCTTTGCTTTACTCTTCAGAAGGGGTCTTGACTGATTTTTGCCTGGGCTGATGCAGTCTAGCTGGAGTCACAGTGGGTGTGCTCACCACCACACCAGCCCCTTGATTGGGTGATTTTAATTACTTAAAATTGACTCACATTATTGAAGAAGCTGGGATTTCAGAATCTCCTAGGTTCCGTCAGCAAGCGGGAGCCCACGGGAGGATTACGGGCCAAGCCTAAAGCCTGTGTGTGGCAGGACGGTCTCTGGTTTGGGGGGAGGGGAGGCCAGTCTCTGTTCTCTTTCTACCTTCTGATGAATCAAGGTCGCTGGCTTCACTCCAAGGCCACAGATGTGAATGTGAAACACCCTGAAAACGCTAGGGAAACAACCAGAAAAGATCTGACTGATCTGTGGCCCGCCTAGATGGACACAAAAAAACTAACCGCCGTGGTGGGGGAAAGGAGAAAGGCGAAGACATTGCAGACAGGAGACTTCGCCACCTGCTAGGCTAAGACTAGAAGTTCCAGGGAAGACACCTCTTAGAATTGTCCACCCAGGGAGAGCAGAGAGCAAGCAGTTCCCTCTGTGGGAAAGCTGACAGGCAAGGCACGGGGCGGGACGTGCTCATCAAAGGGAGAGGCAGCAGGGCGAGGCACCCAGGGCTGTGGGTTCCACGAGGCCAGAACAGATGGGAGCATCCTGGTGCCAACAGAGGGCCTGGCTCCCTGGGGGCCACCTGCGCTGGCCAGGGCCAGCCGAGGGGGGTCAGCAGCTTCCCCACAGCCCCAGTCCCGGCTGGCAGCTGCTCTTTGAGCGGACTGCTGTCCCTCCCTTGGCTCTCCAAGCGGGGGACCAAGCCAGAGAAACTGCCTGGGTGGTCTGAGGCCTGTGGCCCTCAGGACCCCCAACTTTCTCTGGCCTATCCCCCCACGCCTCCACCCTTGTTCATTTCTCCTGCTCAGAAGCATCATAGGAGTCACAGGACCACACGCCTCACTTCCCCAGGCCTCACCCAGGCACGGATGCCCGTGTGGCCACGGTGGTCCCCCCCAGGCTCCCGTGACAGAGTACCCCAGGCTGGGGACACACACACCAGAAGCTGGACGCCAGAGCCCGGGTTCCCCCTTGGCTGGCGCTGTCTCCTCTCGGCATGCGTGGCCAGCCCTCTGCTCACGTTTGGACCCCGTTTTCCCTTCTTGCAAGGACAGCAAGGATCATGCTGATGGCTTCTTCATCTCAAGCAGGTCACGCTGGAGGGGTGTGCACCTCCACCTGTGAACTTGGGGTGGGTGGCTCTGGTCCCACAGTGGCCTGGAGTGCACCGCTCCAACATTTGCAAAGCGGAGACAAAGCAGCGATGAACGGACGTGTTGTACTCAGACCCGGGCATGCTCAGTGGAGACCCCTTTGCACAAGTACTTAATACAAACTAAACAGTCAAAACCAAATGACTATTCCCAAATGGTAATTTTTTGTCCATCCTCCGGAGTTGGAGACCAGACACAGGGCCTCATACCTGCCCGGCGAGCACTTCACACGGCTCTGCACCCACTAGCACCACCTCTCAATACATTATTTTGCCTTTGATACACTGTCTTGCTGTGTAGTCCAAGCTGACCTTGAACTCACCATGTACCTGCTTCAGTATCCCCAGTGCTGGACTTTGAAGGTGTGTACCACCCCTGGCTCCTATAGTTCCTTTAAAAATAAAACAGATTAATGTATGTAAGGCAATATTAAAGCAATTAGCAATGGCCACTTAATGGTTACTTTTTAAATGATGAACGTTTGAACAAAAATACTAAAATAGTTATTTGGCCATTTTAAAAACCTTTATTAAGGAATTAAACTCATAGTTAACAAAGGAAAAAAAAGTCTGTTTCATCCACGTGGATGAACTTGGAGAACATTATGGTTAGTGAAATGAGCCAGGGATAGACAAACTAATACCACATGATCTCTCCTCTGTGTGGAAGTCTGAACCTGTTAAACCCAGTTTAAACCAGTTAAACCCAGAGAAGCAGAAGGACCCTGAAGATGGAGATTGGGGATTTGCTGAGGAGGAGTTGGTTAAAAGATACAAAGCTTCTCTGAGGAGGAATGAAAGTGGAAGAGATCTGTTGCTGTAGCACACAGGGACTTTGGTTAGTAACCATGCGAGGGATACACAGAGGACTCTGGAAGACCGCTCCCACCTTCCACATGCACAGCAGGGAACATCTCTCCCTGGTTTATCCGGTTATACTGAATAAATACCATGTTGCTGGTTCTAGTCTTTACCCAGATGCATTCGAAAACACACAGCTGAGCTTGTTATTTCCCTTGAAAGACTGTCTTGCGGCTTTCCCTGGCCATTAGGAGACTGTAATGCAAGACAGTCAATCATTATGCCGGCCTAACGCACCCCCTGCAGTCTTCTCTTACGGGTTATGCAACCCCAGTCTGACCCTCTGCCTTCCAGGCATTTCCTGATGTGGTGATGGAGCCTGGGCGTTTTGTCCTGCTGGTCCCTCTGCCTAAACTAGCTAAGAAGATACACAAGAGCAGCGAGAAAGCAGAAGCAGCTTCCAGTGTCCAATATCATTGTGAAAAGGTCTGTCTGGGAGAGTGACGTGCGCCGAGGGAGAATATGGCACCCAAGGCTGGGAATCTATGGTGGGGAAAGAAACAAATGGCATGAAATACCACCTTTGCAAATCCAAACTTGGCCATGTGGGGCCAATTCACTTTTAGACAAAGGCTTTCCTCTCCTGGAACCACCAGCCAAAAGCAGACACGAAAACATCTAGTTGACAACACTGAGATTCTTCTAGAAGGCACAGCACGAGGCTCACTGGAGAGTGATTCGAATTGAAAAACAACCCATTGCCAAACCAAACCTACATCTCCACCACTGAGGGTTTCAAAGGCTACCAGGGTCACTGAGGAAGGCTAGACAGTGCTGGACGCTGCGCCGAGGGGCAGCGGGGTATCGGATGGCGCACAGGAGTCCTTGGGCTGCTCCTCAAGCTTCATTCGACCACACAGCAGGTGGTCCTCATAGACCTTCCCTTTGCTGAGGAACAGTGCCCGGGAAGTGAGCGAGGAATGGGGGTGAACATGTCATGAACCTGGGCGACAGCTACACCACAAACTCTCAGTGTCCTCTGGGTATCAAGACATGGGGGGACCGTGCAGGGCCATTGACAAGTGTCCCTCTTGTCACCTTAGCACCTCCTGCTTCCTGTTTTCTCTTTGGATCACAATTCTGTACTCTCAACTGCTTTCAAAACAACAACAACAAAAACTTGCTAGGCAGGCCCTGGTAGCTCACACTTGGAATCCTAGCTGCTCAGAAGACTGATCTCTGAGGATCAAAGTTCAGAGTCAGCCCCCACAGGAAAGTCCATGAGATTCTTATCTCCAATTAACCAGCAGAAAGCCAGAAGTAGAACGGTGGCTCAAGTGGCAGAGTGCCAGCCTTGAGCTGAGAAATCCAAGGGACAGCACCAGGCTCTCAGTTCGGGACCCCCCCCCCCCGTCTCCCTCCCCCACCCTTGCTTATAGTATTCAGAGAACTTGACCTGCCTGGACACTTTGGTTTGAAGAACTGAATAGATATTTTTGAGGGGGAAAGAAATGGAACTGGATTGAATCTGGCTCAGTGTATCTGCTTTTAGACATCAGAACACCATGCTTGGGGTGAGTTTAGCAGCCAGAACATCTGGGCGCAAATCCTGCCGATAACATAGATCTTGCACAGGTGGTTGGCTTGTCCCAGTTTTGCTACAGACCGAGGTGAGCGCCAGGCCAGCGCTACCCACTGTTGCCACAGGCTCTGCTGACATCAGCGCATCCCGTGGGCTGCTGGCCGAATGTCCCACCTGTAGGACACAGCTCAAGAACGAGTGTCCAGAAATGTAGCAGTTACTCCCTTAGTGGGACCTCCACGGGGGAAACCTGCCACCTCTTTAGAACAAGCCCGTGATACAACTGACCAGAGTGTGAGAGGGGCGTTGGGCCTGGGCTGAGGGAATGGAGTTTTTTATTGGAGTGTGGAGTCTGAGCGTCGGTGCCTTGTGCCAATTCTAGGACCTTGGGTGGGAGAGAGGATCGAGCCCACACGGTCTTCTTGCATGGCTGACTCCCACTTTCTTAGCCCAGGGCAAGGCTTCTCTGAGACCTTTTTATCTATCTAACTATCCATCTATATTTGTGTACATGTATGTATATGTATCATCTTTTTTCATCACTATCACCATTACCATCATCATCATCTATCATCTCTTGGCTTATTAGAAAGTTTTCCTTCAAGCCTCCAGACCAGAGGTGATGGGTAAAGAGGTAATGCCTCTGCCTAGCAATTGTGAGGTTGTGAGTTCAACTCTAGTATCACTAAGCCTTGGTATTAGCTGATGAGCTTGTTATCACCCAGATTTCCAAGAAACTGTTTTTGCTATTGGTAGTATTTGTACCGTTCTTTGATATTCTTCAACTCACCAAGCACACTGACCTACACTTCCCTCAGGAAAGTACCGCCACACGTTATAGATGAGGAAACCATGACTGTCTGCCAATGAGACAAACTAGCCCATCTCAATCCAGGCTCTAAATAGACATCCTCTCTCTATAGAAGGATATTGCCCTACCACTAAGTGTCATTCACAGATCATTTATCAAGTAAAATGTATGCAGCACTTGTCAGCTAAATGGATGAGCTGCACAAAAACCACTAAGTTCCCCTTTCTTTGATATAATTGAGAAAACAGACCAAAATGTAGCCAGCAGAGAAAAAGACACTGAGAGATCTCATGTTTTCAGTTTGGAGTATACATCTCAGATAGAAACTTGTAATCCGTTACTGGGTATATTGTTTTCAACAATGCTAGGGATAGAGTCCAGAGATTCATACATGCTGGGCAAATGTGTTACCAATCCCAGCCTATGGATCACTCTTTTTTTCTCCTTTATGATTCTTTCTTAGCACACTATTTCTTATATAGAGCCCGGGCCACAGGGGTGATGCCTGTTATCCACAGCCTGTCTTCTTGGTCCCTGAAAGCTCAGCATGGTGCAGGGAACTCAGGAGGAAGGGCTAGGCCACCTATTGCTAGAGCACATGCCAGAACTGCTACACCTGCAAGCCATTGTCCCAAAACATCCCACACATCTCATCAGAGCAGCCCTTATCCCTTGGTCCCCTCAAACTGTGTCTTTTAAAATCGTTTCCCATTTAGGACTCCATTAAACTAGGTGCTCCCCCGCTGACAGTATTAGGATGTGAGCACGGGTGGAGCATTCCTGTATTCCCAGCACTTTGGAGGCTGAGGCAGGAGGTCTAGAGTTTGAGGACAAACTGGGCTATTTAGAAAGTTCAAGTCCAGCCTGAATCTGTCTGAAAGATGAAAATAGCAGAGCCAGTCACATGATTTGAACGTCCTGTTTAGGCACCAAACAATCCCCTTGTTCTTATTTAACAGATTTTTTTTCTGGTTCTTTTCAGAATCTATTTCTTGAGAGACCTATTTCAGTTCCTTTTGTTAAAAAGCTCATATGATCAGCGTGGGTAAAGTGGTTGAAATTATGCCTCTCGGTCACTGATGGCTTCTGGACCTGGGCAACTTAACTTCTGCTTTGCTGTTCTTGGAGAGGAGTGACTGTCAGTTTGGCAATATACAGACCAGCAGCAAGCCACTGAGTAGAGGGGGAGAATTTCCTTCCAGTTAGGGTGGTACTAGAGATCATGCAAGACATCAGCTAAACCAGGCCAGGTGCAAGCTTCCTGATGTATGATGCCAGAATCCCCTGTGATACACTGGGATTAGCATCCTGAGTGGATCTTGAACTTGAAGGCCAGGCCACCTTCTCCTACTCTATTGAATATACTTTTCTATCCCTTTAGATCGCATCTCTTCTCCTTCTTCAATGCCTGTGATTTTTAGCTTTGGTTCCTTAATGGTGGTCAGAGATTTTTTTCCATGTTCCATTTGTATACCTCCTTCCCCCATTTCTTCATTTGTCTGTTCTAATTCATCTCTGTCTCCAATTCCATCCTCTGTACAGGAAAAACTTCCCAGAGTTTTTATTTGAATTTTGAACTTTTCATTTCCTAAATTTCAGTTTGATCTTCTTCAGAATTTCTGTATATTGAATTCCTCTTTCGTATTCTGCATTGTCTTCTGTATTTGGTTTGGCTGTTTATTACTTGTATTCTCATTGTGTTCCTTTTGCTGTTGCTTTATATCCTCTTTGAATTCATTCAGCTTTTTATACATGTCCTCTCGATTATTATTATAACCATGTTTTGAATTCTTTGGGCTTTCCTCTTCTTGGACATCCATTGTGTCTGTTTGGTTGGGGTTTTGATCGTTGGAGGTGTCATGCTACCTGTGTTTACATTCTTCTTGTGTTCCTGTGTTGGGATTTATGTACCAGACGCCCATTTGTTGGAGGCTTTCATCACTTGATGTGTTCACCATGCTCAGGATTGTGTAGTAGGGTTACAGCATACTTTCCCACCGTCAAACTGGGGAATGGATAGAGGCCACATTTTTCCCACATACTCATGACAGTAGGGCTGGTCTCTCAGCACATTCAAGTAGAGAAGGATTTAGCTGGGGTCTTTTGTATTGCCTTGTGTTTGGAGTGGTGTTATGTGGGATTTGTGGGTGAGGTTGAATAAGGGTCAGTTGTCTCTTTCTGCACGGCTTCCATCTTGGAAGCTCCCTGTCTTTGCCTATGGGAAGCCAGTGCTGTTTGCACAGCGCTTGTTAGTCTTTGGGCTAGTCAAGTTTCTACTAGCTGCCTTGATCCCCGTGTTTGTATCCCCTGGGGAAGCAGATGGACTGCCTGTGGGACACTGCCTAATGAGCCTGGGGGAGGGGTTAAATAACTCACTGCAGGGCGGTGGGGAACTGAGGGACCCAGCTGCTCTGACTGCAGGTGTCCACCTTTCGGACCCTGCCCAGCAGCTGGTACGGTGTGAGGAGGCTGGGGTTGTCTTCGTGCGATCCCCAAGTCCCATGCTGCCTGACTGCAAGCCTCCAAGGTACTAGGTTTTCCTAGATGCTGAGCACTCTGCCAGCCACCGGTGGTGCTCTGATCCTCAGGCGATGGTTCTTGCTGTAGCCAGGGAGGACCCTCTGGTCCCTTGACTGTCAGAGCTTTTGTGGTGGGTTAGATTCTTTCCCTTGCTGGTGTCTAAGCCTCTTCTACTCCCGGACCACATCTTGGGCTATCTCCCGATGGTTCTCCAAGTCCTTTCCAGAGTGGCT
The DNA here is from genome assembly GCF_024711535.1 of Dipodomys merriami. Lineage (NCBI taxonomy): Eukaryota > Metazoa > Chordata > Mammalia > Rodentia > Heteromyidae > Dipodomys > Dipodomys merriami. The sequence goes on from NW_027206059.1 coordinate 450,308, forward strand.
TCAGGACTGTTTGCAAGGAGCTAATATAAACTGACCCCTCTGGCAGCAGCTCGCCTCTGAGCTGTCTAGCAGTGGCTATCTGGTTTTCTGAAGTGTAATTCAGCCAATGGCTTCCCCATCTCTTGCTGGGACTCCTCTGCTTGCCTCTCCCTTTCTGTGTTGGCCTCAGACACTTGTCTACCATGGTGTGTGACCCAGAAATCCCTAACCTCAATGGCATTCTGACCTCCAAGCCTACCGGGCTATGGCTCAGTTACAAAGCCTAGCGAACAATCAATACAAGCAGCTCACAGTCAGCCAGCAGCAGCTAGATCCTTTGTTTTCTTCCGGCCCTACAGGGATTGAAGTGCTGGGTGGGGCTGTGACTGCAGAGCTCCTCCCTCCCCTCTCTGATGGCAATCTGTTACCTGGGCCCTGGCTTCATGTCCTAGCCCTTCCTAGCCCTTCCTATCAGCGAGTACCGCTTGATGTCCAGGCCCTACCAGTGGTGGCTCCGTGGAAAAGCCGGCCTGGCTGCAGGCTGCCCGCCAGCAATCAATGTAAATCGATCAGTTTGTAATTGGAGCCCTCTGTCTGCAAGCAGAAGCCAGATCCTTTGTTTTCTGCTCTAACTGGGCGGGGGCTTCTCTAAGAGCTGGACATTAACTGGACGTCGGCTGGATAGTGGCTGGGTATCATAGATCCCACTGATCACAGACTTTTAATTGGTCTCCAAGTTCTCTGGCTATATCTCTGTGTTAGAGTCTGGCTGACTGCTGGCTGCTTTTGTACCCCTAACTTAATCTGATACCCCAGAACCACTGCCTGGACCAGGAGGTCCTTCTGCAACATGGCACCACAGGGCAGCTCTCCAAGATATGAGGAGCAAAAGGCTGTCCTGTCTGGTGCTGGCCTGTTACACTGGGCAAGTCACTGCCCGTCCAGGTCTCTGCCTTGGGGGTTGGCGCTGGCAGACGTGTGGACTAGGCTCACAGCTTGGTCAGCTGGTCCTTTTCAGAGGTTGCCTGGCTTGCGTCGTGGAGGAGGCGTTGGCTTCCTCTCCTTCTAGGAGCAACAGGCCTGCAGCTGCAAAGCATCCTCTGGGTTTCACTGCTTCCCCACTGATTTGCCTTTCTTCAGTGGTCCTGTGGTTCTGGACACTCTTCCTCAGGGTTGCTCTTCATCATCGAGATCCTCTCCTTCACAGAGTGGAGGGGAGGTGGCTTCTACCCCGCCCTCTCCAGGTCCCTTTTGGCATTTACAGTTTCGAGGGCTGGGTATAAATTGGTCCTGTCGGAGCTTTAGTGGATGGACGCTGAAGTGCTTCTCTTTAGCAGGGATTGCAATGGCATTGCATTTCCACATTAGTGTATGAGTCCATTGGTAATGTATAGAAAAGCAATGGATATATTGATCTTACCTCTTGTGACTTTGTTGAATTCACTTGTGAATTGTTTTTTTTCCCCCTAGGAATTTTTTTCCCTTGGAACTTTCTATATTATATGTTGTTTGCAAATAGACAGGATTTAATTTATTCTTCTGCTCTCTCTGTGAAGAAATATTTTGAGTATTGGGAGTATGCATAAAGAAAAGGGTCAAAAGGCAAACTCAACACCAACAGGATTTATCTGGGCTGAACACTCGGGAAGGGCAGCTAAGTCTCTTTTCAGTCCGGCTGAAGAAAAAAGTGGTGCATGCTCCTTCCAACCAGGGCCTGCTATCAGGCAGAAACCGTGAAGCCAGGCGGGGCCGTGGAAGGGGGCAGATGGGGCGGGGTGGGAGAGCGTTCTTGTTTTGGGCGATCTGCCCTCGAGTCGGGGTTTCAAGGTCTCCGGGGCATCTGTGTCAGATGCGGCTGGCCACGTCACCAACAACAGGCTCTCTGGGCTCTCCTCTGTGGGCTCAGCAGGAACCCACTTCTCTCTGGTGGAGAGAAAAGTATTCTGCAGTCCGAGTGCCGAGATTCTGGCGCACATGGTGTAGATACATGAATAATTCATGGACACTGACATTCTGTCCTTCTGTCCTTGAGATTCCAAATGTTCCCTGTAGCATAAAGGCGATGCACACAGATGCAGTGGAGGTGTGCTTATAACAAACTTCAGAGACTTACATTTGAATTGGAATGGTCAATGTAAATTCAAGTGCACTTATATCATCATCATCATGGTTATTTTCCTCCTTACCAACTATCATCTTTCGGTTTTCTTTTTAAATGTTTATTGAAACTCTCAGTACTCCAGGCTGACATCAAACTTGTGATCTTCCTGCTTTAGCCTCCCAAGTGCTGGAATTACAGGAGTGCACCACTGTGCTTGGCTTTCTTTCTTTTTTAAATAAAAAACAACACAAAACATGCATGCATTATTGAAGAGGCCTAGAGACAAGAAGGGATCCAGTAGCCAGTGAGGACAGTGATTTCCCGGCTCAGGTCCTGACCTGCCACATCTCAGGTACATGCTCAATCCCACGTTTGGAGCAGGAAAAGCGATTCTGGAACATTCTGTTACAACACACAGTGAGGAATCTCAGGACAAGGCTCAGATGCTAAGTCAGGCACCGGCCCTGGCCAGAGGTGGCAGGGAAAGGGGGGGGCGGGAAGGAGGGAGAGGAGCAGCGGGAACGCTGCATTGATGTCGCATGGAGCTGGCTTTGCTTCCATCTGACAGGACCTACGTCTGCACAGGAGAGACCCAGCCAGGGGCTGCAGTTTCCAGTCTATCCTGAACTCACTGCAGTCTGTTTTCTACATGAGGACAGAGAAGTGCTGCTTTGTTCTCCATTAGCATGGCGGCTGGGCAGATGGCTCCTTAGATTTTTCCCTCTAATGACATGGCTCATGATACATTATTATTATTAATTACATGACAGGTTAACACATATTCTTCTATATTGCTTTTTTCTGTGTTGTACGAGTAACATTTTGGTACTTTGCTTTCTATACCATTTTTCCCCACATCTCCTAGACAGCCTCATATTACTAGCGCTAACTCTTGTGTGGAAGTGTTTCATTCTTTCTGGATGAGAACAGTTCACGAATAGGTGCGGGCTAGCATACCTGGCAAGGACGCCTCCATTCCTTCAATTATTTATTCAACCAATATTTACTGAAAACCTGCTGTAAGCCCCATCCTATGTGATATACTGAGATGCACGGAGCACAAAAATGTAGATCCTATTCTCATGCCGTTTTTAATCTAGAGAGAACTGATGTTGGTCTAGCAATCAAATAAGAAAATTCCGAACAATCCATGTTGTTTAGTCCTATGGAGTGGGACTGTCATTAGAGGTATTGGGGGCAAATGCTTCGCAGTGCGTTCATGAGGCCTGAGTCTTCCAAGGGAAAGTTGTTACGATATCAAAAGATAGCTACAAAGAAGAAAGAGAAAACAGGGAAAGCAGTCCAGTAGAAGAAAGAGCTCATGCAAAGGCCCTGTCTGGGGTGGAAGAGAGCTCTGAGGTTAGAATCAGAAGATGCTAAGGATTGTGTTGTGCTGGATGTGGATCCTGTGGAAGAGTGATATGAGGAATTTCTCAGTGTGGGACTGGGAAAGCTCTAATCTGACTTAACAGAAGCGAGAGATCCTGAGCGCATTTTGCCTGCGTGTGTTTGTAGGAGTGCATAGTCTCCTGCTGCATTTACATAAAGGTTCAATGCGTGAGCCATATTGCTCACCTCACACAGCAACTCACAGTGATGTTCCAAGAGCGTTCTTTGACACCACTTTTCAGAAACACAAGTATGGCCTGGGTTACGGTACTTCTGCCTTCATCCCCTCTCCCTGCTTTGCACTGTGGGATTTACGGTTCTTACTCCATTCCTGAGGCCTGTGCAGTTCAATGCACCTTCTGAGAATTCCCTTCCCCGAACAGGTCTCCACCCCTGCCATATTGCGTGTCTGTTACCGGAAAATCGCTGGAGACCATTTTCGGATGGTTATTTTTGCTCCAAGGGATCCCACAGGCCGGTCAAAGTTGAATGCAGGCACCTGTGGGCGCGACTGCCAGGAAACCTTTTTGATTTGGTGGGCAGCAGCGCCCCCTAATGGGAGAGCCAGGGTTCTGGAAGGCTTGGTGCAGGAGAGTTCTGTGAGGTGCTCAGCCCCGGATAACTGCGGTAATGGTGGTGACTCTTCTTGGCTCTTGAATCCCTGACACCTAATTAACAAAAGTTAGGCCCCACGCTTGCATTTTCCACTCGCTGCATTCAAAAGTCGCTGTCGTTATGAATGCAAACCACAAATACAGTCTTAAAAATGGAACTGATGTCAAGAAATATTTTGGACTAATTTCCTGTTTCAAGAAGCGAACATTGAGCTGGTTGTGGTGCTGCATGCCTGTAATCCCAACACTTAGGAAACTGAGGCAGGCCGTCTGGGTGTCTTCAAAACAAAAACCCAGCCAAACCAGACCCAAACAACCAACCAATCAACAACAATAACAACAACAACAACAACAAACCAAAGAAGAAGGAGGAGGAGGAGAAGGAGGTAGAAAAAGAGAAAGAGAAGGGGGAAAAAGGAGGAGGAAGAGGGGGGGAAGGACTAAACTTTTCAGGCTGTTGAGTTCTCTGTTCTGTTCCTAACATTTTAGGAGAAGGACATTCTGTGAAAACATCAGAAAACCACGTCCATGTTTCAGTCAACTCAATGGATTCTTAAACTTAATAAAAGCATCTTTAAAATAAACATTTAAAAATAGTTACAGGGTCACAGGGCGCTATAAAGATAGTACTGGGAGTCACCCATTTGCCAATGTGTGACATGGTCATGACACATGTGTCACAATTAAGGAACTACAGTGACAAATTACCATCAGCTCCGGACCTTTCTCATTGCATTGTCTGTGGCTTTCCTTACTGTCCTTGGTCCTGGGATTTTCATCAGATCACATGACATGACCCTGCCTTGTCTTCCAGGGCTCTTTGTGCTCTGACACTTTGTTGTTCTACTTTGTTTTTGATGACCAGGGTGGCTTTCTTATTATATTTTTCATGTAAATCTTTTTATCTGTATTTTACAGGAGACAAAACTTGTCAGCTTTCCTTTCAGAAGATGAAAGGCAAAGTGATGCGGTGGTAAAGACCAGCTTGTGCTTTTTTGTTTGTTGGCTTTTGTTTGTTGGGGTCTTGCTATGGAATCCAGGCTAACCTTGAACTCAGGATCCTCCTACCTCAGCCTCATGAGATGTACCACTGTGGCCATGTGCCACTGTGCCTGGCTCCAGAACAACTTTTAGGAGTCCTAGAGATGGGTGAGCCTTTGTCCTTCTCCATCTTTATCTAGGTTAGAAGAAGGCCTGCATGGAGGGGCACCAACAGCTCCTCTGGGAGGCCCGCTGGCCATTGCTTTCCTGGTGTTCTTTTTGTCCCAAGTCTTGATTCTGACACTGAGCTCCATCTCTGTTCAGGATAGGAACAGCACACATCTGTCCAGTGGGCTTGTGTATGTGTGGTCTTTGAGCTGGACTTTAATTTTTTTTAAACAAGTTTAAGTGTTTCTTTAAAAAAATCAACTTAAGTGAGTAAAAGACATTATGCATGGTTCACAAAACCTAAGCTCTTTGCCATCTTTACAGGACTGATCTTTCTAGACAAAGTCTATGGACCTGTACGACCGCCAGGGGTCCGTCCACGCACGCATACATGCAGGCTTCACTTCTCTGGGCCTGGCTTCCTCAGCCCTGGTCTGTATCCCTCCTTTCTTGTCATTTCGGGTGAGCAAGGGTGTCCCTGGTCTTTGCACTAGCTTAGCTGTTCCTCATACAGGAGGCGTGGGATGTGTTGCTTGTTCTTTTCAGTCGGGGTCATTTTTAGCTGGCTATGTTGTTCTCAGGGGGAGGCTGTGCAGCTGGATCATCCCCCACCGCACACGAGAAGGAAGCTCGCCCTCTTCACATGCCGTCACGCAAGGCTTGGCGTATAAGGAGAGCAGACTCATTTGTGAGCCGATTTGGAGTGTGTGGTGCAATAACGAATCGTGTTTTGAAGGAGTGAGTCTAGAGAGTAATAACACACAGAGGGATCTCAGGCTGTGAGCTTTCTTGCATAGCTGAAAATAGATGGTATTCACGAGGGATTTGCTTTGTGTGGTGTGTAGTGTGCGCCCATCTAGCCTTGCTTCGATACTGTGATTGCATCCATCTTTTTCTCCCCCAAGTCGGCGTTGCTGCTGCCTGGTGACGCCACCGTTGTCTTCCTAGCCATTTGATAGATCACTACTCTCCATGTTTCTTCGTTTCCATTCCTGAGTTTTTTGAGCAGACAGCAGCTGCTTCACCATGTATGGAAGCAGCATGGTGCTGCCCAGGCAACCCTGGCACGGGGTCAGAAGACCCATGTGCCAGCCGTAACGCTGCCCTCACGGACGCCTCCCTCTCCTCCTCTTCCTCCTCATTGCAAAGACAGGGAGCGAGGACAGGGGAGGAGCGGGAGCAGAAGCAGCGGGCACCCTGAATGTTCACGCTTGGGAAGGAGGTCCTGCGAATCAGCTGGGTGAGGGTCCTGCCACTTTACCTCCGCCTTCTGCAGTTAGACTTCCTGGTGCATTTGCTGGTGTGCACAGTGAGTGATACTCTCTTATCCTGAGGGCTGGGTCTACGGTGTCCTTACCTTCTGTGATTGGCTTCTCTGCTTTCTGGTTTATTAATAGGTAGGGAGGCCATTTCCACCCTCTGAAGCACGTTTGCATTGTCAGAGATTTGAGCCCCTTGGCTCCTGTTGGGCCTGGAAGCTCAGCCATGGCTGTGTTGTGCACACCTCGCCACCCAGGCAGTTTGGAGCCAATGAAAACTGGCTGTGGCTGCGCTGTCTCTTGACTTGAATATAAGATCCTCAAGAACAGAGAAAGTCGGGCTGTTGAAGGGGGGCGTGGAGGGGTGTTTGGGTTGGGATCCTGATAAGAGTGTTTGGATGTCCCAGAGGGTACAAGATATCTTCTACAACAGCGAGGTCTAAGAGCACTGTGTGTGTGTGTGGGGGGGGGGTTAACCCCATTATGCCAGCGCAGACAAGCTGGAACTCCACTGAGACTTAGGGTGGGACTTACTGGGAGGAAAGCTTTGATCACAATGGAAACCAGGAGGGGAGAGAAGACACGGTCACAGACAAAGGGCCCAATGCGTCCAATGCGTTCAAAGCGTGTATGAGACTTAGAAGAAAAGAGCTCTCCCCTACGGTTGGGCTTTTTCAATCATGGTTTTGTTTAGTCCCCTCCTCCCTTCCCCCCTCCCAATGCCCCCAAAGTGGAGATTAAGAGAATAAGAGTCCCCTGGCAAAGCTGAGCCTGCTGGCTTATGCACGGCTCGGAGGAGCTTTCCGCTCTCCATCCTCAGAGGGATGATCGCTCCACGGACCCTGCAAAGGAAAGCCACAGGACGGAGCTCCTGGGTGGGACAGGAGAAGCGGGAGTTGGCCAGGCCACTGCCCAGGGCTCGCTGAGGGTTCTCCCCGCCCCTCGGCCTGTGACCTGTCCCAGGGATACACCCATCCCGCGTGAGCCAGGCCCCGGGTGGCTGCAAACCGCGTGACTGTGCAAACTGGGTGACTCTTCCCCGAGACATCGAGGGTGCAGGGGGCAAACGTGACCAGACACTCACTTCTCAGGGGCACGGATGTGTGCACACGGGGGCACAGGTGTTCACACACAGGTGTTTGCACACCGGAGTGGTGCTGAGCCCCGGCGCTCACCGGTCAATCCCAGGGAGCTGTGGCCTTGCATCAGGACTTTTCCACACCTGATATGCATCATCTGAAGTCTGGTCTTACCTTAGTGACTTGTGGTTCGCGCATGCCCTGGTGGCGTGGGAAGGTGCTGGAAGGTGGGATGATGGCGTCTGGACCTCAGGGGATGGCGTCAGGCCCGTGGGTGTGGGTGATGCTGCTGACTGCGGGTCTCCCTCTCTCTGTGAGATGAAACGTGTCAGGATGGAACCATCGCCATGGTTAACGGCCCCCAGGAAACCCTTATCTTCCTCCCCTCAAATCTGGCCTCGCCCAGTGCTCAGTGGCTGCTCTTCACAGCTCTGCCAGCACAGCTCACGCGAGAGCTTTGTCAGTGTGGCGTGTGGCATCTGCAACTCCGGGCGGGAGCAGGGCTGGAAGGTTTTTGGCCATCGGCTGGACTTCCCCTGGCCTAGCCAACTGCCCGCTCCTCCAGGGAAGCGTGAGGGGTATCGGAGGGACCAAGGCCGGCCCCTTCCAATGGACAACCTCTCCCTCCTCCCACCCCGGAAACCCCATGTTTTAAGAATGCATCCTCTGCTAAATCCTTGCTAACCCAGAAGAATTCTGGTTTGACATCCTGCAGAAATGGACGGCCAGCTCCCAAATGATGCCAGCTCCCAAAGGACGCTAGCTCCCAAAGGACACTAGCTCCCAAAGGATGTGGCTTGCTCATCTGGGGCCCTGGAAACCCTCAGACGGGACAGGGCCACAGGCGCGAGGCGGCCCGTGACCCCCGCAGCGTGTCCAGCCACTCTAGCGCCATTCTTGTGCAGAACTGCTCACGGTCTTTGGGCCAGCTCGCCAGCACAGCAGCACGCCACGGAGCGCCCGTGGGACTTGACTTACCCAAGAGAAACAGAGCAGTCTCACTATCCGAATCTTCTGAACATGATCCTGATTTCCCAGAGCATGTCCACGTTGTAAGATTCCTACGGCCACCACCCCGGCTTCAGGGACAGTAAAAGTGCCAAGGATGACGGACGGCAGAGACCGAGGCAAACATCCAGTTCCGTTTTTATTAGAAAAAACCAAAAACAACAAAAAAAACCCCAAACAACCCAAAATGAACAAAACTTTGCAGTGAAATTCTGTAACTCACAATTCTTGTGGTACAACCTTTATAGCCGCAATATATTTTAAACCAGTAAGAACGCAATTGCGCGTATTTACATTCGTCTTCCATAGAATAAAAATAGTCATGTTGTACAACTGTTTCCAATGATCGCCCCAATGGTTCAGCGTTAGCCCAGCACGAGACAAACCGGAGACACTCTCCAAGCAGAGAACAGAACAAAGCAAAATAAAGTCTATGTCTCCTAATCGGAGACAAATTCCTTCGAAGACGGGCTCTTTCTTTCCTCCACATATCTCTGTATTGTAAGAGACATAAAGTGCTTTGTAGGAAGAGGAGGGGGGTGTCTGAAGTGAGGAGAAGGAAAGGCAGGGATGAAGCAGAACCTAAACCAAGCAAGACCACTTCAACGGATCCTACAATATGTGCATGGCTTCACACAGAACAAGGAGTCTGGGGGAAAATGGCTGTAGAATTCATGGCCACCTTAGTTCAGCAAGTCAGAGGTAACCCAAGTTCAAGGTCAAAGCTCCCCTCAAATCACAATGAAGTCAGAGAGCAAAGCAATCAAGAAAGCCCATTCTCTTGATCAAAGGAACAACAGATGCCAAACAATGCTCGAGATGGGGTCATCAGACATCCTCTAATTGAGCAGCAGTGTGGCCACAAAGTAAGCTGTGGACTGTGGTGTAATTGTCTCTACAGTGAAACCATCCAGCTCCCAGTAGGGAGCCCTTGGGTTTCCCTCCTGTCAACAGTGTGTGTGTGTGTGTGTGTGTGTGTGTGCATGCGCACGCGCATGCATGCACGCTGCATGTTAGTTTATGACTTTATATCTGATTTTGTCATAACTATAAAACCATTCTTGGAAGATTTTTTTTTTCAGTAAGAAAAAATGATATGCTACACAAAGGGATTCAGAGAAGCTGGATTTTTTCCCATCATGTTTTAAATGAGCAACTGTTAGTTGTGGTCTGCAGCCTACAAAACTGGGTGCCAAGCCCTCCTGGCTCAGGGAACTCTCCTCAGGACTAGAATAACCTTTTTACAAACCACAGACATTTTGAAGAACCAAACCTTTAAAAACCTTTTTCCTCCCAGAAGTGGATGGAATGTAACTTGTCATAAATACAAAACGACTTCAAGTTCTCTAAGTAAAAGGGAAGCCCACTATAAAAATAACAGCCCCCCACCCATCCCTACGTCTCTTTCTACTTATAAAAGAGTACAGCCCTTTCTGGGCTCTCACGTGAAACAGGAAGTAAATATACTATGTACATGTACAAAACACACCAGTTCTTCATACAATTTACATTCATGTGGATGCGGTGCTTAGATGGAAGATTTTCCTTGCAGTTTCGAGGAAAGTGGCACGCGCTGGCATCTTCCCAGCCATGACAACCATGCGCTTCCACAGTGTGTCAATAGTGAGATTTTCTCTATGGACTCCTGGAACGTCTCAGAGTTTGGGACAGTAGAGCCTCTCTTGGTAAACAGAGAGCAGCTTTCTCAGCAATTGAGGAAATGGTATGATGAAAAGGCAGAAACAAGTGGAGGAAATAAGAAACCAGAGTCCCACGGACTTGCTGAATGAATAATGGCATTATTCCAGCAGAGGGCATACTACCCTCACAATAACAGCTTGAACGCAAGCGCCTGCGACACCAACACAAATGCAGAGGGCCAAGCCCGCCTACCCGTCCCTCAGCTGCTCTGCGTCTAGGAGTACAGGCAACAGTTTGGTATTTTCTTCAAAGAGCAGGTTAGACTCTAATGAGCTACTTACACATGGAAATTCTTTGGCTACTTAAAATCTTCACATTCTCCAAGAACAATATTCTGAGTTCAACAAAGAGCTCACTTTGTCTGAAAGGGACAGGGGATGAGGCATTAGAACTTTAAAGATAATGTGGTACTAAGGCCACAGTTAGTTTATTTTAGATTTCTGGACTTAGTGAGGTCAGTCAACAGCCCATGGAAAATAAAGCTCCTCTTGCTTCATGATGACTGATCTTGTATTTGTGAGAACATTAGGAAAAGCTCAATCAGTCCATAGAAGAAATACATGTCCATTGGATGGCGACCAGTCTTTGGTTTATATAGCATGTGTGGCTCTAGCATTTCCCTACCCTTTCCCCCTTTCTCCAAGGCTACCACACACAAAACACAAGTGCACAGACATTTTGCCAATGACCTTGGGTAACTTGGTTTACACTCCCTTTTCCATGGATTTTTTTTCTCTGGTTGTTTGCAAACCAGCCTACCTCTTAGAATATGTATATATGTTTGTTTTTTTTTACCTTAACATTAACCATCAGTCAAGAAATATGGACACATAACAAATGGCTCTGTAGTAAGTGCAGTCATCAAAGTCATCCAGGATTAGAAAGTCTTTGATCTCAGAGATTCCTGAAAAAAAAAAAGCCACTCTGTTATCAAGCACAGAAAAAGGGAGACACGTGCCAGGTACTGGTGGCTCATGCCTGTCATCCTAGCTACTCAGGAGGCTGAGATCTGAGGATCACTGTTTGAAGCCAGCCTGAGAAGAAAAGTTCCTATGAGACTCTTATCTCCAATTAATCACTCATAAGATGGAAGTAGAGCTGTGGCTTGAGCAAAATGAGCTCAGGGATAGCGCCTAGGCCCTGAGTTCAAGCCCCAGAGAAAGAAAGGAAAAGGGCAACAGGAGTGACATCAACAGTTTTCAGTAGAAACAGCAGGTTTTGCGATGAAAGGACTTGGTAATTTGGGATCTGGACTTACTTCATTAGTTCTGAGATGATAATCCAGAGCCCCTCCCACCCCAAACCCTCAAAATGGAAGGATGTGATATTGTTCTCTGAGTCTTTAAGCTTGACTATTTCTGCTACAAAGGCTCTGGGTTTGTGTGGTGAGGAGAAAAATGGAGAAAGGAAACGAGCCGGTGATGCCAGGAAACTCAAATTTGCTTCTCAGAGTTCATGAGCTCGTAAGCATCGAATTCCTTAAACACCCCTGGTTCCCGCAAGCCCCAGATTCTTTCTAAAGTTGGGGGATGGACATTTCCTCGGGGAAAATTTGCAAGCTCTGTTCATCATGGAAGCCTTCCAGCCCTTCTCTGTGCAGCTCTGTAACTGAGGGTCCTGCCTTGGTCCATTCTGATTTCCCATGCGCAGGAGCCACCATCATTGGCGGTGTGCAATCATCCCTGCAGGGCAAGGGCCTGGATGGGGTCGCTGAGGTCCCGGTGAGACGCAGGAAGCGGTGGAGCCCCGCTTTGGAGGACAGCAGTCTCTTTATGCCTCTCTGTCATAGCTAAGTGGTTCTGGTGGCATCCAAGGACCAAGCTCTCTAAGATGCTAAGATGCTGAGAGGCAGGAGTGGATCTCAGCTACCAAATACCCGGAGCACACAAGGCCTCTCTGGCTGCAGGCGCACTGTGAACTATGAAGGTCACAAAGTCTGTTGGTGCAAGATAATAGATCTAAAGAAACATTCTGGAATTGTGACTTGTCTGTATTGGTTTTAGACAAAGAACAAAAGGCAATAGTGCCAGGTGCTAGTAGCTCATGCCTGTAATCCTAGCTACTCAGGAGGCTGAGATCTGAGGACTGTGGTTCGAAGCCAGCCAGGGCAGGAAAGTCTGTGACACTCTTATCTCCAATAAACCACTCAGAAAAAGCCAGAAGTGGCACTGTGGCTCAAGTGGTAGAGACCTAGCCTTGAGCAAAAGGAGCTCTGGGACAGTGCCCAGGCCTTGAGTTCAAGCCCTGGTCTGGTTAAAAAAAAAAAAAAAAGGCAAAAAGAAAAATCAAAAAGGTAATAGCTATAGGTGGCTTGCAATAAAATTAGGGACACAAGGGAAAACAATGAGGTTACAAGTTTAGGATGAAACTCAGGCTGTCTTTAGAGTACACAGGTTTCCTCATGTGATGCAAAAGTATAGATATTACCACAATCAAAAGAAGAAAAACACCCACATCACAAACAACAGTCATCACCACATTGGTAGCGATTATATAGGTGGTCATTAATGTTTTGCTCTGACTGGAAGAAAATGAAGAAATAAGAATAAGGATGATGGGGAAAATGTGTGTGTGTTTGTGTATGTGTGTGCGTGTGTGCAAAGAGATAGACAAAGACATAGAGAGATATGAAGAAAAGGGAAAGAAATCCAAGAGAACACAAAAAAGCGACTGGAAATTGGTACGGTGGCCTTGGTACCACAGGAAGTGACTCTGTATTTCATCTTCCTAGAGTGTTTTGATTCAGGGGATTTCTTTGTTTTCAGCCAAGACCGTGTGTTCGGTGATAACTGTTATCGAATTCTTAGGCTCTGGAAGGTTTCCTGTCTAAACACAGACTGTAAAGCTCAGGTTCGACTGTCAGCGCTTTTGGTTCTGAAAGTATGTCAGCCACGGGGGTGTTCAGGTGTCAGCTAAGGTGACCGCTGGACACTGCCCGCATCCAGACTCATGAATATGTACAGTGACTCATGAATATGCATATGCGAGGAAAATGCTACACCAAACAAACATCCATGGAGGGCACACACCTCTAAGCCTAGCTATTCAGGAGGTTGAGAGTGTTTCAAGGCCAGTCTCGGCAGAAATGGGTTGAAGAGACTCTATTTAAGAAACGACTAGCAGAGGTGGATGCCTATCTACTCAGGAGGCTGAGATCTGAGGATCGCACTTCGAAGTCAGCCCAGGCAGGAAAGTCCATGAGACTCTTACCTTCAGTTAAACACAGAAAAAGCCAGAAGTGGCACTATGGCTCAAGTAGTAGAGTGCTAGCCTTGAGCAAAAAGGAGCTCAGGGACAGCACCCAGGCCCAGGGTTCAAGGCCCAGGGCTGGCAAAAGAAAACAAAAACAAAATACAATTAACCAGCATAAAACAGGTAGAGGTTTGGCTCAAGTGGCAGAGTGCTTGCCTAGCAAGTGTGAGGCTATGGGTTCAAATTCCTGCTGCTACCAAAATCAACCAATCAAACCATCAGTTAACCAACCAACTAAACAACAAAGAAAAACACCCTCTGTGGACAGAGACTGGTCTTCATAGCCAGGAGTGACCCCATGTCTTATGACAACACTGCTGTGTCTTTGTTGTTTTATCCACCGCTTCTCTGGCTGGATGACTAGCTGGATGAGAACTGAAATTCCAGGGTTAACAAACCCTAGGCAACAATCAGGATTCAAATGCTTCATTTATGGTCAGCTCTTTCTAAAAAGACTATCCACATGGAAGAAGCCATTCTAGGAAGTGACCTTCAATTCTGAATGAATGCAAGTCTCTTTCTTCTCTACATGCTTGGGGTGATTGTCGACACTGACTTGAGTATAAAGCTGGATGTTCACAAGCTCATAATTCACCACATTAAGGCTGGTCAGCCTCAGGCTCCAAAGATCCTTTTCCAATAAGGCCCCACACGCTTGTACTTGGAGCCCATAGGTAATTTCCCATCTGGCCTTCCAAATGTGTGAGTTGGGGCTGGCGCTATAGGGTTAGGGAGTCTGGGACTGGGCAAAGGCCTTCTACCAAGCCTGGGAAAGAGGAACAACTAGGCTTCAGGTAAAGTTGGATGGCATTGGTCTGCAATTCTTTGGCTTTGAAGGGCCATGTAGCAGCATAAGGTTCTCATGGAAGTGAGAAATATAATTTTGTTTCAGCACCAAATCAACATGTTTGATGTGAATTTAAAAAGTTGATAGAGAAGACACAATCAATGTTATTAGACATTAGTAGGTAGAAAGTACAAGCAGAATTTCTTTTTTTTAGAGGCTGCCTGACCTTTATTGATTACAAAACAAATGGCTCTCTGGGTGTTTTACAAGGCAGTTGGATGGTGTCTAGCTCTGTCTGGAGGTATTTGAGTGTTAATCTTTCTCTCCTATAAGGATCGGGGAGTCTCGCGAGAGTACTGGAGCCGTGCTAGCTCTGGGCTGACCAGTGGCTGGAGGGTGCTGGCGATGTGGCTAGCCCACACTGAGGTGTGGCATGAGAGTACAAGACAGCAGATTTAGAAAAAGACACAACGGATTGAGTAGACACACAGAATGGAAAACATTTCACTACCATGTTCTTACATTGGACACATGTTCCAACAGTAATATTGGGTTCATAAAAATAGATTATTAAAACTACTTCACCTGGTTTTTAATTTCTTAAAATGTGGGCAGTAGAAAAAATATTAGATGTATTGTATTTTTGTTGGACAGTGTTGGCCTAGACCCTGGTTTCAGGAAAGCACACCTCTGCGGATACACCAGGTGTACATGCTGAACTACACAGGGTCTGACACTCACATGTGGATCACCAGCTCGCTGGATCTTTGGGGAAAGTGGCAAGGAAGACTGTGAAGAAGGTCCTTCTACATTCATTTGAAAGGCTTAACTCTTCTTATTCTATCTGAACTGCCAGGGCCACAGGAAATACCTCCAATTCTCTTAGAGAATCTCACGGGTTTTGGGGGTTTGCAGCAGGTCCTCATTGGGGTCAGATCCACAGGCCCCAGCTGGGGGCCAGGACCTGTCACTATCTGCCCAGCATTCCCTGGGACAAGCAGGGGTGGGTGATTACACACGCTCTCAATCCCTGATTTACCCAGCTGCTGATGGGAGGAGGAAGCCCTTACCAACCAGGACCACAGGGCTGTTTTCTAGGAACGCAACACAGTTTACATTTCTTTTGCTCTTAATTTCTCAGTTAATACCAACATTAATTTTGGGGGCATAGCTGAGCTGTGGGTAGGCCAATGCTGATCAAGACAAAGAAATGCCTTTGAGATGAAGAATTCCAAGGTAAGAACTATAATTCGACACTATCCAGAGACTTCCCACTCTTCATAGTGGTTTCGAAGCAATGCAGAGCAAACCAATTACTCCTTGGATTTAAAACTAGAATCATTTTGATATTTGTTCTCAGCACCGTAAAAGTTCCACTTTCCCAAGGCTGTTATTACAGGTGACATGCTAAGGAACTCTGCCTCTCTCAGCTTGGAAGCCTGCTTGATAGATGACACGATCATCTGAAAGCAAAGATCCTGCGGACAAGTGCTCACCAGGGATCCAAAGGGAATTGGGTCAAACGCTTCCCTTTACAGCTGGGAAAGTGGAGGCCCGCACGGGGGTCTGACTCCTCTCAGACCTCCGTCTCTTGGTTTAGAGTTCTCCTCACCCCGCCTTGCCTAACTTCTTTTCCATAGAGACTGGAATTCATCCCAGGAGGTCCTGGGATCTTAGGGAGATGTGATCTTTTTGGAAAGTGGTGACAATTTCCCCTGCCTTGCTGTACACTGAGAAACCCTCAAATAGGAGATCTTTAAAGGTGGGAAAAGCAGAGGAAACTGTGTTCCTTCTTGACTGGCATTCATCCCACATCCCAGTAGGCAGTGAGGGTTTACAGCCCAACCAAACGCTATCTGAATGAGTGTCAGTGTCATGAGGTGGAAGAACACTCATCAAATATAAGAAAACAGCTCTGTGAGAAGAACTCATGGTCACAGTTCATCCAGGCAGCTGCCCGGCCACCTCCAGCTGCTTAGGAAGCGAAGGCAAATCTACCTCTGACTGTCCAGCATCACAGGCCACTGCCTTAGTCCTCTCCTCGCTGGGACAGATGGGATTATTACAAAATTGCCTGCGTTTCTGTCATAGTTACTGAAAAATAAAGATAAGAACCCGAAAACAGCTGCAAAGCACAGGCAGGTGCTAAGACTTCCTGGATAGCTCTTTGCCTGGCCTCAGTCAGTTGATGCAGCAAAGCGCCACACCGCTCTTTTGACTCACCCATCGCGCCTCATTCCTTCCTGGTGTCTGGACTTTCTCAAGGACCCTGAGAGGTGACCCTCGAAGGATTCCCCTATGTTCTTCAGTGGTCTGCTTGGGTTTATCAGAAGGAGTGGACATAAAGGGAGAGGGAGATGGGCTCATCTTTCCCACCGCCTCCTGCAGACCCCACCATGGAGAGGCGGGACTGCTCTCCTGGTGGCATTCCCTTCCACGGGAAGAAGACATGGGGTTGGGTGTGTAGTCAGGATACGACTTACAAAATCTGGCAAGCCTGGCCTGGTGAGGTCAGAATTTTAGCCCAAGACTCTAACACGCAAAGAGCTGAAGTCTTCCACTCCAGCCCCCTTGGTGCGGTACCGTGGACTTGGCCAGATCCTGGCCGGTGGAAGCCGGGGTGGCCTGGCTGACAGTAGCGGGCAGTGGGCACCACAGACGTGGGACTTAGCGTTGGGATCTCTGGCTGCCAGGACTCTCCAGACTCCCTGAGGGCGGGTCTGGACTCTGCCGGGGAGCTGGCTGCACACCGTGTTGGGGTGTCAGGCTCTTCTGGAAGCCACATGCACCTCACGTCGGCATGCTTCTCCACAGAGCTCCCCAATAGAGCTGCGGTGAATCAAAGGAAGGACAAAGGAGCTGGTGTCAATGACAACACAGTCTTTTAAAAGAAATTTCCAAGGAAATCACACACTCTTCCCACCCCCCACCCACAAAAAAACAATACAACCTGGAAGAATGGAAACAGAACGGAGAAACCCCGAAGGTTTCCTTCGGTCTCTGCTTTAGGAGCTTTGGATGAGTGTTTGTCTACAAGGGCATGGGAGGGGAAAACTCAGCTTTCAACTTCCACGTTGCTGCCCATACCATGGACTGTTGCCGAGCTGGGGACACTCAATCCTGATGAAGAGACTTTGGATATTGCTTTCATTACCATCCTTGAGCGGAGAGGCCCCGGGGCCTGGAGGGCTGTAGGCCTGGTCCATGCCTCGGAGCACTTGACCTTCTATGCCCTCAGGTCCTGCTGTCTTTGTTTTCTACATTCACCATTTCAGGATTTCACCTCTTCGCAGTCTTGGTCAGTGGAAAGTTCTACATCAGAGAGTCCCACCTCCATGGCCATGATGAGAGAGATGTCTGAATCGCTGCTCACAGCTGGCTCTTGCTCACCTGGAAGAAGAGAGCAAATTCACACAGTGTATTTCCCTGTAAATCCTTCTCATGGCATTCCCGTTAATGCCCAAGGGAGGGTGGCAGAAAAATTGGTTATGGTGTGTGTGAGCCACATCTCACTCTATATTTCAAGATAAATTCTAAATGTGCAAACATTAAATGTAAAGACCAAAAAATAACCCTAGCAGAGCTCAAAGAAAATACGTCATTGAGGTATATCTCTAAGTAGGAAAATATGTATTTGATATGAGGCCGAGGGAAAAAAATTAAGAGAGTCATAAGATGGATAATTGTGTATAAAACCTATAGGAACATTAAATATTTAGAGTAATATTGCAAGACATATATCAGATTGAAGAGTTAGCAAAAAAAAAGTTAGGATTACAGTCGTAAGATATCAAATACTTGTCATTAAGAAAGATAGGCAAGTACTATCATTACAAGATTCATAGAAGACTACAATATAAATAGAAGGCAAACAAAGAAGAGATTCTTTTTGCCTTTGTAGCCTTCAGTCTTCAAAAAAGATAAAGAGTTCCTTGAGATAAGTATGTTGGTACCTTACATACAGAATTATGGACTTTCCTTTCTTCTTTGGAGACATAGTATTGTACATGTTTACAGGGCATACATGGAAAACCAATTTCTCATACACCAGGAGCAACAACCAGGCCACACTGATCAATACATGTATACCAGGAGCAATAATCACACCACACTAGTCAATACACATACATTAGGAGCAATAATCAGACCACACTAATCAATACACATGCATTAGGAGCAGTAATCAGATCACACCAATGACATTTTCACCCCAGCAACATCAATCATTCTTATGCATTGGGAATTTCATACTTTCATTTCTCCATTCATTTTGAAAATATCCTGGACTGTTTTAACCAGTAGTTACATCCTGCCTCCCCCCATCCTTCCTAGTCATTAGTGAATATTGTTCTGTTTTAATCTTCTGCAAGAGAGACATTAGAGCTGTGAAAGTTTTACCTAGTGATTTCATGTCCAGAATGTATTATAAAGAACTAATTAGAGATGCAGAAACAGTCATTTAAGCTGGGCATGGTGGCGTACTCCTGTAATTCCAGAGGTTAGAAAGCTGAGGTAGGAGGATCGTGAGTTTGAGGCCAGCCTGAACTACTTTGTAAGACTTTGTCTTAAAGAACAAATTCATTTGAGCATTATTTATAGCAACTAAACTTCACAAGAAACTTAAAATGTCCAACAACAGAGAGTATCTGTATAAATGATGTTACTTCTTACAGGACATTGAGGTGAATTTTCAAAGTATTTGTAGTTACACAAACAAATAATTTTTTTTTTTTTGGTTGGTTGTGGAGCTTGAACTCTGGGCTTGGGTGCTGCTCTTCAGCTCAAGGCGCGCGCTCTACCACTTGAGCCACAGCACCACTTTCTGGTTTTCTAGTGGTATACTGGAGATAAGAGTCTCATGGACTTTCCTGCCCGGGTTGGCTTTGAACCATGATCCTCAGATCTCAGCCTCCTGAGTAGCTAGGATTACAGGCATGAGCCACCGGCCCTGGAACAAACAATGTTTTTTTTCTCTCTCTGTCTTTCTCTCTGCCTCTCTCTGTTTCTCTCTCTCTGTTTCTGTCTGTCTGTCTCTCTTTCTCTGGAATTGTTGAGGCTTGAACTCTGGGCCTGAGTGCTGTCTCTGAGCTCCATTTGCTCAAAGCTAGCACTCTACCACTTGAGATACAGCCCTACTTCTGGCTTTTTCTGAGACTTAATTGAGATAAGAGTCTCGAAGACTTTCCTGCCCAGGCTGGCTTCAAACCAAGATCCTCAGATATCAGCCTCCCGAGTAGCTAGGATTATAGGTGTGAGCCACTGGCACCTGGTTTACAAACAATATTTTCATATGGAAATATAGAATTATGAATTCATATTCGTTTTCTTAAAAAAGCCCTTTTCATCAAATTTTCCAAGTATTCTACAAAAAATATACATTATACATTCACCTATGTATATTTACTGGCTAGGTGTGGTGGCATACTCCTGTAACCCCAGCACTCACAAAGCTAAGGCAGGAGGGTAGAGTACTCAAGGCCCTTCTAGTCTACATACTGAGAACCTGTCTCAACAACACCAACCAAGCTATCAACCAACATCCAAACAAACCAACAACTCTCACCCCTCTCCCCTCAAAGTACTACACAAAACCCTACACATGGCAAAAGCAACCAATCAGCCCAACAAGATACAAGGCAATGGATACACAATGGATTCACTAGGGACAGGAGGGGGCGGGAAGGGGAAGGGCTATGCAGAATGTCTTATCCAATGCGATGTCTACACTCAATCGCAAAGCATGGTCTGTATGTTTCCCAGACGAGTAAGATGACGAACCTTTCAAGAAATGGTAACAGCATGCACAGATGGCTGCAGATACCCGCCTTGGGGAGGCAGGTATCAGATGATGAAGTGAGGCTGGGATGCAGAGACAAGCTAGGGAGTGTGGGTGGCCGGGAAGTGCTGACTGCAGAGAGACAGCCTTAAACTGCAAAGCTCTCGTACATTCTGTTACAAAGCATGCAATTAAAATTGTCTGAAAATGTCTAAGAAATAAAGAGGAACGACGGTTATAATACTCTCCCTCTGATAATCACTGATGTACGATATATACATACATATACACATACATATATATGCATATATGTGATATATATGTCCATATATGATATATATTCATATATGATATATATATGTATCGTTCAGGCACAGTTAAGGAAGATTTATGAGTTTCACGAAGAGTAATGAATTCCTAAGATATTTTGATGGGAAAAAAATAAAAAGAACTCATAAAGAGTTACGGCCTAAAGAACCAGAAATGGGGCGATTCACAAGGAAACACCAACATCAAGACTGAGCTCTGTTTCCAGGATCAATAAGTGTACAAAGTTCACAGGGATCCTTCATTTCAAGGACAGAATGCGACTGGAGCAGTTCTGGGAGGAAGTGTGAAACTGGATGTGTGACTATCTATCTATCTATCTATCTATCTATCTATCTATCTATCTATCTATCTATCTATCTATCTATCTATATCTATTTCTGTTGGTATTATTAGTCTCATTTTACAGATGAGAAGTAATTGACATACTTTCTTCTCTTCATTTTCGTGCATTGTAAAGCCACTGGGAGATTTTAAACAGGGAGAAGTCTGATCTCCTTAATATTTTAAGAGATCACTCTGGCTGCAGCTGGCCAATAGGCAGAAGTTCAACAAGGACACGGTTACAGAATCACCCGTGAACGTGCTGGCTTCCTGAGACCACAGGAGTGGAGATGAGCAGAGAAACTGGAGAATGACTTGCAGTGATTACTCTGTAGCATGGACTACTTACTCATAGTGGCAACAAGAGAGTAGAAATCAGAGAATAACCGTGTTTCTGGATGGAGCCAAGAGGAGAGGACGAAGGGGAGAGTGTTCTGGAGACAGGTCTAGAGCTTAGTTTTGCACATGCTGTGAGTGTGAGGTGCTCGTGAGGCCTTCAGGGAGATGCCGAGGTGGCCGCTAGATGCAGGCGCCTGGAGCGCAGAGGAGAGGCCCCGGCCATCTGCACATTCCCAAGGGTTCTGCACAGAGAAGGTTTTCAAGCCATGGGGCCGGATGAGGCTCCTAGGGAGGACTGTGAAGTAAGAAGATAACAACAGCAGGAGATCTCCAAGCATCCAAAACCTAGAGCCAGAAACTCAAACTCGTGTTCTCAAACTCTGTTTGGCCCACAGTGTGTTTTCTTAAACATGCGAATTAGTTGCCAATATTTAAAAGTCAGTACATTTCAGATACAAACATATACTTGAAATTTACCCTGGAAGAAGGGAGAGCTGGCAGTGTTGTGCCTGGTGCCTGGAGGAAGGCGCTGGTGGGGATGGAGCGGCCTCCTTGGGAGAAGGCGCTCTGGGTCACCATCGTCATCGTCTATGATGTCACCTCCTAGCACCGTCATCATCTATGATGTCACCTCCTAGACCGCGCGGAAAGCGAAGCGTGACGCCTTACATTCAAGGGACTAACACGGAGGGTAGACAGAGCCGAGGACAGCAATCCTCACGAAAGACTCAAAAGGACCGGGTGTGGGGCTGGGGGAGGATGGGTAAAAGAAAAATCAGCAGAAGGTCATGCCACGCCTTTCCTTACTGTATCTTAAATACGCTCATGTGGCTTTTTCATCTCAGTTACAGGCCACCTATCCATATCCAAAGAAATGGGATACTGTTGAGTACTCCTGAATTATCGGGGGTCATTCAGAAGTTTGATCTGAAGACATCACATGTTCTAGGATCTCTGATCAGCTTCCGGAGAGCCTGACTGGATGGAGCTGGGTGACCCACTTTGATGACCCATAACTACCGCTGTAAACGTGTTTCCCCACTTAGTTCTGAGTAAAACCCATCATAGCCCATCTGTGGCTAACCAGCAAGTCACAGTGGTCGGATTTATTAATTCCATTTAATCCATAAATTATTAAGTTTTGGTTTCTCGCTTCCTTCTTTATGAAATACATACAACGATACCCAAGGGTCACAGGTTTCTCCTGGTGAGCAAGAGGATGATGTCTGGGGTTCTGCCGTGGCCTTGACTCGATCATCTCTCAACCCTGGGCCAGAAGACAGCCGAAGTCCTTCCCACCTTGGGGGAAGATCCGCTGAGTCCAGTGCTGGTACTGTGGTTGGTTCTGTCTCTAGCAAAGTCATACTAAACACAATCACCGTCGTCACAGAGTTGAGAGGTGGGGACATTGAAGGTGATCAGGTCTCAAGAGACTCCATTCTCATGAATGGCTCAATGCCATTATTATGGGAGTAGGTTTCTGATAAAAAGGATGCGTGACCTGATTTTCCTTTGCTGTCTGGGTCAGACCCATTGGCTGCTCACCAAGGTAGTGAGTTAAAAACAAAGTAGGCACCAGTGGCTCATGATAAGCTTACAGATAAGCCTGACTACCCAAGAGGCCAGCGCACTGTGAAAGTTGTATTAAATTAACCATAATAAAGCCAGCATGGCTCAACTGGCAGAACGCCAGCCTTGTGCAGAAGAAGTAATGTACAGCGCCTAAGCCCTGAGTTAAGACCCCAATACTGGTACGTGTACACACACACACACACACACACACACACACACACACACACACACACACACACACACACACACGCGATAAAATATGAAATATCTGGATGTGGCTGCTCAGGCTTGGATTTCCCATCTCTAAATCTGTGAGCTGGTAGTATTTTTGTTTAGAATCCTCCCTGTCTCTGGGAATACGTTACAGCAGCAGGGAGTTAACGCTTGTCTGCCCACCTGGCTCACATTCATCAATTCATCACCCAGATGCACTGCATTGTCAACACTCCCATTTCCAAATCCAACCACAATCCATAAATAGGAACTGTGTGTGGAACTGAAACTAAGCTGAAGTTGCTCTCTGGTCAGGAAGGGCAATATGTTTTTATAGTTTTTTTAAAAAAATAATATCAATATCAATACCTGCAGCCATGCTAGGTATATTAAGTAGATTCTCTAATTTAATATTCGCAATTGATGTTTGATATAGAAAGCATTACTATTTCTGTCCTCTGATGATAAAATTCAAAGCTGGAAATGGTTAAAAATTCCTGTTTGCTGGGCGCTGGTGACTCATGCCTGTAATCCTGTCTACTCAGGTAGCTGAGAACTAAGGATCACGGTTCAAAGCCAGCCTGGTCAGGAAAGTCTGTGAGACTCTTATCTCCAATAAAGTACCAGAAAATTGGAAGTGGTGCAGTGGCTCAAGTGGTAGAACGCTCGCCTTGAGCTGAACCCATCTCTGTATGACTCATGAACATGACCACAGCCTACGCTGTACTGAGTTACAATCTTAAGCACGAGGTGTGTGTGTGTGTGTGTGTGTGTGTGTGTGTGTGTGTGTGTGTGTGTGTGTGTGTGTGTAGTGGGTTGGCATACATAAAATGACATGCACAACTTTGTGCTTAGCTTCATGTAGGCACTTTTTTTCTGGCATCTTTCATCAGATTCAAGATCTCACCATTGGAAGTTAAGAGATTTTGCTTTGTTGGGTAGTGTGAGCAACAGAGAAGCTGAGTTTGTTTGGGCTTTTAAATGTATATTTTGGTTTGCATGCCTCTGCCTGAGATGTTCTATGAAATTATCATGGCAGTTTTCATATGAGCTTGCTACTTAATAGCTTCTTGATGGAAATTATTTGAAGTTACAGCAGAAGATTTTCTTTCCTAGAATGAGGTTTTGCATTTACTCCGCTGCCTGTCTTGTGAAAGAGATACAGAGCAGTAGCAGGCTGGAATACATCCTTCTCTGTCAGGAACTAACAAACATCGCCCTGGGAAGATCTTTCTGTTTTGAGAGGAAATAACATGGTGGCGATACAATCCCTGGGGTGTCCTGATTCTCCAGATGGCTTGCTGTGGTGCTCACACATTGGAAGTTATCTATTGCATAAATCCTTATTTTTTTTCTACGTAGTGAAAAGTAAGGTTTCAGAGAAAAATGATATTTTCTTTCCATAGTTACTGAGATCCATTTTCATGGTAAAAAGATATGATTTTCAGTCAGTCTTGTATCGTATATAATTTTTGTTTTCTTACGGTGCTGGGAGCAAACCAGGGGCCTTGTGCATGCTAGGTAAGCACTCTACCACTCAAATGCATCTCCAGCCCTTTAAATCCCATAGCATGAAAGCGCACCCTGGGGAGGTATTTCCTTTTCAGCTCCTCTCAGAATGTGGAGTTGGTTCCTTTGGCTGGAGCAGTGCCTATGGATTCTTTGCCATAATCTTAGCAAGAATATTACCTGGTCTTGAAATGCAGGATGTTTTCAATGAAGAAATGTGCTCCTTTGTGTGTTTTGGTTTAATAAAAATTTCTAATAAAAATAATAAATTACATCTGATTTGGTTTACATCTTCTTATTGATGAGTAGACTCTGTTGTGAGAATGGCAGGCCTCTGGGCTACTTTCCTGAGGAACTATGCCATAGAATGTTTAGTACTGTGGAGAATGCATTGGGTCCTTCCTGTTTGTGAGACAATGTGCTAAGCAATTAACAAGGCTACATCTGTTACACTCCTCTCAATCTGCTCCCCCCATGGTGTATGAGATAACCCCACTACCGCTTCACACTTACAAGTGATGTTGGCTTGTCACAGACAGTGGAAGGAAGGGAACGGTGACACCAGCCAGGGCTGTTGAGGACTGTGTTGTTCTCGTTCTGGAATGGCAGAACTCCTACATTTATATTTAGCCACGTTGTTCTCAGCTACCTGTGAGCCAGACATCTCAGGCTTATAATACCAATTCATCCACTCGGCCATGTGATTCCTAGAATGGCTCAGACATAGCTGGCAATTTTGCCTTTTAAACGTCTCTCCATAACTGTAAATATACACAATGAAACCCGATGAGAAAGACACTTTCTCATTCACATGTGAGGGGTTCAGATCACTGGTTTTGTTAAATGAGATCACATAGTTGCTTTGAGCTCTTTCCTACTGCTTTTCTGTCTCAGAAATACCCAGCAAGAGAAAGATCTTCTCCAATTTCCCCAACTCTTTACTGGCTCTTTTTGGCATTTCATTCATTAAGTCATATCTGTACTAAAAGAGTTTTCCATTCAAGTTCTGCACAGAAGACAACATTTGTCAATAGTGATGTTATGAACCACCTTAATGCCACTGGTAGAGAGCTTTAAGCCCTAGGAATAATATCAGGTAGATAAAAGACTCTTGATAAGTGTGAGCGTTACTGGAATAAAAAGGGAGTGAGAAGGAAGACGCTTCCAGATGGATTTGGACACATATTTGGAGATCATACATGGTCATCCTCCTCCAACCCCTCCTTTTTGGCAACTAAGCCGAATTATGTACAGACCTCATTTCACCATGAGTTTATGTCAGCTAGGATCGGGGAAGAGGGAGATAAGGGGAAATGGAGTTCCTCTCCAGAGACCCAGCATCACTAGCGGAACAACAGAGCAAACTCCAATGCATATGGATGGTTTCCTTTGGCTGCAGTTTACAACAGTAAGCTTTATGTCAGAAACAGCCCTTTGCCTTTTGCCCTTTGCTTGCCTTTCTTGTGTTCACTTCTGTTTCCCAGGGGGCCTAGAAACTACAGTTCCCAAGCTCTGCCAGGCGGCTTTCCTTTACATTCTGTCAAGGAGACAGAGAGGAAGGAGGAATGGGGAAGCTATTATGTTTCTGATTCATCGGATAGGTCCCTATGATTCCAGAATCAGATATGAGGGGGAGCTTGTCTGTGTCCTCTCAATTCACCGAAAGTCCTTGGGCAAATTCGTTTGAATCCTCTGATTAGTCATCTATCTCCATCTTTCTATGTGTTGGCTTCTGGATATTTAATTTGATCCCACGATTTGAATACACATTGCCCTAGTATGGTCCTGTTGGGATCTCAGAACTGCAAATACAAGCCATCTCTGTCAGTCATTGCAGTCTGGTTTCATACAGATAGTAGGCTAAAAATTCTGGAGGCTTCCCAAGTCCTTTCTCCTTCTTCACGTAATCATATTGAAGTTTGTGTTCAGCTGGTGACTACCGCCACAGCCTTCCAGATGATGTAGAGAGCTGGGATGTAGGAGCGCCCCCTAGTGTCTGTCCTTGAGGTCTGGGCTCAACTAAGTCATCTTGATTACCTTTGTTTTTTGTGGCTGCCAACCTGTCACTGGGTTATGATCATGGTGAAATTCAGGAGACAAAAACCAGTTGCAAAGGCTGTCCTCCACGAGTCAAAATACTGGACGCATCCCTGTATATCTTTTCCTTTCCCCCTGCTCACCACAAAGTTCTGAGCTGAGAGTTTTCTACCATGTCATTCTTTGAATGAGTTCCATGGATTGTTCTGTCTGGCTCCCCCATGTTTGGCTCTGTTTCATCATATTGCCTGGGTGCAGGAGCATCTTAACTGGTTTCTGCATTTCTTACAAAGGCAGTTGGTCCATAGATTCTTCTGAAGTTAGCTGGTACCTCCATGGTGGACAATGATGGTCTGGGGTTACCTAGTCTGCCATCTTGCTGATGATATCTCACAACTGTTTCTCAGCAGGGTTGTACAATCTTCACTTCTAACAGCAAGTGTAAAGATTTCAGTTCATCTCCACACTTGCCATCACTGGCCTTTTGAATGTCAGTCACTCTAGTTGGCATGTTGAAGTATCTGGTTGTGGAGTTGATGTGCATTTCCCTGATGACAAATGAAGTGAGGCTTCTTCTCCTGGTATTTTAGGCAGTGTGCAAATCTTTTTTGTAATGTACCAAAGTAAATTCTTTGCACTTTTTTCAATAAATACTATTTATTTATACTCTACATTTTTCTAGAAGAGATGTGTGTCGGTATGTGTGTGTCTGTATGTGTGTGTGTTGTGTTGTGTTGTATTTGTGTAGAGAAGGCAGCACAGAGTTTAAAAAGGAAGAATGATTAGCTGAAACAAGTACCTGTGATGCTTCCCCAGAGCATCAAGCTGGCCAGTCATCTGCAAATTTACGCATTTAAAAACTTGGTTGTATGAGTTAAAGGATTCCTTCTGTATTCTGATTACAAGTTTGTTGTCAGATATGCATATTGCCCATATCTTCCTTCAGTCTGCGATTTGACTTTTCATTTTCTTAAATATATACTTGAAAGAGCAAATAATTTAAATTTTGATGAAGTCATCAATGTACCCATCTTTCTGTGGTTCTTGCTTGGGTTTAAGAATATATTTGCTTATCTGAAAGATGTAAACAATTATTATCATGCTTTCATCTAGAAGTTTTATAGCTTAGCTTTTACACTGGAATCTACAACCCATTTAAAGTCATTTTGTATGCATGCTGCAAAGGCAGAAGCTGAGGTATCTCCCTCCCATTTTTGTAATATAATTATTGTGTTGAGTTCTTTTATTCTGAGATACCTAGAGCATTCCCACTTTCCTGACTGATCTCATTTGACACATACAATAGACTTAGGAAGAGGCAGTACTTAGATTATAGTGGTATCTGAATGCTGGGCTGAAGTGGCACAAGTACTTGGAAGGTATTATGTTGGTGCTTAGGGAGCAATTGTTAAAGTGTATAGCTATAACTCAGTGGGAGGGCATTTCTCTAGCATGTGGGAGGCCCTGTGTGTTCACTCTCTGGCATCACAAAAGTCTCAGTTAGATAAAATGCTAAAAAATTAAGCATTAATACTCTTATTAGTCTGCAATGTGATTTGGCAAACAAGCACACAAACATGCACACACATATGCACATACACTCAGTCTATTGTTAACCATGTCTGGAACATGCTATACTGCCCAGGTGATTGTTATTGTATTTAACATATGTATAGAAATCCTGCTTTATTCTTTCCCCATTAGGCCTTCTTCCCTCACGAATGTGCTGGATGGAATGTCTTTTTTTTTCCTGGCTGTCATCCCGCTGTTTCTGTAATGTTCTATTTCCTCCGTGTTGGATGTAGGTCAGTGCATCCACATTCCATTAAGATCCCATCCACCACATGAAAGCCTTATTCCTGCATCTTGTGTGCGCTTCAGTCTGTTACATGATAGTCCGGCCCTAGAGCCAACAGAAATGAGAGACTGGGGCTCTGATGGAAACACAAGGTCGACTTTAAAGGTCAAGTCACAGAACATAACAAAACTGGTAATCCTTCCTTCGCTTAGGGACTGGTTGGAGAGGAAAAGACAGAAGCAGAAACAAACTATCTTACACAAGCCAAAGATTTTCAAAATAAGGAAATATTTGAGGCAGATGGTTTGTGAGATACATAGTTGTTAGGAAGCAAATGATTGGCTGTGTTTCTTAGTGCAGGAGACTAACACTGACCTGAGTACATTTGATCTTTATATACAGGCATCATTTTTTAAAAATCAACTTGTACCACTACTATATAAGGTTTGGAATTTGATTGTCATTTCTGATTGTTCTGAAGATTCTGTTGGGAAATCAACTGTCATTCTGGTAGGGGTTCACTTGTAAGTAACCTGCTTTTTCTGCTTTTAGTGTCTTCGTTTTCTTGCTTGATGTTTTACTCTCTTAGGTCCTTTTCTGCTCTCATCTATTGGGTATTCTAAAAACAATGTGAAGCTGAATGGTTTCTCTTTTTCAAGACTTGAGAAGTTTTCTGATATTACTACTCTATTTAATATAGTTTGCACTTTTCTCTCTTCTCCATCCTCAATACTTACAATACATATGTTTGATCTTTTAATTAAGTCCTGAATTCTTACAAATTCATTTCATTTTTCTTTGAGCTTTTCCTTTTTTCTCCTTACTTTTCAAGATAAAAAATGAGATCTGTATTCCCTCTAATCTAATCTAAACTGCCAGTTTTTCAGAATTTTTATCTCTTCATTGAGATGCTTTCTCATGTCTTACATAAGGTTTGCCCAGACACATAACTGCCCTAGCCCCAACCATTGATTCAAAAGACTACTATGCCCGAATGCTATGTCAGAATTTAGTGCATCTTTTAAAGGTGCAAACACTTACAAGCAGGTTACTCTAATTATATCTTCTGGGAAAGGGAAGAAAGGTATTAAGAAATGCTACATAAGTGTAGGTAGGAAAATAGCAAGCTGTCTCCTTCACTAAGTAGTGATGCTTCCTGACATTCAAGTCTTGTTTGAGGATAAATCACTGGGTAAGCCCTTCTCCCTGGCCTGACTCCATGGTCACTCTCTAACTCTTTTCCTGGCCTTATTTTAGTTCTTAGTTATATCTTGATATCATAATCCATAATTTACCGACTTGTTTAATTGGATGTCCTTTCTGTGAGACCAGATGCAGGCTACACCCCAACTAATTCCTTAGCGCGGGGAGCAGGGTGTGAAGTACAAGGCTCTAATCAAAATGCATAGAATGAATTGTGTTATATTTAAGCCTGTCTTTACAGCAAAGCAAAATGAAAAGACAACTTAAAAAATACCACATTAGTACTTTTGAGACCTTATGTATAGTTTCATACACCTCAACAAAACAATCACAACTATGATTTGATGAAAATCCCACAGTCAATACAAACTTAAGTACATTTCTTACAAATTTCCATGTTCAAAATGTGTACGTGTCTCTTTGAGCAGAGAGTAGATGAATCCATAAACAAGTCAGGCACTATTTTGTGTACCTTGATACTAACAAAAGCTTACAGTATCACCTCCTTTTCTCTCTCAATCTTTTTTTTTCAGAATTAATCATGCTTTATATTGAATAGCTATCAACTGCTAACCATCTTGTCCAGAAGAAGTGTGAGATGCAGGACAGGCTATGACCGATCCACACCTCCCATGCCACGGAACGCAGCAGCAACTCTTCTCTGTGGAGTGGGCTGGGGGTCTTTGGCAGCTTGTCTGCCTGCCCTCCAAGTGCCCTCTCACTGCAGATGGAGGTAGCCAGAAAACCACGTCCCAGATTTCAAGGCGTAGGGCTAGTGCGGCCTACCACAGTCTCTGCTTTTCTCTGAAAAGCACTTGTAACAGACACTCTTCCAGCTACCCAATGAATAGCGCTGCTTGATTTCAACATTCTAAGCATGGATATATTCCTCTCCAAAGTAGAGCAAATTATAAATCTGATCTGTCTCTGTAGATTACAGTCCCAAGCCATTGGTTTGTTGAAAGTTAACACACTGAGGACGGACACTCGTACTGTTTTTACTTGGATGTACGTGGATTACATCATGGTGTGGAACCGGGGCAGGTCCACAGAACAGGCTACCGAATCTGGACCACCCAGCAGCACACTAGGGCTTCACTGATTTTGATGGGCCAAGAAGTTCTTATTCCAGTTCCTTCCAACAGCTACGCCTCATCAGGTAGCTCCTAAGACCATTTCCAGCTTGAGAACATTTCTCCGGACCTCCCTGAGTGCAGGCCCACCTGTGTAGAATTCTACCTGTCACTGGCAGCACTGATGTGTGAGCATGCCCGCGGCTCTGATTTGAGCTTGGTGATTCTGAAAATGAAGAGGTGGGAGATACCAAAAAGTACCATCTAGAGCGGCACTACCAGAACCGGGGCAGCACATCCACAGTACGCACGGGATGAGGAAAAGGACTCAGAACTAGAAGTTTCCTAGTATTATGGAAACTCGAAGACACAGGCACTTCATCAATATCTCTTCAAAAAGCCAAATTCCTTGAAAATAAGCCCATTGGGAATTTCTGGAATTCAAGATGGGGGTTAAGGTTTTATTATCTCCTCCACCAGCCAAAGAGGATCATTACTCTTTTCCTCCTTTTTGAACTAATGAGGGGTAAGTCCCTTGGGTAGACAAAGCCTTCAGTTGATCTGGGGAATGAGACTAATATTTCAGAAATGGCACTTGGCAAAGTAAGTCCTTTACTTCACACACATCTGTTCTACATCTATTGGAATCTAAATTCCTTCAGAGCAGGGGAAATTTCAACCCTGCTCAAAATAGATACTAATAAATATTGCAGCAAATCACTGACATCTCTAGCAAATGGCTTTGACGGATTAGTGGAACTAACTCCCAGACTAACTTCTTGGAGGTGTACTAAACATCTTCAGCATTTTATGACTTTCTTCTTTTCCTGTTTGCTCTACTATGTCTTGTAACTTTTCCCTAACAGCCATTTCTATAGGCAACCCCCATAGATTCTGAATTTTAATCATTTTTAAAAGTGTCATGCTGCTGCTATTTGTTATGACCAGTTACGTTTATCACAAGCCCCTCCTTTCTTTTCAACCCCACAAATATTTGCCCAGGATAGTTTCTGAATTGCTGGGATTATCATTCTGCTAGCATTTTCTAGGAGGATGCAATCAAAGTGAATTTGAGCTGATCATTTTTGAAAAATTTGCAGACACAAGCATGACCTATGTCCCCAATAGCAGGTACACTATTATAAATGATCTTACTATGCAGCCTCTTTAAGTTTTTCTTCCCAGCTTTCAAATAGTTTGTATTATTTTGCCACAGAGCAATACCTGACTGAGACATTCTCTTTGATCTGGGGTACTTTTCTCAATAATGGTGAACATGATGCAGAATGGTTAAATATCCATAAGCCCCCACAAGGCATACAACCTGCTTGTCTGACGCCATAGTGCCTGTTGAATCCAGGGAAACTCCTGTGGAAGAAGACTCACCTCATCCACCAGGAACACCAGTGTGGAAAAATAAAGCCAGGACCCCTGAGGACTTGACTAACTAAATCCCGTTCATTAACCCACTGGAGTCTGGGGCTGAGGGTATCTTTGGTTTTCTTCCACTCCCTCTAAGAGAAAACACCCCAGAGATATGAGAATGAGAGCCGACTGAAAGAGCTGATTGGAGAGTGCTGTAGACATTCTTCCTTGGGAACTGACAGTTATTCCAGCATCAAAGGTGAGCATGCTTGTTTCCATTTTACAGTTGCGTTTTAGGAAGACGGGAGGATGCGCAGTGAGACAGGGAGACAACTGTAGCCATAGGAGGGGAGCATATCGTAAGCCTGGAGCTAGGTCAGTGGAGAGTCAAAGCCCCAGCGATACACCTTGATGACAAAAACACATCAGTGCGAAATTAGCTCTGCGTCGTGAGAGCTGGGTAAGTACCAGACTCCCGGCATGTAGTTTCCACCCTCCTCTTCTGCTTGGTAGTGGCCGACAACCAGATTCTATTTGGAAGGTCTTAGTTCCATGAGCCCATAGGAACTGTAACATGGAACCTTGGTGCCTTGTTTGGCATTTAGCAGTTAATTTTAAGACACTAAGACCTGCTACCTCAGTAAAATCATGTTGAAACCAATTTTAATTCATTCAATCATCTTCCATCCTGTTGGATCAAGAACTTACACTGGTACCGTGGATGCTTAAGAGTATTTTCTCTACAAAAGCACTTCCTCCTTATTCTAGTAGAGAACTCAGGAGTTACTCTTTAAGCTCAAAATGTAAATCAGTGCCTGTACTATACCCCGAGAGTCACACACATCAACAGCAGAAAAAAAGAGTGAGTAATTCAATAAAAAGACAGTGGTATCCTGTCCCTCATAGCCATTTTGGGTGTCAAATGTTCATCAATACCACAAATAAGTTATGACGAGACAAAAACCTACTTATATGTTACATGGATATTTCTTTGGGATTTGGATCCGTGTTTAGAGAATCCAGTGGTCAGTTTCATTGCACGCATGGGGGTATATAGAATAGATGGGGGTATACAGAATAGATGTTCCACAAAGAAGAATCTAACCAGCAACCAAACACATAGAATTGCATTCATGCTCATTTGGGAAATGCTAAAAGATGAGTCAATAATAAAGAGGTGAATGTTGGTAACTATGTTTGCAGACATGAGTGTTTGTTTCACATACACTCACAGATGTATATGCCTGTATAAGTACTGCTTTAGCTAAATAAGCATGCCTTATATGATATGGATATATGAATATATATGCATGCATGTTTTTCTGCATTCTTAGGTTTTCACACATGTGTACATGGGTGCTATGTATGTAAGGGTATCCTTATGTACACATTTCATCTCAACTTTTTTAACAAGAAGGATAGGTTTGGCATTCATTGTGTTTCTTTATTAGGTTTGATATCCCAATCATTTCCCAGCTAACTCCTCTTCTAACTATGGCAGTCTTAGTATGGTATTGTTTTTTCCTGAGAACATTCATTCCATTTCTTGTTTTCACAGTCAAGTTTAGTCTAGTCAATGTTTTTGTACTTGGGCATCTTTGATTAAGGCATATGCCTTTTTATTTATGGAAAGGAATAATTTGAGAAAAAGTTTCAGTGAAACTTTAGTCTATAAAGCTACTAATTACTCCGTCCTGCTGTGAACATTAGTTACCAGGGAGATACTAGCTGTGTATGTTGTTGGCTAATAGGCACACATGCTGTTTTACTGTATGATGTTTCCAGTATTTTAATTAAATGAGATCTAATAGGAAAACTCAAAACATTGATTTCTTCTGTGCCACCAATCAATGCACGTGAAGCCCTGAAACTGTGTCCACATTTGAGGCAGTCAAGTTCCAATGGATTTCTGAAGTCATGCTTTATCTCAAGAGGGCTGTGATGACTCCAGTCGGGCCGTGCATCACCAGCAAGGAATGAAGCCCCAACTTGTTGTGTCTTCCAATTTTCCCAAGTTGGAGTTTCAGGTTTGTATGTAAAACCTTCCCATGTTAAATACTGCCTCCTGCCTGAATTCTATCCAGTGCATTCTATGCATTCCTGAGGGGCAGTCATATGAGGCACCAGTTTACTGCTTGTGCCCAGAGCAATTCCTGGAATGCCCTAGATAGCTAACCCTAGTGATTCTGGATGATGAGCTGGCGCCCAGGGGTTGGCATGTGTGTTTATGTGCCTAGATGGACATGAATACACACACACGCGCGCGTGCGCGCGCACACACACACACACGGACACGTGGTTATAGGGAATCTTTACTCTCACTTTGGGCTTCAAATGAAGCTTTGAGAGTTAGGAAGGACAGTCTGCTTATCCTGATTTTCTCCAACCAGCGGGGAGGGTGTCCTAACTATGACAACCAGAGCAGGGTCCTGGACAGATATGAGGAAGATAGTTAGTCTAAATCACCTAAACACAGCATGTATTATTTCCTCCAGGAGTTTTCCTTGCAATTTTCTTATCCTGGAGGAGAAAATTTCGGAGAGGCCCACCAGAGAAGAAGCTGGGGAGACACAGCTATCACAGAAGAGGCTAGGGAGACACAGCTATCACAGAAGAAGCTGGGGAGACACAGCTATCACAGAAGAAGCTGGGTAGAGCAGCCACCAACCGGAGGGCCTGCTATGGGTCCCCCATGTACACACAGAGAATCTGCGGGTGCCCATTGGTGGATGTTTCCAAAAGTTTTGCTTTAACTTTTCCTGCAAGGTTCAACTTAGAACTAAAGAATAGTATCAAGACTCAATAGATCTGAGACTTGTAGTTTCAGTAATCTATAAAAATAAATCAGCCATCTGTAGGTTAGTATGCTCAAAATGCATGAAGGTTAATGCTAAGGCCCTGGTGTATTGAATACAGATCAGGGGCACCACTAATCCAAAATATGAAATCCAAAATACTGGAAATTCTGAAACATTTTGTTTTTATGCCACAGGGAAATTGCCACAGCTGATCTATGTGGCAAGTCAAAGTCAAAATGTAAACACACAAAAATGACATAAAAGTAGCTTTGGGAATATATGAGCCATAAAAGCATGTCATGTCTAAATGTGTCTTATCCTCAAGATAGCTCATCACAGATATGCGAGTAGCATTTCAAAATCTAAAAAAGAAATCAGGAATCCCTGATGTCTGAAATGAGTGTTACTGACCCGAATAACCACGCCAGAGCCACATATAGAAAGGGTGTTAATTATGACTTTCTAGAAATTGATTCGGGTAAGTTGCTGACTGATTGTGGAACTAACTAGTGATGATATGGATAACTTTTCCTCTAAGGTTAAACTTAGAACTATACGAAGAGTATCAAGACTCAGTAGATCTGAAACTTCTAGTTTCAGCAATCTGTAAAAAATAAAGGACAGTAAATGACTCTGTAAGGAGGGCATTATTTTTTATGAGATCACAGTCATAAAAGTTGTAGTTAATAACTCAGGGGCATTTCCATGGCCAATTAACAGAAAGGATACATGATGATAAGCAAGCATGCAGTTCTAGCATCAGAACTAATATAAGCTTGGTAACTGGATGAGAGTAAGATGACATCTGTGCTTAGCCCCACAGGAAGACGGTTTAAGATCTAGCTGAGAGCTATCAGGCCTTGGAAAGGTGTAGGTATTTATTTTTATTTTGTTTGCTGGTCCTGGAGCTTGAACTCAGGCCCTCAGCACTGCCCTTGAACCTGTCTGTGCTCAAGGCTAGCACTCTACCACTTGAGCCACAGCACCACTTCTGGTTTTTTCTGTGTATGTGGTACTAAGGAATGAAACCCAGGGCTTCATGCATGCTAGGCAAGCACTCTACCACTGAGCCACCTTCCTAGCTCCTAGGTATTTTTATATAAAGAAGTTTCAATTGTACCAATAGGACACTCAGGATGTGTCTGTCCTATATGAATTCTCACGGGGAGGTACAGAGGTGGGCTGGGGACTGAGGTATTTATGAGTTACTGAGTGCCAGGCATGAAGCCAGAATCTTTGCACAGAGCGAACCGGTGGGGTACGTTTTATTTCGACCATTTTGGTGCTGAGGAAAGGAGAGGCAGGGAGGTTAGAGAACTGGCCACAGTTAGTATGTGTACAGGGCAGGATTTGAGCCCAGATACACCTGGTTCCAAACTCAGGAGGTTGACACAGCCCTCCATGATGTCCCAGCAGGGTCATCTTCTTTTACTATGGATGAATTTGAAGTAACAGGCGCTGTGCCTGTGTTGAACTACACCACCTCATGGAAGTCTGCAGTGGTTCTTGGGAATTTGGTTTCCTGATGTAACAGGGTTACCCGTAGAGATTGAGTACAGTTAGGCCTTGGAGCCTTTCTCCAAGACAGTGCCCTGGGCTGCTGTTTCTGCGTTTTATCTGCCTTTACTGCTTCTAATCCCATTTCTGCCGGGTAGTACAGTATCAATACTGATAAATAATTCACCATTAGTCCATTTCTACACAGCATTAGTCTCCCTCCTCCCCTGTGATCAGGCCCGTTCAGCATGGTGCTCCTCTGTACCTGGGGGACTGTCTATCAGGAAGCCCAGTCTGAACTGAATGGCATCCGATGACTGTTTGCTCATCTTGTTAGAAGACAAAATACAAGTGCCTATTACAATACAACTGGCTTGCCTTAAATTCATCATATTCATTCGGCCAACTCAGGCTCATTGAATGTACCTGGGAGTCATAAACTATGCTGGGTTTTAGAACATAAAGGCAAAAAGTCCTGCTCAAACCCTTTGAGGACCTATAAACTTAATGGAAAGACAGGCAATTTCTCAAGAAATTGTCACAGAGGTAATGGGAGAAGAAATAGGAGCTAGTGCTTGGGGTAGTGAAAAGATACCTCAGGGAGTACAGTCCGGAGACAAGTTTGAAGGACGGCAGGAAGAGGGAGAAGCATGAGGGGCGGGGCACAGGGCAGGGGGTCCGCAACCATAGCTGGCTTGGAAATGCTTCCCTGTAAAGTGTTCCATAGAAACAGTGCTAAATAAGGGACGGAGGCACAGAGGCTACATGCTTAACGAGCGTGTCAGGTTGGTGAGGCTGAGCGCTTTAACCCAGACATGACCAGAACACCTGGAGTGAATGACAAGCAGCATCTGTACAGCTGAGTACTCAGGATGCTGATGTGTGTGGTGTGGTGGATGCACAAAGTACAAGCAATGGTAAGCTGGTGAGTTACAGCAGTAACAGAGGATGCAGGAACTGGGCTTGGAAAGGCTCTTTTGACAGAGGATCACAGAGGGGAAAGAACACAGGGCAACCTTGCTATTGGCTCGAGGCTAGCTAGCAAGTGACTTCACGGTAAACGTAGCAGTCACCAACTTACAAAATACCGGTCTACTAATATGTCGCACACAATACAATGGCAGCCTGCTAAAAAATAATTAAATATTTTGCATATATAAGTATGCCATGCAGGAATATTAGTTTTTCTTTCTTCTTTTTTTAAAATACCCATCCTGGGGTTTAACTAAAAGGGCCTGAGTTCTTTTGCTCAAGGCTAACATCCTACCACTTGAGCCACAGTGCCACTTCTGGCTTTTTGTTTTTGTTTTTTGAGTAGTTTGTTGGAGATAAGAATCTCACAGACTTTCCTTCTCTGGGCAGGCTTCAAACCATAGTCCTTAGATCTCAGCCTCTTGAGTAGCTGGGATTACTGGCATGAACCACAAACATCAGGACATTAGTTTTAATTGTGATTAAATTTTAAAAAAAACTTCCATTTTTGCTGGAGATGTTAATACAAATGCTTATGGAATTAGTGAATTTTTTTTTTATTTTGTGTCAACTGACCTTTCCTATTTTTCCTTATTTTTGAATTCAATGTTTAAAATCAGAGTTTTTCAATCCTTGTTTTATACCAAGAGCATAGTTTAAATAGGACCAATAGTGCAATACTACTTTATCTTTTACTTTAGCTCTTAATTACTCATCTTTTAATCACTTTCACACTTCAATCATTCTAAGGGGATTTTAATTGTGATATATACACATATCTATGTGTGTATATACATACATATATCACAATTAAAATAAAAGTATATTTTCCAAGAATTCTTTCAAAGAGTTCTTTCTTCTCTGCAAACTCCCATTTCTCATGTCTCTTTTTTCATGGATGAGTTCCTCTCTCGTAATTGTATAGTAATACAAATTAGTGTACTAAGTTCTGCGTTCTAAATTTCCTCGTTTTTCTTGAAGTTGCTACTTTGGGTGGAGCTCCATAAGGAGCAAGGCAATGGTTAGGTGGTGCAGGATGGGCTAGGGACCTCGGGGCCCTTCACAGGGCTTCTACTCATCTTCTGAGCATCATCTCACCCAGCCCTTGATTCCAGGGCTCCCCGGAACTCTGTATGAAACTCTGCTTCTCACTGGCTTCTTCCTCAGGAAGCATTCAATTTCACCAACTGCCTCCACTGTTTCCAGTGAGTTTCTATGGCTCCTCATCTACACTGTGTGGACATATGGTCTGCCGTACTCACTCGGCTGTGTCCATGTAGTTATGCTTTCTTATTGGTTCTTTGGAGGAACTTGGGTTTGTTGCAGAGATAAACCCATGGGCCAGTCTGCCACATGCAGCCAGAAATCTTGAGAGGATTCTAGATAGTCCAGTTGACAAGAAGACCAGTGTTGATGCCCTTGAGTCTTATTCATTTCAAATGGCCCTGTTTTAGTTAGTTGTGGTTTTGTTTTTGTATTAACTCTTCAGTTTTAGTTTGGAACAACTAAGCCCTTCTGGCATTTCTTTCTAGAAACCAGCATAACCACACGGTCCAGTTTTGGAAAGACTTGCCTAGGGAAAGAAAGTTGATTGAACATTTCAGCTTTGGTTTTTCCATTTGGGATGGTGTTAGTGTTCGTTTCTAGAATGTTATGAAGTCAGACCTGGAAGTTATGGGTGAATTATTTTTTTGTGATCTTGTAAAGAAAGGCCAGTCAGTGAACTCAAGATACTTTTGATAGGAGAACACAAGTCTCTGCTCTGCTTTGCTCTGCTCTGCTCTCCTTCCCTCCCCTCCTTTCCCTTCCCCTCCTCTCTCCTCCTATCTTGCCTGCTCCTTCTCCCATCCCCTCTTTCTTGGTGCTTGGGAATCATCCCAGGGCCTGTACGCTGGGCAAGTGCTTTACCGCTGAGCTACTCTGCCCCCAGTGTTCAGATTTACTATTCCTGGTGCTTCAATGGAGGACTGACTTTAACTATAAAATTAAGTGTTCTTTGCAAAATATTTTTTCTGCTTCATATTTTGTAATTATAAAGAAAGAGAGAAATTTTTAGAAGTTTTTAGCATTCACCTTGCTCGCTAATTAAGTCTCTACTATCTGGAGCTTAAACATTTTGGTGACAAAGTAGTTCTAAAATGTGTTGGTGAGTTGGAGCTATTCTTGGGTGATTAAGAATGTTCTACTTTAAAGGCACTTGACTGATGATATGAACTGATTCACGTAAAGCACAGGCTGCTCTGACTGGGGTGAGGTACAAGAATGTTGCTCTTTGACTTGGATAAACAACTCTGAATGTAGTACTGTGCCTCATTTGTCCAAAAAAAACCAATTCCACATCATGTCTCTGTTGTTTTTAACCACCTCCCTGAGAAGAGGAAGTGAGAAAATATATGTGGTATTTACTGTAAAAATAAAAGCATCATAAATATGCAAAAATCCCAGATGTAGATATTGGAACTATATCCCACACGGTATAAACACATAGACAGAAATGCATAAAGACTTCTCCACACTCCAGAAGAAACCCAGTGCTTTTTCCCCCTAAGTAATGTGTGCATATCATTTAGTGAGAATATTAAAATGCAATAATGAAGACTTGTTTTATAATGTATACATGGAAACACATATACACAACCTGTTGTTGATTTTTGGGACATACCTTGTGTAGCCAGTCTGCCCTTGAGCTCCTGATATTCCTGCCTCAAGCATGCCAGTATTACAGATGTGAACTACCATGCTCATATTTTGACTTAAATTGCATGCCACTGTGGCTCTTATTAGAATCTACACTAAGGCTATATAAGAACCAGGCAAGTTCCACTTAAGAACATTTTGTGCAGAGGAGTACAAGGTCTACAGAGCATAGGGCTCCCAGATGGCGCACAGGCCACAGCTGTAGACCAAGGCCAAGTGCTGGTCTTCTAGTCACTTCCATGCACTGTCTCTTCCGCCAATCATTTCATTTGAAGATGGGAAGAGGCTGGACCTCACACTGACTCTCTGGAGTCTTTAAGCATGTGGGGTGAGAGGGAATTGTGGGCGTGGCTCCTTTGCATGTTGGCGTAGTGGCTCTGGAAGGGGTAATGCGTGAGCATGCAAGATCTTGAGCCTTTCCTAGTATGATGGGGACTCTAACTATAATCACAGAGTCAGCCGTCTGGAAAGGCTCTTAGAAATTACTTCGGCCACAAATGCTTAACAGAAAAGAGGGTTGGTGGCTTCCCAAGGCCAAACGAAGCCAAAAGCCCAAGTTTCCTGTGTCTGGCTTCTTGTGTTCCCTTGATAGACTCTGACCTCCAGTAGCTCTAGTGATATTCTGGTGCTGAACCACTGAATCTCACTCCTGAAATACTGCAACTTACTGAGCCTTCAGAATCTGATTCTTCAGAGCCAATCTTATGAAACACGGGAGGCACTTTCACATTCCCCAGCTGTTTCTGTTTCTTAGTCTCTGAATGGTAGAATTTCCCCATGATTCACTTTTGAATTGAAGTGCAAACAGAAACCTTATCTCATTTATACCCGATGCTCCTCAAACCGAGAAAGTGCTGGCCTACTGTCTGGGCTTCCATCCATCGGCTGCTGCCTGGTTTCTGAGCTCTGTGCACAGCATGGCGACGTCTGGTGAAGTCCAGGCCTGCTCCATGGGCCTGCCCGTGGTTCACACTGGAAATAGCTGCACTTATCCCAAGTAGGACAACCTTGTGAGGAGCCATTAAACTGGAGATGGTGCTGTCCATGAGTAACTCCAGAGCATCTGCGATTTCATCTGCTGGCAGAGTTGCTTCACTGCAGGAAGACACATTTCTTCTGGGTGGATGGTGTGTGTCATATCCAGGCTGAGTGCTCCAAGTGTCAATAAAAATCGATTCATTCTCTCCCAGGCCATATGTGACCGTGACGCTCCTCCGTCCTCTGTCAGAGGGGCTAGACACATGAGACAGGAAAACCTTGGCTGTCTGGAGGCATGTGATCACAGAAGCCCCCTCGGACTGTGGACTGGACAGCTGCCTCCTGGGTAAGCTTGACAGTAGAGTCCTGCTTACTGCAAGGATCTCTGCTCTTCACAACAGCTGTCCTCTGTGAAGCTGTGGTTGTGCTGGAGAGTTGGAGGGTTCAAGAACAAGGGGATAATGTTTCTCCAGGGACAGACACGTTGAGAGATGTGTCCTAAGCAACATCATAATCTGCGAATGCTTCATGCTGAGTAGAATTCCTCATGGAAGCCTCACCACTTCCAGAGGAGGAGATGACAGAGGGGTCTTACTTCTTCAATGGGCAGCTGATTCTTTCATTGGCCACAATGGACTATGCTCACGCATCAACACAGTCATCATCCCAAGGCTAAGGGGACTGTCACTGGCAGCGAGGGAGATATTCTCCTGGCTGGTTCCAGCTGGCGTATTTAAGCATAGTGAAGGGCAGCTACTTCGCCATTTTTGGCTTTAAGGCCAGTCAAATAAGCAGATGTGGCAACTTACTCTTACAGCTCCCTCATGAACACGGAAAAGCTTGATAGTTTTTTTTTTATATCAAATATCAAGGTTTACTAACAAACTCATCTCTCCCTGTAGACAAGGCCATATGTCATTAGAAAGAGAGGAATGTGGCCGGAATGACCCTGATGGCTAAGGTTACATGAAACCTGTCTGGCAACCTGTAGCCCATTCTCCTGATATGCTCAGATGACAGTGCCCAGGAGGAAAAGTAGATGTCCTTAGCCATGCACTCTCAACCCCTAGGCTGCAGGAGTTGATTAGCTTTTCTTTCTTTCCTTAGATGTGTTCATGTATTCTCAGTGATTATTCCCAACTCTTGGCCTGATAAATCCCTTGGGGAACTGGCAGGAAAGAGCTGGGACTGCTCCCCAGGAAGAAGACAGAGATCACAAGTGAACCAGTGATGCTGGGGCTAGCCAATGCGGGAGGTAGCACCACCCGTAAGGTGCTGCTGATTTAGCTGAAGCGCTAGGTGAGGGGGGACTGGCGGGCCCTGGGTTTTTAGGAGAGGAACCTGTGGGCCTGTGGGGAGACAGCTAAGCATTCATTCTCTTAAATATGCTCATTGTTGAGTGCATCCACATGCTTTGTAGTCACACAAAACCTGGAAATTGCTGTCCGTCAAATGCAGTAAATGTAGTCACGTATCCCAAACAGAAGTGTGATGTTCACATAGATTTTCTCTCTTTCCCTCAGCTGTTTTGACTCATGAAGACCAGCTTCCTTGGAAAAGTCCTGAATATATCTTTTTTTAATTTCCATGTTCAGGTTGGTGTCAGAGCAAGCCTCACAGCATTTAAAACTGTTGAATACAGCAGATACTCCAAATACTTGATCCATTGCTTCCCCAAAAACACAGGCTGTAGAAAATGGGAGTGAATCCACTTCTGGTCTTACTTTAAGTGAATGTGTGTTTAGCAGTGAAGAATCTCCAGAGGTTTCTACGGAGTTCCCTGAGTCAGAGAAAGTGGGTCATTTCAGAGACTAAACACAAGTCTCTGAATGAACTTTTTAAATGTTTTATTTTTCATTTTCCATAATTAGTTTGAAATGTGTGTCCCCGGGGAGTCCTGTGTGCCCAACACAAGGGCTGTTAGAGCTGACAAAAACAATGACTCCAGCCAGGCCACAGCAGGTATTTTTGTCAGCACACTTTGAAGAATACGAGCGTATGAGTACACATACCATTACCTATTTGTATAAACAAAAGTATTCTAACCCCAAAGAGTTTAATATCTCTAGCTTCTTTAAAAAAGGAAATTCAGTTTAGGCACTGACACCAGCTAAAACTATGATGTTCAGGCAAAGATCACAAAAGCACTCAGAAATGACTCCTTTCATGCTCGATAGGACTTTCCCTGCCTCAATTTCTCCT
Source organism: Dipodomys merriami (assembly GCF_024711535.1). Taxonomy (NCBI): domain Eukaryota; kingdom Metazoa; phylum Chordata; class Mammalia; order Rodentia; family Heteromyidae; genus Dipodomys; species Dipodomys merriami. Next base: position 493,306 of record NW_027206059.1, read on the forward strand.
GAAGAGGTATCGATATCAAAGAAATAGGTGACCAATTCTCCTACTTCACCCACCCTTCTAGTCCACCACTCTCCTATTGAGATGGACAATGCATACAAAGGACACCTGTGCAGTGACCCCATGATCTGCAAAGATGAGAAAAGAGGAGAGCGGTAGAAGGCAGATGACTGGCTTGGAGCTTGTGTTTGGATAGAGTGCTGTCATGGTGAATCTCCTCCTGCAGCTGATGGGTTGGGAAAGGATATTTGTCAATCTCTAGGTCTATGAAGGATGCTCCTGAGGGGTTTGGAGGTGGGGGTCAATGTAGGTGGGACTCAGCCACACTGGACTCAAACTTTAGAAAGGCTTAAGCATTCTGTTTTAGCCAAGGGTGGACGTGGATTTCTCCTCTGTCTATAGAGGGTCCTGCTGGACTGGGAGAGGTGATCTGTGAGAGTCTCTATCATTGTGGCCAGGTAGGAGAGCAAGTTAGACAGGGGGTCAACATGGGTCTTATCTAAAATGAGCTCCTGTATGGGCAAGGGGATTGTAGGAGACTTTGGCTCAAAATGGACAGCTGGAGGCTTGCAGTTTGCAGAAGGACTTGTGTGTCAGCGACACACATCCTTCTCTACTGAGATGCTGGGAGTGGAAGGGAAAGAGCTCATCAGAACTCTTGTGCCAGTGTTTGAGGCTCGTCAGAAATATCAACTTGTTTGGTGTCTGTGTTTGGGACCTCAAGGGACTCTTAGAACTGTCAGTTACCTAAGAATAAACAGACAGCTCCTGGGCCCGCTGGAGTTTTCATCCAGGTGTGGGAACATCACACCCACTGATGCATTCTCAGTGTCAGTACAGCAAAATTAAGATGCATTTCGGCAATGTCACTAGCCATGTGTGTTCAATACGGTAGACGCACAACTCTTCCCTTGAGGACCAGAGTTGACAGAGCGTTGGCAGAAGACATTTCCCAGAGACTTGGACTACCTAGCCATTGAATTACTAGCCTCCATACTAATTCCTGTGATTTATTTTCCAATCTGGAAAGCTCAAAGACTAGACATGGCCACATGCATCTTGTCAGTTGCTTTTCAGAATGTCCTGTGGGCGGACTTGAGTCTATCTCTCTCTGCTTCCATCCCTTGCATCTACAGTGGTTTCTTTCCAATTAGAGATGGAAGGCAAATGGTAATGATCTTTAGGAAATACCACAGGACACTGGTAGGGAAAGAAGGAAATGGGTGGTGGATTCTACAATCTCCTTGAACAATAAAGGGAAGTTTCTAGGCCCCCCCCCCACGTGATGTGGAGTGGCACTGAAGGGCTGTGGGTTAATAAAGGCTCCCTTAGGGTCTTTCTCTACCTCCACTCAGGAGTCTCCAAAGACACAGGGCTATTTGTTTAGCTATGTTTTCCTTTGTTCCTAGGAAACTATTTTCCCTGTAGAAGCAAGCACAGTAATTTTCAGCCAAAGCTGGGGAGTCAGAGGCAAAGTATGTTTTGGCATGATTGGGCCTGCAGATAAAAGCTGCTGAGTGGCATGTGGGAATTCATGCACTCAGCCCTCCGCACTGACAGGGAGGAGAAAGACTGGGATCCTGATTGCCACACGAGGTTACAGAAGACAGGATGTCAGAAATGTTTAAAAACACATAAGCAAGAATGCCTCTTGGAAGAGCTTGGGTTTTCTTGGATTTGTAATTACTTTTCTTTTCCTTATGGAACTTTTTTTTTTTCTAATGTCAGATCTTCTCATCTTCCCTCTGAACACAATCTGTTCACATTCTCCCCCAAAAGTGCTGAAATGCCTTTGATGCGCATTGGACCTATAAGCATGCAAGCTCTACTCACCAGGAAAAGAGGGAGAGGGGTAGAAATGGGCAAGGACAAGGAGGAACGAGGCAAACTCTTCATCTTCCACTTAGGCTCCTGACTTTAGATACTGTTTATTCTCTCTGCCTCTTCATCCAACCCTTCCTTTGAAACTACCTGTTAGCTTGCTCCTGTTGTAAACTGAAGGTTTGGCTTCAGGCTTATTTATATTCAATAAGCTTTAACGGTTGCCTGCTATAACTTCAACACTAGCTGTATTTTATGTCCAAACAGCTCACAGGTGAGGAGTCAGATACAGACCGTAATTTTCTATTTCATTATTTTTGGCTGTTAACCCATGGCATACTTACATCAATTTCATTTGGGATGTTATTTAATCTACACTGAATTTAAAATGCTTTTAGGTCCTCTGCGATTTCCCAAGATGTATGAAATATGCGGTCACTTTTCAAAATGAGGAATCTAAGAGATGATACATTATCTCTTGAAAATCAAGTCATCATTCAATTGTAAGGATAATCATCCAACTTTTATTTTGTTCTTCTTACAGTCCTAAAAAATGCTCATGTCTTAAAGTTTTCTTTCTTTCTTTTTTTTGAACTGGTGATAAAAAATCATCAGTGTGACTACATGTCTCATGGTGTGAGGTAAGATTTTCAATATAGGGAAACATCATAAGACTGTCCTCTTCTTAAAAAGGGAACTTACCATTTGACTTGGGTCACACATTTTTATCCTCTGCTCACAATTTTCTCATGGTCAAAATTAGAAGTTTATACCGGCAATAATAATAATAATCCTTAAGTTTCTCCTATTTAAATTATTGAGATACTACATCTGTGTTCTCCAATATGGTAACCACCGGTTACATGGTTACTGGGCACTTGGAAAGTGGCAAGTCTAAACTAAAATATTCTGTAAGCGTAAAATGTGTTCTACATCTTGAAGATAGGACACCAAAAAGGAATATAAGATATTTTGGATCTCTTAGATTAAGTAAAGTATGTTATTAAAATGATCTTTACGCATGTGTTTTTTAAATTTTGTACTGTGGCATATATTTGCCTGGTATTGCATTATTATTAGCCTCAATGTAGACCTGTCGTCAACAGGCATCAGGAGTTTAACTATCTAGTGAGCAATGTTTCCATCTTGAGGTCCTTACACCTCTAAAAGTCACTTCCTCTTTAGGTTACCTTCTTTGAAGTCTTCTAGAGAGCATTTGAACTCTATAGGACTATCTCAGCTCTGTCAGAAAAGATGGTGAGGAAATAGGCCATAATGTTAAAAAGAGACTAAGTTTAAATAATGGTATTCTGGTTCTTTTCCTTCCTTCCTTCCTTCCTTCCTTCCTTCTTTCCTTCCTTCCTTTTCTCCTTCCTTCCTTCCTTCCTTCCTTCTTTCCTTCCTTCCTTTTCTCCTTCCTTCCTTCTCTCCCTCCCCTTCCTTCCTTCCCTCCCTCCCCTGCCTTCCCTCCCTCCCCCTGCCTTCCCTCCTTTCCTTCCTTCCTTCCTTCCTTCCTTCCTTCCTTCCTTCCTTCCTTCCTTCCTTCCTTCCTTCCTTCCTTCTTTCCTTCCTTCCTTCCTCCCTTCCCTCCCTTTTCTTTCTGTCTTTCTTTCTTTTTCCTTCTTCCTTCTTCCCTTCCTATCTTTCAAGAATTAATATTGAAATGCTTATCTTTACTTTTTAGCATAATTTTTAGATCTATAAAAATCACAAAGACAAAAAATGAGACGCTGACTTAAAAGGCAACATCCCAAGATGTTTCATTCTGCTTCTTTATATTTCTCATTCTTCCATACTGAATAGGTTACTTCTATCAAGAGAAAGAAATGCACTCTGTTTAAAAATTACATTATCCACCTACTCTTTTAACTTTAAACCTCAGTTAATTTGCATGCTGATTTTTCTTAGAACTCCTGAAGCTTTTATCTCTTACTCGATTAAATTAAATAGTAGGTACTTTAGCTTTGACCTTCAATCTTCATGCTCACACAGATATTTAAATTTTTTTTTGATAACTGCCATCACACAGAACAGGGTTCAGTGGCAGTCTGTGCGGGAGATGCGAGGAAGAATGGTCACATCCAAATGAAACTTAAATGTGTTAAGTCGGATAGGATGGGACACACCTGTAGTCTCGGCTACTTGCTAGGCTAGGGCAGGAGCATTGCTAGAACACAGGCATTCAGGCCAGCAGCAAGACCTTGTCTCTTAAATAAAAATAATAGAGGTCCGTTTCCATGTGGATCGCACAGCAACGTGTACACACGCCAGACAAGCTCTCCTAGCCACAGGTACTCCTGGGAGGCTAGAGCGAACACACATGTGCAGGACACACACACAGAGGAGGGGGAAATAGTCTACGTGTCCACCGGAGCGTCTCCTGCTGTCGCTTCTTTGCCAGGCTCCCTGTCCCACCTGCTGGAGGGTGGGGAAGGGTGGGGAGAATATCCAGGGCTGTGGTGAATGTCCAGGTGTCCCCAGAGGCCCGAGTGTGGACACCCAGAGCCTGTCTGCCGTCTGTCCTGCTGACTCTGGAATGATCTGGCTTCTAAGAGCCGGGCGGCTATGACTGGTATGCCTGGCCATGATCTACTCATGTGATTTGCGTTGGCTGCCTGGGGAAGGGTTTCCTCTTCCAGCTCCCACAAGGCCAGAGCCCTAGGGCCATGGCTCTGTCAGGCACCACAGAACTTACTGTTAGTCGTAAAGATGACTTCACCTTCTTGGGGCGTGGGGTCTGTGTCCTGGACCACCTGCAAGGCTCCCACGGTCCGCACGGCAGGGTCCAAAGTGACTGAGCTTTCGTTCACGGTGGTATCGCTGGCCCCTGTGATCTGATTGGTCGGCGGTCCTCCCAGTGAGCCCTCAAAGTCGGTGGGCAGGTCGTCCATGCAGTCCGCATTGGGCTGAGGGCAGAGGAGAGCCTGTTCTCAGAGCATGCCACTCATTTACACATGAAATGTCTCTACACTATGTTGTCCCAAAAGAAAATTAACTTTTCTACTGTTTTCTTCTCCAGCTATTTTATTATTTAAGTCTATAATATAGTTCATTCACATGAAAAAAAATCTTAACATTCACATGAAAAGATCTTCCCAAAATCTCCTAACAAAGGCTCCTGTTAGAGAAAGCTCTGCAGATTTAATTGGAGAAGCAGCAAGATTTCCATGCTTAAATACTTTGGAGAAACAAGGGATATTTATTTTTGAGGGAATTTCCTTTCATGCAGTGTTTACCACATAGGATAGAGTTGACATCTTAGTAACTATCCCCAGGGACTCACCGCTGTTTACAAATACACTGGTGGGAGAAAAGTTGGAGGAGAGAGGAATCTGACTCACTGTGAAGTGCTCATTAAAGATACACATATACAAACAAACATACACAAAACACTGTGCAAGGATGCTTAAAAAAAATAAGCCAGCTGCATGTCTGGTAGCTTATGCCTATAATTCTAGCAACTCAGGAGGCTGAGATCTGAGAATGGCAATTCAAAGCTAGCTGGGACAGGAAAGTCCAAAAAGCTGGAAGTAGAGCTGTGATACAAGTAGAAGAGCAAGAACCCTTGAGCAAGCAAACTCAGGGGCAAAGCCCAGGTGTTGCGTTCAAGCCCCATGAACAGCACCCTCTTCCAAAAGAAATACAAGAAAAAGTAGGCTACAGCCTAACTTCAGAAAAAGACTCCTATGTATTTGACACAGGATCCATCATCCATCATCTTAAACTTCAAAATCAGGACCATGAAAATAAGGTGAGATCACCTCATTCATTCCGTCACTGCCTTTCTCCCTGAGCTGGCTGCCTGCTCTCCGGCCAAGGTCAAAGCAGCAGAGCTAGCTCCACTGAGCTGGGCAGGAGTTGCAGCCAGAGTTGAACTCCTCTAACTACTGGGACGACTGAGAAAAATATTACTCACTGAACTGTTCATTCTTTGATCTTCTGTTTAAGCAATGTGAATGCATTTTTCTCTCTCTCTCCTACATGAGATTTTAGTTGTGCTGTCTATGTGAATTCATGAAGACTCATTTTAAAATACAGAAGAAAGGTACATGAAGAATGGGCGTGATTTTGTTTTGTACTTTGGGCTGAACTTCAGCTCGATGCGTGGTAATGGTATATGCAGAACACATGGCTGGATGGAGGGAAGAGAATTCTGGGTGGACCCTGGAATTGGCATCACATGCTATATTCAGAATTCATTAAGACCCCTGGACTCCTGGGGAGCACAAAGCAGGAGACGGGGTGCAGTGCCGTCCCCTGGTTCTACTTCCCCGCGGCTGGGTCCCTCAGCGGTGGACGCCACACGGGGCCTCCACTGTCGGGCGGAAGGCCCGCAGAGTGAGTGCGGACCGTTCTTCTCTCTGTCTTTTGCCTCTGTCTCTTCTGGAAGGGTACCAATCCTCTAAAACTCAATTTGTCAAAATTCACTTCGCAGAATGACCCACTCGCGAAATCTACTATCGTGAGGGATTTGGACATTTGGACATGAACTCTCTCTCTCCATTACCAGGCTTTCTCTCTCCTCCTAGTCTTTTCTCGCTTTATTTCAATCACAATTTTTCTTTTACCAGAATGTTTTTAAAGAGAAAAGAAAGCGACAAAACAAGCATGGGCGCCCTCCTTTCCTTCCCCTCCGGAGTTCTTACACGCTCCCAGCTGTGACAGGGCAGATGCCTGGCCCGCCGCAGCCTATCTCTGCGACCTCACCTTCACCCTCTGGAAATGGAGCTGTGCGTCCCTCTCTTCAGTGTCGCCTGTCCCCATCACCACTCCTTTCCCATCCCCAAGGTCTCCAACTGACTCCAGGCGGATTCCTAGGCCCCCTCATTCCAGCTCAATGTTACATTTTAGCCAGTGTTGCTTCCCAAGCAGCCACTGCCAGTCCTGCAGCACCTCTCCTATTCCGTGTGGCTGAGGATCATGTATTTGCTTCGTCTCCTGGCCATGAGCATTGTGAAGAGAAGCAATCACATGGTATGGATCATGAAGTGTTCTGCTCACGACAACTATGTGTTCAGGAAACGTTGATTTGAACGTTTTATCTGAGTCTCTGATTCCTGCCCTGAAAATGTGGGCACATATGTATCTGATTAAGATGAGTGACAAGAAGACTTGAGAAAATACCTTAAGGGCTGTGACGTTCCATGCAAAATGTAAGATACACTATGGAAAGATGTTCACTAAGGAAAACTGACAGTTACATCCACTCTAGGTGGCTCATCCAACAGAACATTTTGAAATGAAACCCAGTTACATATTTCTAGGAAAAGTCACAATTGGAATTTAAAAAAAAGACATCAAATTCTGTTTGCAAACAAATCCCATGAAGGTACAGAAATTCAGCACAGCATTGGGCAATGAAAATAGATTGACAGTGGAGAACTGTGGAAATATCAGGTACACAGGCTTTTCTAGAAGGGAGCCGTCAACCTACTTTTATCAGGACAGTGTTGGTGGGAAAAGGGGGCTGCTGGTATATTACAGTAGCTTAGGAGATCCACTAACCTGGGCTGATGTACAAAAACAGCTCTGGACCTGGCTGGGTAGAAGGTAGGATCAAAGCACTGTACTGTAGGGCCAAGGGATAAAATGCTTTCAATAGGCAAGAACTCCCAACACTTCCAGTTTAGTGTGATAGTTCTTTGAGCAAAATATACTGGGGACAGACACCTGCTGTGGGGGGCACTTCTTGATCCGTGAGCTGTGCTCTCATTCTTTAGCTCCTTGCAGAGAAATCACTAATAAAAAGAAGTGACTCCAGCTCTTCACGCTTGACATACACCTATTTGTCTTACACCATGGGCAGGTACACGGATTCTTGGTTGAAAACAACCAAATCAAAAAATGCAAACAAAAATAATATAACAGTACTGCCTGGATTGGAATGACCTAGTGGGTGATGGTTACAGCCAAGGTGTCTGTGAGTCAAGGCTATTATTCCAAGGAGAATCAGTGTAAATTGTAAAGTCTGAGTCTGGGATTGAAAGCCTTTGAGACTTGGAGTGCTATTATTTCACAGACATTTATTGAATACTTAAGTCCATGAAAAGGACACAGAAATGAAGGAATCAACAGACACCACTTATCAGAGAGCGACGGGTCTTTTCAGTGTTCTTTAAATAAAAAGAAATGGTGAGCCAAGAGGGGTCATGCAAACCTACAGTCCTAGCCCTCTGGAGCCTACAGCAGGAGGATTATGAGTTTGAGACCAGCCTGGGGTACATGGCAAGTTCAAGGCCATCCTGGGATATATAGCGAGACCCTGTCTTTAAAAACGCTAACATCATTTCTTTAAGCTCAATTGAACACTGTGGTAGAAGAAGCCTTTTCTAATTAAGAGAGCCTGTAGATGACACGCAGGGTTTTAATGAAGGCACAGAAACTACCTCATTAGCATAGAAAGGAACAAGCCCCAGATTCCGCCAGAGCTGTGACTTTGCCATTCTCTAGGACAAAACAGAAGAGGCCTCTGTGGCGGGTGGGCGGGGAAATGCCTGGGCTTCCTGCGCTATCCCCTGCTACTTGCGCTTTATTTTTCACGGAGGATGTGCTGTTCGGCGGGTTGAGCTTGGCTGACGGTTATGTTCAAAACCCTTGGAAAAATCCAAAAGATAAGACCAACATTTTTTTTCCTCCAAATTAAGTAAAATCCTGCCCTACTTGGTAGGCACTAGAGTATGGCCAGAATGTTCAACTGCACAATCTCAGTACATTTGAGAACAATCCCAACAACTACCGAGGAATTCTATTTTAGCAGCCATTCATAGTTGTATTTGTAACTTTTCTGCAAGTAGTCCCTGGAGAAATGATAGCTACCTCAAGGGGAAAAGTTTGGAGTCAGAAACTGTTTAGTCCAAAATTTAAGTGCCATGAAGTTGTTTGGTTTCATTATCCTGACCGAAGATCCAGGCTGACACATAGGCTTTGAGCCACAGGAACTAGGTCACAATGTACAATCCGGCTTCCTTTAATTATGAAGATGGTGAAGGGCTTAGAGAGCAAAGACACACATACATACCCCACATTTACTGGCTCCCTTAAAATAGTCAGTTATACTCAGAAGTACACAGAACACAAAGATAGAAGTCTTTGTTTTTTTCCCCGCGTGTGTATGTGTGTGTGTGTGTGTGTGTAATACAGGTTTACTCAGGACCTCATGCTTGCTAGGCAGGGTCTCTGCTTCACTTCTAGCTCCCTTCTGCATTGATTATTTTTGAGGTAGAGTCTCACTTTATGCACACACTAGCCTGGGCTGTGATGCTATTGTAATAGCATTGTGTTTCCCCTGTGTTGCTGAGGATGATGGATGAGCCTTACTGTGTACAGCCACTGTCTTCTTCATCGTGGGGCAACAGGTGTGTGCCACCACGCCCAGCTATGGTATCTCTCAAACTTTTTGCCCTAGCTGGAATCAAGATCAGCTACCTTTCAAGTAACCAGGATTACAGGCCTGAACCACCATGCTTGGTGTGAAGTTTGATTTTTTTTCGTCACCAGTGTCTGGTAGAAAGGCTAGTCTCTCTTAACCTTTCACATTGGCTCTAGTGGATTTTTACTGTGAGTACACTATGCATTTACATCTCTGGCCTGAACATGTAAGACATTGTCTTTCAAGGTAGTTTAGTCATGTAGGTTTGATTTGTGTGTGGTGGATCAATCCTATAAACGGGCATATGGTTGGCACAAAGGCAGCTGGCCCAGGACTGGAAAAGCAGCCAGGGCCTGGCCTCATCATCATCAGCTCTGCCATCTGCGACAGTCACTCTGATATTTTTAAGTGGGCTTTTGGCATTAAAGAAACCTCCAATACATGATCTGATCCTCCTCTTCAGTGTCAGCTAGGGGCAGGTCATGTTCCCTTTAGTCTCTGCCATTGGCTATGAGGAGAGAGCATGGACTGACTGCGGGGAAGGGAGGGGGGCTGCTTTCTGGAATTTGCTTGTGTGGTTTCCCTCCCATCTCTGTGCGCAGTGCTTGGACTCGGGGGCCTGGCCTGCTCCCTGCCCTCCTCTGCTAGGAGTGGCTGAGTCTCACCGCCACCGCCACTGGGCTTCAGAGATATGGCTCTGGGAAAGCCTTTCCCCGGAGCACGTAGCCAGCTTGCCGAGCTCTCTGCCCTGGGGAGGAGATTAAATGTGGAACTGCAGACTCGCCTCTATGGGAGAGCTAGAATCAACAGTTCTGGCTTAACTTGCCGGTTCCATCCAGGTCCCTGCAGAGATGTGGTTCTGAGCTCACTTCTCAGCCACTGTCCTTGCTTCCCAGTGCTGGGGGTGGGGAAACAGTCATTTCCCTGTCACAGCCAGAAGCCCATGAGGCCAGATGAGCAACGTGCACGCACAGCTCCTCGAGGACTGAGCAGGGTGGCCGCCCAAGCGGCAGCCAATGGGCGACTGCTCGTCCTATCTCCTGGTGTCCCAGTCCCCGCAGACGAGGTCCCTGGGAGCTGCCTGCTGCCACCCTGACTCACTCACAAACACAATGACACGGCCAAGGATCTGGGTGTCCTAGGTTGAGAAAGAGCAAGAGGAGGAATGTTTCTTGAGTTCTCTGGAGGTTTCACTGGATACAGCCACTGCTGTGTGGCTGGATGGACACAGAAAATCCAGCTAAGAGTTGGCCCCTGTTTTGGTGTAATGCAGAAAGACAGACATTACGATGGTGTCAGCTGTGTTGTGCTTACCGGGATCCCTAGGGCTTTAAGAATGTTCATCTTGCACATGGGGCAGGTGCGATGGTCTAGAAGCCAGGGGTCAACACAGGACTTGTGGAAAAGATGCCTGCAATGAGAACCATAGAGCGCTGGTAAGTGCAGACTCTGCCTAAGTCCCCTGCAGCCCAGCTACTTGTCCAGGGTCACGGAACTGCTCAGTGGCAGGGTCAAGATGTGAGCCCCTGCCACCTAGGTCCTGGGCTGAAGTGTGTTCCACTATCAATTGTGATGAGCCAGCCCCACATCTGTCTGGATTCCCAGGATTTGCAGCTCACGCTCTCTAGAAGACAGAGAAATGCCGAAGGGGAGAGATTTCTCTCATTCTCAACCAGAAGAATGTTTAATGGCAACATCGCAAGTGGGAAAATTTGTACAAGGCCCGGAGGGAGGATTTGATGGAGGCTCTTTTTCAAAAATCTCCAATTCCTTTTGCTACAAAATCTGAAGACAGCTACCAAGCAAAGGCTGAGTTCTATTTGTATTTTGGGTACTAGTATAAAAGGGCAGAGGGGTACCTGGAGCATTTCATAGCACAAAGGACACCTGACGTCGCTCTGGCTCTCAACGCCGTAGCCAGTGAGGAGGGCGGCGTGGAGTCGGCACGTGGGAGCAGGCCTGTCTTTAGCAAAGTGCTCACCTGCACTGCCAAGGTCAAGTGCCACGTGTTCTGAGCCTTCATCTCGCATGGGGGAGCAGCAAGGTGGATCCCCAACCCACTCGCTATGCCAGTCAGAAATTTCTCTTCTTACTCAGAGACTTTAGATCCTGGGCAGAACCATCCAGAATTTCCCCATGGGGTGAGGGTACAAAGAGAGAGTACTTCCTGTGTTCTCATGAGGGCTTCCTCAGAACATTCCATCCATTCCTGACTCTCTGCTCCTCAGGGCACGAGTCTCAGATATTTCCACCTGCTCTCCACTTTTCATCCTTGTTCTCACCGTTCTGAAAAGCTCATGTGCTTTGTGCTAGGGGGTTCTGGGCTCAACTGTTTAAAAAGAACCTCCTGACTTGGGGAAGAGTTCGGTTAAACTGAAATTCAGAAGAATTCACACACCAAGGATGGGCCGAGACATGAATGGGATCAGACCTGACTGGGGCTTACAAAAAGGAAGAGCGAGCAAGCAGGCTATGGGATTGTGTTTCCAGGTGATTGTTCCAGAAGCCCTGCAAGTTTACTGCTTGGCGATGGTGGCCTGGCTCCTTACCTTGGGTTAGGGGAACAGGAAAGGCAGACATTAATCAAATACAATATAAACAGATAACCGAGTGAAGACAGTGGCCTGACGGAAGAACAAAGAATGTGTGTGTGTTGGGGACTCATGACCGGGGTGCACACGGGAGCTCAGGTTTTGCAGGGGGAAGGACAAGCTGAGACGTGTGGACTCTGTGGAAATGGCCCTCACAAAGGGGAGAGGGATAAGAGGAAGAACATTCTGGGCCGAATGAGCAGTTCCTGCAGAGCGACCATACAGCGGCCCTGAGCTGGGCCCTTGGAGGCCACCCCAGTCCCGGTGCAGCGGTGAGCAGGAGGGTGACAAGCAGAAAGGGTGCTGTTAGAATACTGGCCTTCCTAGGGTCACACTGTACTCTCCAGAAACAGGTTCCGCACACAAACTTGCTCACCAGTGGGTGACGTTCCTAGGACAAGTCAATTATTCTGGTCCCTTTGATGGTACCCAGGAGGCAGGTGGCTCATGTGTGATTTTTGCACGTCATGGATGGGAGCCATGATGCTGGCAGGACCAACCGTTACCTATGTTAAGACTTAGACAAATCTCCTAATGTCCTCCCGTCCCAGCATGCCCTGCACAATGGGGACATATCGACTCAAGCAGAGAAGGCTTTCCTGGAACTTCGATCCACAGCAGCTGCCCACTGTCCTCAAACACCCCCACAGTTCTGTCGTACCTGCCTGACCTCTGTGCGTTTCCCTGGGTCTACTCAGCATAGACACCACTCATCTAGTCCTTGGTATGCAAGTGTAGATTATGCCTGTGATTGGTGAGCTTTGAGCAAAGGAGATTATGCTTAATAACCTAAGTACGTCTTATCCAATCATTTGAAAGGTTTCCAGAGTAATGATGAGGTTTCCCTGTGAAGAAATTCCACCTTGTGACTGTAGCATCCACTCATGGGTTACGGACCATAGACCTGCCCTGAAGACCTACAACCTGCCAGCCCTGACATGTAGCCCTCCTCTACATAGCTCTCTGTCTATCTCCCTCTGACTCCCCTTCTCTAGAGAACCCAACCTCCTTCAATAGGCATGTGAGCTCAATGAGAACAAAACCATTCCTGGCTGCATCCCTGAACTGCGATAGTTCCTGGCCACAGCGGATGCTCAAGACACATTGGCTGGGTGATGGGGACACCTCCTCCGCTTCTCCACCCAGTCACCAGCTCTGATTCACTCGTGCTGCCTCAGCCGCCGTCCCGTTCAGCCTCATTATCTTCCGCTGTCTGTTACTGCGGTAGCATCTACACCCCTCTCCGCTCTGCCAGGCCTTTTCCTGTTCTCCTCATCCCACTCATCGTCGCCAGATTTATCTTCCTAAAATAGCGCCCTAGTTACGTCACCCTCTTGTTCCATCCTGTTCTGTACTAGGAACTGGGTACGGAGATGAAGACAAGGTCCCGCCCTTCAAGGCAGCAGCAAAGCCTCCAGTGACTGCTCGCTGACAAGCAGGCCAAGACCCCTGAAATGCACACTGCAGGACGCGCTGCTTCCGGACTTTCGAATCTTAGGACTTTCCTAAGCTTCTGTCACTCATTGATGAAATTCTATCTTAGGAATAGAGGCAGGTACACATCCTGCTGTACCCGGTGTTCACGACTGTAATCCCAGAAATCGTGAGGACTGTGAATCCCAGACCAGCCTATGCTTGAATGCACTGTCTCAAAAAATAAAACTTAACGCCTCCCTTGCCAAATCCTGGGGGATTAGCTAACTTGTAAATTTAATTAACCTTATTACTACGGCTCCTGCATCTTGATATTAGACATCGCAAGATTACTACAACTGCTACTCTTTGATAAAAACCTTCCCAACAATGAAAGCAAATAATTGCAAACTAAAAAAAAAAAACAACCTTAGAGAACTAAAAGTAAAAAAGTGCTGAACTGATGTATAGAGCAATCATGTTTATTATTAAGATTCACTTTTCTAGCACCATATTTCTTGTGCGAACCATGAAATATTGAAACAGTATTCTTATAACTGTGACCACAGAGCATTTTTTTCTGTCTTGAATGGAAAGAAAAATAGCAGTGGTGGGCAGACTAAAATATAGGGCAGGAATCTGGAATTTAAGTACACCAACAATTAAGGAAACATCTTAAAGGCAAAGTCAGTCAGAGCTCTTCTCAGTTGTGGAGCTGACACCAGCATTCCATATTTCAACAAACAGCATGAGAAAGGCAGTATAGGGAAGTTCTAGGACAAGCATGTCTACCTCTTAAAGACCCTGGCAAATTGGAACTAAAGCAGAAGGGGAACAAAACTGGTTTCATTCCTACTTACCAAAGCAAAGCAAACATTCTACAGTAAAAGCTTCCAACACTTTCAAGAAGAGAAGTTCCATGCTGCTGCTGAGGTGATTATGGCTAATCAGGTCTCACATTTCATTTAGGAGTAAGGACAAACCAAGATAAAAATGTTTCCACATGTGTGGACTCCTGCTTGCTGTGGTTCTTTTACCCAAAGGTATGAAAAGCTCCTGCGATGTACATTTCTTCCCCTGTCTTTTCCATCTTGCTCATTTTTGCAGGCGTGTTCAACACTACCGTCCTGGAATTGGGATTGGTTGCTGTTGTTGTGGTATCAGTGAGTGTTTCACTCTCCTTTGTGAAGTGCTGCTTAGAAAGGATGACTTGCTCAGGTACCAAAACACCAGGCAGCATCGGCGACTTAAAAAAGATAATAAGTGCTTCTGCCAAAATGTCCCTTCTGAGGGGTAAATACTACTGCCAGTATCCACTACTTACTTTACTCTATCCCTACTGTATGCCAGGACCAAAAGCAGGACCAAAGCAGGACCGTCCGGTGAGTTAAAATCATTTTCATTTCATGAGGAGGAAGCTATTGCTCATTAAAGTAAGCACCTGGTAGGCTGTATGGACAGGACTTAAGCCTAGTCCCAGCCTGGACCTAACGTCAGTGCCCAGTTCTATGCTCTTTCTCTGTCCCTTCCCCCATGGTCATGGGGAAGAGGGGGCAGTTGGGAAGTAGTCTCACTTTTGTTTCTTCCAATGACTTTCTTCAAGCCCTAAACCTCTCTAGACCTTATCTTATTGGTAGGATGAGGATAATAATAATACTGTTTGTTCATCTGGTAGACCCAGCACGTGGGAAGACCATGTGTTTCCTAGTTGTAACTGTGGTCATGTGATTAATTCTGGACAATAAGCTTTGCGGCTGTAGGAATTAAATATGTGTCATACAGGGCTGGGTAAAAGCTCACTGAGTAACAGTGACTTTAGCTATTTTAAGTCATGTAGTTCAACACATAAATGAGAAGTCAGAAATAAACAAAACTGCCATGGATCTAGGGAAGGGAACTGTCACTCTGTGAGGAAATTAATAAATTAGGGCATACAATGAGGCCTTTGTGCAGCCTAAAGGATGGGGAAAACCATGAAATATGGAGGAGGAGAGGAACTTTGAAAAGTTGAGCTAGAGAAACGAATTCCAAGGAAGAGGAATTTACATGAGTCAAGGTAAAGAAGCAGCATCTTAGGTGTACCGAGTTCAGTTGCATTGAAATGTAGATGATTTTAAATGTCAGAACAGAAGAACATGGAAGCTGGGAGCTGGTGCTCACACCTGTAATCCTAGCTACCCAGGAGGCTGAGATCTGAGGATTGTGGTTCGAAGCCAGGCCAGGCAGGAAAGTATGTGAGACTCTTATCTCCAATGAACCACCAGAAAACTGGAAGTGGTGCTGCAGCTGAAGTGGGAGAACACTTGCCTGAGTTGAAGAGCTCAGGGAGAGTGCCCAGGTCCAGAGTTCAAGCCCCCGACTGACAAAATAATAATAATAATAATAATAATAATAATAATAATAATGATAAATTTAAATGTCAGAACAGAAGGACATGAAAAAAGAAAGGCCCAGTACTAACTGTATTCTGATCACTGTTCCAAAGTTATCACTTGGTTTTAAGATGCTAATCTGATAGCAGTTTCATACAACAGAGCTAATAAACAAAAAAGGATGGTTGAGAGAGGGAAGGAGGGTAGGAAGAAAAAGAGAGAAGAAGAGAGGAAGAGAAAAGAAGAACAAAGAGGAGAAGGAGGAAGCAAAGGAAGAGGAGGAAGAATGAGCAAAGTAAGCCAGAGTTAGAGAGCCTTGAGGGTGTCAAAGACAAATTTCTTGTTAGGCAAATCCGTCTCTGGAGAGCCGACTTTCAGCCAAGTTCTCAGGCAGAGGAGCAGTGCAGAGCTGAGGGCGGGGGAGGGAAGGGAAGTGTCCAACCATAGCCAGTGGCCGTGGAAAGATCACTGGCTCTGAGATCTGAGCCAGCTCGGCTTTGAGCTTGTGGCCTATCTTTTTGCATTAAGGCTTTGATGTAGTAAAACCCAGGGGCTATAGTGGTGTTTTCTCTATTATGAGATACAATTACATATACTTATGCAAAAGTACTTTGTAAATTATAGAACTTTTTCAGCGGTAAAACATTGTAAGAACCAAGCATTTGTTTCACTCATCCAGCTCTCCAGTGTATGGGGTATAAATGGATGAAAGAATCCAGCAACCCAACTAAATCCCCCAAACAAAACAACCACTTCCTCCCCTAGTACTAACCATTCCTCTTGCTACTAAACTCAGTGTCCTTGGTTCCTTTTAAAACTAGAGTGGGAGACATTGACTTTGGGGGTGCATGTTAACCAAGGGGTTGCGGTGCCTTGCTCCCTAGGATTCTGGTGTTGCAGGCTCTGAGCTCAGCACCTGACCCTGTTCTAATTATATCATTTGGCTGGGGCAGCAAAGCCTGGTGGCCTTCATCTGTGTGTCCAGCTGATGGATAGGACCGGGGAACAGGACACGGAAGTCAGAATGCCATATTTAACAAGGTTATTACAGTGCAAGACCGTTCCTTACTCACGCAGCATTTGCTCTGTTGAAAAGACAACAGAAGTACACACATCAGACACCATCTGCCAGATTCCCTCCTCCTTCCTGTGTCCTTCCTTTAATTCCTTGATTAAATGATGTAATAATGGTAGTACACATACATCAACAGGTGCAGTAATCAATGGAAACACCATCAGCTAAACTTTGAATATAAAAAATGAAGTTATTTTGACTAATCTGTATAGGGAATTAAATTCTATGAAATCTCTTCTTTGGTACTTTCATGGCTTTTCCATTAAGTGAAGTTATACTGTACAATAGACCATGTAAATCTCAAGTAAACCTGGTGACTTCTTTTGTGGGGGCATAGTTTGGTGCATACCACCTGGGTGAAAGGCACAGAACTCTCACCCCAGAAAGCTCTCTCCTGTTCCTCTTTCAGCTGGCTTCTTTTGCACACAATAACGTTTTGTCAATTCATCTGTACCTTGAGATACATTAGGATCTATCAGTAGCTGTTTCTTTTATTGACAAGTAGAATTTCATCTACAGATTTTTTTTTAAAGTCAAGCATGTGGGTTGTTTCGATTTGATAGCTATTGTGGAGAAATCTGTGATGGGCATTTGGGGACAAGTCTTCCTGTGGACACCAGCATGTTCTTTTCTCTTGGGAATATATCCAAGACCAGGATTTCTGTACACAGAGCATCACGAATGTCACTTTAATAGCAACTATCAAGTTTCCAAGGTGTTGTGCAATTCAACCCCCCACTACAATTCATGAATGTTTTGTCAGTAAGACTCCATTTCTGGAAGAATCGTTTTTAAAATATTCTTTATGAAAAACAAGACCATAGAGTGGCATGCTTTCAGGTAAGTTGGAAGAACATAGTTAACTTGACCAGTTATTTGATTTCTTAATAGGAAAGGATTAAACTAAGAAGAAAGAGATAAAAAACACGTGGATGAAAATTCAAAAACTTTAGAAAACAACTCAACACTAAGTCAAACAGTGTTGAAAAAAAAAACAAATGAAATCATGCAGTGAGAAAATCACTATTTAACAAAAACTATAAAACCAAAGTGGTAAATGTAGTTAATTCTAGGTGGCATTTCTCCATTTTAATATACCCCAAATTAGCAAACATGTTCCAATCAGTGACAAATTACATTAAAAATAGTATTTTACATGAAGATCTTGTGTTTGAGAATAGTAATATCTTAGAGAAAGCAAAGATACAGGAGTTTAAATCACCCTAATAGTTGTCTACCGGACAAAAAAAATCTTTAAAAATATACTACTTCCTGCTTCCTGGATGATATGAATATAAATCCTTTCCCTACTGCTAGCAAGCTGTCAGTCATAATCTCCTTTCAGAAAAGCAAGCAAGTCAAGATCCCTCAAAATAGTGAGGGAATCTTAGTAAACCAATGAGTTCACTTTTAGAAGTGTGTCTTAGGGAAAAAAAATTAAGAAGACAAAACTCCCCAAATAAAAATCCAAGGTCATAATCTTATAATGGTTAAAAACTACAAGTGAATTCAACAATGAAGAATTGGAGGAGGTTAAATCAACTTAAATAAAGAACTCTATGTTGGGGCACTGTGGCTAGCACCTGTAATCCTAGTGACTCAAGAGACTGAGATCTCAGCATCATGGTTCAAAGCCAGCACAAGCATAACATCCATGAGAGTCTCATCTCCAGTTAAGCACCAGAAAAGCTACAAGGAGAGCTGTGGCTCTAATGGTAAGAATGCTAGCCTTGAGCACAAAAGCTCAGGGACGGTGTCCAGGCCTGGAGATAAAGCACTAGGATTAGGATAAAAAAACCCAATTATTTATGTAAGTACTAAATTATTTTTAATAATTTCCAAAATTATTATAGGAAATTGCTTATTCTTTACTGTTAACTGAGAAAGTGGGACCAAAATATTGATATCTTGACTCTACTATATTTAGAAACATAATGCATTGTTAACAAATATTCATTACAAATTAAATATAGCAATAATTCTTTCTGAATCATGAGCTGATTTGCTTTTGTTAACTTTATATTTTCAAAATTTTTCCAAAATAGTAAAAGAACCTTAAAAGTTATTTTTTTAAAAGTACCGCATCCTGAGTTTAAGCCCCAGGACTGACAAAAAAAGTACCACTTCTATAAATAAACATTTAAACATAGAATGGTCTATAACATAATTCCTATAACATGAATGAAAGAATAAGTCAAAGGTGAAGAATACAACTGATAACCATCCTTCTCATCAAAAAGAGGATCTTAGAAAAAGGCTGTTCCCAATCAAGCAGGGTAAAAGTCAGGTGAGGCCATGTCTGCCCAGCTAGAAAGGCTTTCCTTGTTTGTACTTCACTAGGTATAGGTCTCATAATCGGAATCCTGATCATACTACAGCATTTAACAAAGATCTTTCACTTCTAAAGACGTTAAGCTTTTCTCTCCTCACAGGCATTCAGTCCATTTAACTCATCTTAAATCAAAGTGCTCTCTGGGTTTATAGGTCTTAAGGGGATAGTGTCTATTTTTTAGTACTTTTGATTATATTCAAAGATGTGCATTGTTACCTCGGGTTATTATTTTTCTACGATCAGGTGTTAGCTGTCAGGGAGTATGGCCAAGCACTAGCTCCTCCCTGCGGAGAGAAGTTCATAAACGAGCTTCTGAGTCCAGCTTTGGTGTTGCTTTTTGTTTTTGGTTGGTATTGAGCTTGAACTCTGGGCCTGGGCGCTGTCCCTCAGCTCTTCAGCTCAGGGCTAGTGTTCTACCATTTGAGCCACAGCACCACTTCTGACTTTTTCTGCTTATGTGGTGCTGAGGAATTGAACCCAGGGCCTCAGGTATGCGAGGCAAGCGTGCTACCACTGAGCCACCTTCCCAGCCCCTGGTGTTGACTTTTTTGTCACTAAGGAATCGTGACATACAAATCTCAAGGAAATTTTGGGACAGGACAGGGTGGTGATAATCTGCTAAGGTGGGCTTGGTGGAAGTATCCAGTAAAGACGAGGAGAGGCTCTGGGAAATACCGAATAGTCTACCAAGGCATTGGCTGGACACAAGTCACTGTTGGACAGGTACGTTTGCTGCAAGCTCCGAGTTCTCTCTCATATGAGCTCTGGAAATCTTACTAATTCCATCTGGAGAAGGCTGGGTCTTTGACGGGTAAGTCACTCAGAGCCTTAGGACGCCTGCTTGTTGAGAAAGCTTTGCATATGGCTCCACTGCTGCTCCCCACGCAGCGTCCACTAGGTGTCTCCAGAGCTGCTTCTCTGGGAGGGGAGATGGTGTCCCGTCCTCTGGGATGGGAGTTAGAGGTCTGATAACACCTAGGCAACTTCAACAACGCTACTGTTCAGAGTCCCGTCAGGACCCACTGTTTACAAACTCTAAGGAAATACACACACAAAAGAGTGAGTGCCAGTGATCTGTGAACCAAGTAAATGTTGGGGAGATCACACCCAAAGAATAGCTTGAGCCTTAGAGAATTTTATTTGTGATCCAGCTCTGATCATAACGAGTCATCAGGACACAAGACTTCTACTAGCCACATACGCAAATGGCAGCACTGAGATGGGCAAACTTCTCTTCTTCCACAGTGGGTAGGATGGTGCGCTGTGAACAGCCACCCCCACCAGTGGGGTCTGAAGAAGTACACTCCTGGAGGACCAGACACTTCCCTGTTTTAACTCAGGGAAAAATTCCAGTCACATCATGCAAAGACCCTTCAAGTGAAGCGTCTGCACAGTGTACCACCCCAGGGGCCTTTGGTTGAGTTATTTGAGTAAGAGCATCATCAGCACTGGCCACAGCTTCAGCGTCCAAGGGAGCCATGAAGAATCTAGTACCATTTCTATCAAATTCTTATAATGATCTTTGAAAGAATGGGATGTCAAAAAGGGCATGAGAAATAAAAGGAAGGAAGGACACAACAAAGCATTCATATAAAGGAAGGAAATACATGTTGGCAGTAGTTACTTCAAAGAAGGAGTTAGGAGCTAGTTCAACATTTCACCAATTTTCCACAGCATATAAAGGACCAATGAAACTATGAAACAGGAAGGTATTGTTTTTGTCTGTGAAGCATTTTCTCAATTCCTTGTGCCTGGTACTAGTTCTGCTAATTTAAAAAAATATGTTATTATTACTGTTTCATGTTTCATTCTCTACTCTGACTCTGTATTATAACTCCTGCCTTTCCTATTCAATTATTCTCTGTAGAGAACGTGGAACATACCATTTGTCCTTTCGTTTCTGGTACCACCCACTATTTCTGGTACAAAATTCCTATAACATACCTGTTGTTGCCAGGCACAGACAACAGACTCACACCTGTAATCCTAGCTACTCAGGATGCTGCAATCTGAGGTTCATGGTTAGAAGCCAGCCTGGGTAGAAAAGTTCTCGTGAGACTCTTATCTCTAAATAATCACTCAAAAACTAAAAGAGAAGCTTTGGCTCACAGTGGAAGAGTGCTAGCCTTGAGCAAAAGAGCTCAAGGACAGGACCCAGGCCCTGAGTTCAAGCCCCATGACCGACTAAAACACATATCTGTTGTTCAAAAAGAAGCATCCCATTACTAACAATTTTATCAACAGTAGACTAGTAGATAATTCTAAAGTTTTTCTCAATTAGGGAGACTTCACCACATCAAAGAAAAAGACAGAAGAAACTAATATTTCCACAATTAGTAATAGGGCTGTAGTGATATGAAAAAAAATTATGGGCACTAGGTAGAAAAGAATACATATATTATTTTGCCTTTAAGCTTATCAAATATGGAGCCAGCTACCAGTGGCTCACACCTGTAATTCCAGCTATCTAGGAGGCTGAGATCTTAGTTCAAGTCCCAGTAGTAGCATATATGTGTGCGCGCGCGCGCGCACACACACACACACACACACACACACACACACACACACACACACACACACACACACACACACACACACACACACACACACACACACACACACACACACACACACACACACGACGTTATGTCCCTTTGGCCTGCCCAAAGAATTCACTCAGACAGAAGGGAGTGAGCGCTCATTGAGGCACAGAAATGCCCCCAAAAGATGAAAGCCATGGAAAAAACTCCAGGCCCAACTTATTCTCCAGACAAAAGAAGACAGTCAGCTTCAGTAACACAGCTTTTGATGGCTAAAATGTATAATCACATACACTAGTGCAAGATATAAAAATCTCTCCTGAAAACACAGTCTAGTGCATTTTTTTTTAGCATCTCTATGATGCAGCAAAACCAACAATTCTTGGAAAATGTCTTAGTGGTACATTAGGATCAAGGCCAAACCACGGAAGTCAGACCTGCCATGCTACGTGAATTGGGTGCCTACGTGCTGTACGTGCCATGCCAGATCTCTTGCAGTGTGTGCACAGAGCCCGGCCCAATCTGAGGGAACCTCATCTTCTGATGCAATAGAAGGCCCAGGAAAAGGAAGAATGGGGGGGTGTAGAAATGCAGGGTGTATATGTACATGAATCACCTTCAATAACCACCATGTCAAGACAAGAGGGTTCGTACTACATGATACCAGTTTATCATCATATGTGCAGGGATTTCTGACAAAGACTAACAACAGAGCTTTTTTGAAGAGTCATGGTACAAATGAATACACATCTGGGTCATCTGGAGTGATTTCTAAATGATAAGAGAGGAGAAGGTCAGGGGCTGTAAGGCCACAGAACAAAGTATTAAAGGAGGAGATGCAAAGAATTCTTGGGTGAGTCAGCCTGGAAACAATTGGAAAAAGAGTCTAGGATGTTCATAGAAGCAAAAGTTTAATAATACACTAGAAGAAATTATCCAGCAAAAGCAAACACCACCGCATTTGTTGGATAACATCCATTAGTGCAAACTATCTGGGAGAAACAGCAACAGGCAAAGAAATACCCTGATTTTAATCTCATCCAGGAAAAGAAATGCATGGAGTACTCAGAGAGTATGTATAGGGGGCTAGTATGCGATCAAACAGTAATTGATTATAACCCGGTAAGTTGATTATGATCTGGTTTCAGTAATGCTTGATGTATTTTGCTACTTACAGCAGGATCCAAAATAAGGAAATAAAAATAGCTGGACAGGAATGAGCCAAGAATTCATTAATCATGTGAGAAAAGAGGAGCCTGAGCCATGCTGTACTAGCTTGGATAAGTGCTCGTGTTGATAAAATTAAAGTTCTGAAAGTTTTCTTTCTCATGGTCATTGTTAGAGTTTTATTCTTCTAAAATAGTATACTGTGAAAGGAGTTAGGTCCAATATAAAAATGTGAGGATTGCTAAAGCTATGTAATTTGTCATAATTAAAATTGAAATGGGGTCACTTTGCAGACTAGGGCATGGTAAGTTACACTGTGGCACAACTCTGGCATGGCTATTGTGCAACTTCCAGCATTCTTTGTGGTCATATGGAATTAATTCATTACAGTGCCTTCAATGAATGAATGATTTCATACTGCATGGGTTGTAGGGGTAAAGTATTGTTTTCTTGGCTGTACTAGGGTTTGAACTCATGGTCTTACAAAACAGCCTTATCTTTCCTTTAGTTATTTTTCTGGATAGGGTCTTCTGTTCTTTGCCTGAGGATAATCTTGGACTGAGATTCTCCTGTTTATGTTTTATAGGTAGTTGATGGACAAGTACCACCACTAGTTTATTTGTTGAGATGGGGTCTCACTAACTTTTTGCCTGGGCTAGACTCAACATAACAGTTTTCCTGCTCTCTGCCTCTCAAGTAACTTGATTATAGACATGGGCCACAGTATCCAGCCACAAACATACATATATACATATATATATGTATGTATATATCTGCATATATATACACATATACATAACTATCTAGACAGATAGATTTTTCTTGGTTGCATTTGGAAAATTTTCTAGATTCTCAAGAGAAACAACTACTTCACTGCTATTGGCTGTGGCTATTTTTTTCTTATTAGTGAAAGCCTCATAAGACTCTAAATTATCTCTTAGTAGGAAAGTAAAGGGAAACATATGACTTGCTTATGACCACAAGACTTTATAGATCTTGATGAAAACATTGCAGTGTTGAAGGCAGTGGTCCACAGGCTTTCCGTGCTTTGCCAACGTTTCTAGAAGTCATTGCTAAACAGTCAGTGTAATGTCTAGAAAGAAAGTTCACAGAATGACTGCACACACAGACTCTACCAACACTCCACGGACCATACCTAAAGTCCTGTCTTAGAGACAGTCAGCTACCTATAAACTAAGGAGAGTGGACCATACTATTTACTATCCCCATTTTCCTCAGGATCAATTTGCCTAGGAGAATTTCAAGGAAAATCTGTCCTCTTTCCTGTTTGAGTGTTCAGTTCTTTGTTATTCTTATTTTTGTCATTTGGAGATTATTAAACTGCCCCTAAAGGCACATGTTATTCCTTTTGTATGTCTAATAAAGATCTGAAATTTACATTAGTTTAAGGAACCAGTGGATTTCTTTTCTATTTTTAGTCATCCTTGTTTCTGCTTCATTTACTTTTGAATTTTCTAAGAATTGCTACAGCCAATCTTTCTCTTGAAGAACATCTCATCAAAACACAGTTTTATTTTATTTTTAGGATCCTTGCACAGATGTAAAAATACTAGAAGGGATCTGAGTGGAGGATAGCTTTTATGTAATTTGAAAACACTTGGCTTAATGGAAGTGTTCATATTTATTGAATTTCAACAATTTAAAAAGAATCCAGGCAGCTTTAACCGTGAATTTCAGTCAGGAAGAAGACTTAGGGTTATATGACAACTGTTTAGGAGTTTTCCCAACAGTACGTACTGATGTTTTGGTTTAGATTCCAGAATTTGGCAAGGGGAGAAGGTGACTATCACATTCTCCTTCTATTAGTAATAAAAAAGAAGGAAGTTATGAAACATGGAATCTGCCTTTGGCTTCCTACTTATTCCTGTCCATATACTGAATGCTGAGCTCTCTGTTCACAAAACAGAGAGTATATTGTTTTGTAACACAGCATGAGTGAGTGCTACTTTAATCAGAACCAAAACTGATCAGAACATCTTGGCAAGCTATTCTTCAAGAAAACTCACACCTGGACACCATCATTGTATTCTTTCTCAAGAGGTTTGTTTGCTACTTGCTTTGATGTAGAATGGATTAGAAAAAATATTTCTAATTTCCAGAGACAGACATTTACAAGATTCCACAAAAAGCGGTGGTGTTCTGCATGCTTGCAACACGATCGTCAAAAGGCTAGACCAGCAAGGTAGGGGCCCTCTGCACACATGCCCAGGCACACAGCTTGGCACCCCGGGACTCACCGGCAGGGCAGGATTCTGACCACATCGTTGGGCTTGTACCCTTCAATGCACACAGCGCAGTTGTCAAAATCGGACTCAGTTTCCTGAAAGGGAAGCAGCCGGATGAGCCTGACGTGAGCTTTGGTCCTCGGGTCAACAGCTACAGAAAATGAAGCAGAGCTGGTCTGCAGCAGGAGCTTTCAACAGGTCTCCTGCCAATTTTCTTAATCAATAATTTACTATCAGCTTGGTTTCCTTTTGAGCGCCACGTTTTCTTTCTGGATTCCACTTCAGCACTCCTGTGAGCGAAACCATCTTGTCGTGTAGAATTCCCAACAGTGCTACCAATCACAATGAGATATGACATACCAAAACCCCAAGGGTCAGAAACAACGTTTATGGAGAAGCACCTGAATGACATTTAATCCACCTATTCCTTTTGAATCTAAGGTATAAAAAGAAATGTAAAGAAAAACAAAAAAGTCCTAATTTTTCTAAGTATACATATATGCTTTCAGATCTTTTTATTTATTACTCACAGAACGGTCCTTGCACTTTTGCTATTCTTTTTTTCTTTTTTTTTTTTTTTTTACGTGGGGAAAAATAATGACCAAAATGTTAATTCTAAATTTGGTAATTCTTTCAGATAAATTTTGTCTCATTAAATCCAACGTGTTTTCATATGGGTAAACAAACAAACCAATGACAGCACATCATCTGTGAGAAAGATCGGTGATTCATGCTGGAGACACGTCATACACAGGGGTTGGGAATGCTCTAAGGAGCCCTAAACCCACATGCTGTTCCAAACTCATTCCTCTAAGCTTCTCTGGGGGCTGAGCGGCCTCGAAGGGCTGCGGGCTGGGACCACATTGCCTTTTTAGTCTTCCTCAAGACTGGCAGTTGTCTTTGGTTTTATGTTACCATCCTGCAGGGAGAGAGGCTGTTGCTATGACTTTGGAGTTCTATACTAAGCTCATAGGGAGAAAAATGTCCTTCCTGCATTTAAACCTCAGACTTAAGTGGAGAACATAGCCCAGCACAGAAACCCGTCTTTTCTGCAAGGATTCCTGGAAATACTTTATTGGGTCACAATGCTAGAGGTAACTGTTTTGCTTTCACCTGTGTGACACTGGGTTGAGGTAATGAAATTGTTTGAATATTGGCTTTTGTTTCCTTGTCTTTTTTGTTTGTTTGTTTTCTTTTTGGCATTGGCTGCTAGAAAGCTGGAAGCTAAATTTGAGGCCTGTTTCTCTTATACTGATGCATTTGTGCATCAATCCCATCCTGGCTTTGTCTATGGTATTGCGTGCTTGCTTTTCTGTTGCTTTAAGTAATATGTTAGAGAATACATATACATAGCAAATATTTATAGGCAAACTTTTACATGCAATTATTTTTCCCATATTTCCTTCTTTCCTACCCCTTCTTTGAATACCTTTTCATTAAAAAGAAATTCTTTTTATTTGTTTTGATTGAAAGGAAGAGGCCATTACCTTGTCACCTTTCTTGATGGTTCTGACTTGGAGCTTGCTGATGGCTTTCTTTGCTGCATCTCCAAGTCGGCGCTGAAAAACCAAGAGCTACTTGTTAGTAATAAAGACGTGCCATTCTGGACTGCATTTCTGATGTCACTTGGCAAAGCAAGGCAGCTGTCTCTGGCATCATGCACGTGTGGCATGAACATTAAGGACCTTGGCCGGCAGGGATGGGGCAGAGTGATACCAGCTCTCCTGGGTCTATGCAGGAGCTCAGTCATCGGGTTCTTTACTGCGCCCAGGACATAGGAAAAGGAAATTTACAGGCCTTGCTCAAACTGAAATCTTGCATAAAGCCTAAATGGAGAATGTTGGCATCGGAACCTGAGGTCTATCACAAGAGAAAATCTCTCCCTGGTGATTCTCAGAAATGTGGAGTACAGAATGGCTGAAGAAGGCTGAAGTTGGCTGTAAGCAGACCTAGACCCTGTAGCTGAGAGTTAGCCTTCTATCCCAGGTGAAGATTCTTCCTCCCTTCTCTCTGGATGTTCTCTAACCAACACAGATTCAATCCTTTTGTTTGTTTGCTTGTTTGTTTTTCCATTAAACAAATGGCAGGAGTTGGGTATCTTGGTACTTTCATTTTTTTCAATGGATTTGATCTGAACAAGTACAATAAAAATATTTACCAGTAACTGGTCTCTTAACAATAGTGAAGGTGAATTGTTTTAAGGTAACTAAACCAGAACCATACATTAAAATAGTACAAGGGTGGTGAACAGGTCTTCGTTGAACCCAAGACACATAAATTAGTGACCATGTAAATATTTAAGAAACTGAAAAAATACACTTTCCTCTTCATGTCCTGTGTTAGCAATACAGTGAAAGTGGTCAAAACAAAAAATGATGAGACCAAAAGAAATGAGGAACACAAAGACACAAAACACAGTATGGGGTCTTAAAAAATGACATCCTAAAATACAGAGGCTGGTGGGTGAATTCTTTGGGCCAAAGGAGACTCAAGAGCCTCACAAGCAAAGTGTCTCCCTGAGTTCTTTCTCCTACCCTGAAATGAGTCATGGGGACTGGAATTTCCCTTCTCCAGGGCAAGCCATGAGAATTTGAACCCTCATTCCCAAACGAGCTGTGAAACCTCAAAAGACCACTCCCCCTTCTCCCTTGAAGACCCTCATCTCAAAAGGGGCCTGCCCTACATCCAGACTGAAGGAATGCTTCCCAGAGAACCCAAACCAATACAACGCAAACAGGCCTTGCCTCTCTACCCAGTCTATCACTAGATCACTGTGCAACCACGCTTCTACACGGAATCCAAGAATAAAGGCAGTTTTCTCCTGGGTCTTTGGAGGCTTCCGTGCCATGTGAAACTGTGACTAAATAAATCCAGTGTGTTTTTCTCCTGTTAATCTCTTGTGTCATCAGATTGGTTGGCCGTGACCATTCTGACGGGGGAGGACATGTTCCTGCCAAATGACACCACCAGAACCGAGTTTGCATACGTGGCATCTCAGCTGATCAGATAACTATAGCTGACCCCTCTTTTCCCCGCAAAACTATTGTTTTAAATTGTGCTAATCACCATCACCCCCATCACCAAGGAGAAAATAATGAAGTGTTCTGAGTTCTAGGTGCAGGAAGGACGCTGGCAAACTAAGCGGCATGCAGTCTAGTGGCTCTGAGTGACTCCCGCCTTATCCTCACTTGTTCTCCTCCATGAAAAGGATTCTCCCAGACCCAGCCCAAGGGTTGGAAATCACGCCTCAGCCTGTGACGGAGAGCTAGGCTGTGTGGATGGCGCTGATGATGCTGTGCACGTGCCCCGGGTTGAATCCCAGCGCTGTTCTGTGTGAGCGGTGGCGCAGAGGAAGGCGATGCGTCAGCTCACTGCTCACGTTATAGATGTGACCTTCCCCTGTGTCTTCTGTCAGCCTGGGAGCTCAGCCTGTTCTTCTAGAGCAGTTTCAGGGGTAATTTTAGTTCTTATTCTTTACGAGATAGACACTTTTCTGCCTACTCTGTGTTGGTGGCTGACACTTGCCATACTCCTTTCTCTCTCCCTGTAAAGTTCAAGTTTGTCTGAAATCCCACTACCTCTTCTATTCCAAAATAACGTGAGCACCTATGTGTGCAACAAGAAACAAAAGGAACATGAGTTATGCATGTGCAGAGAGTAGAAGGCGGGCTTCCTGGATGGGGAAGACTTCACGAAAGTGTTCTGGAAGGTCATGTACAATATATTTTGTACATTCAGAGTTTTGTTCTATACACTAAAATAAGTTCTCCGAGACTTAATTCTAAAAATGTAGTGGAAAAAGATGTGAAAATGTAGACAATCTTATTACACAAATCTTGAAAGGAACATCAGAAGACTGATAAATTTAGCTACACAAAACCCAAAAATGTTTTCATGCTCACATGCACCATAAAATTAAAAACAACAATAAGCTGGAAGAAAAGATAACTGCATTCTATATTGTAAAGAGGGCTAATCATCATGATGAGAAAGAAAATAACTGACAACTTTACTGAAAAGCAACCAACTGGTATGAACAGATATTTCACAGGGAAACATCACCTTTCCTACCGGGCCTAAGAATATGTTTAACATTTCTTCCAATGAAAAATGTGATACTGTTTCTGAGTTAGCAAATCACAGCATAAAAGCTAAAACACATTCTTTTGAGAATATGGGAAACTAATTTCTAGATACTGATGGGTTAAAGTACAAATTGTTTCCACAGTTCCTGGCAGATAATTTTGCATCTCTCTTAGAGTTTAAAATACATATTCCTGTGCCTTAGAAATTGCACTTCCAGGATTTACAATACACTTTCAAATACTCTACATATCATGTGAAAATGTTTTTCTTTAGGAGACAACATGTCTGGCCAGGTGCTGGTGGCTCACATGTGTAATCCTTACTACTCAGTAGGCTGAGATCTGAGGATAGTGATTTGAAGCCAGCTGAGGCAGGAAAGGCCATGAGACTCTTGTCTCCAATTAACTGCCTAAAAAGGGGAAGTGGAGGTGATGTGGCTCTAAGTGGTAGAGTGCTGGCCTTGAGAAAAAATATAACAAAACAAAACCCTCGAGGACAGTACCCAGGCCCTAGGTTCCAGCACCGTGACCGACAAGAAAAATAAAAAATAAAAAATAAAAAATAAAAAATAAAAGATATGTCTGTTAATAGGAAGTGGTTAAATAAATGTCACATACACAAGCAACAGAATGCTATGTTGTCTTTAGCCATGAGAAGGCAGCATCTTGGTTTGGAGGCTAAGATGAAGTGAGAGAAAAGAGTAAAGAGTTAAACATGCCTTCATTTTGTTTAGATAACACACAAACGTGTATACGCACACAGAAGTATGTGCATTTACATGTGTGGAAAATATTCCCAGAATAGGAAAAAAAATCCTCAGAGTAGCACGTGAGCAGCTGTGGCAAATACATGGAAAGGAATAGCTTTTTCATCATATTCAATTTTAGACAAAAGTAATCGCTTTAAAAATAGCCTTATTTTGAAAAATCTCTATTTCTCCTGCTGTGCTGGAAGAGAATAATTACGGCTCTTTCAAATTATGTTGGTGCTATCAGCATGCTCTAGGTTCATGTCCCTTTTCCCTTCATTATTCTTGGCCTAATTAAATAAATGTCCCCCCGAAAGCAGTAAACATGAGGGATCGATCATGCCATTGTACATACCACATCTGGTCAGACATCAACGTACAGATATTTAAGAGACATCTGAAAAAAACTATTCCCCGGCCAGCCGTGTTTTTTGTCAAGTGGAAATAGCAGGTAGTTTTGACTTTGTTTTGACACATTTTCTGTGATTTTTTTTTCAGTTTATACAGTGACATGCATTGCTTTTGCAATAACTTTTAAAGGTTATGAGATATATATATATATATACATATATATATATATATATATATATTTAAAACACTTTGCTACTCACCTGACTCCTGTCCCTTGCATTTGCGTATCGAAACCTCTGGATATAGTAAAAGACCAGCCATGCGAGGGAAATGATCATCAGGACAATGAAGGAGATGGAGACAAACACAACCGAAGTGCGGCTCACGTATTTCTGCAAGTTCCGGGTCCCGATGGTGATGTACATGGTCACCGTGACATTCCTTTCCAGCAGGCTCACTAGCTCCTTCCCCTTCGGCTCGGGGATCATTATGGCCACAATGTCTTCCACACCTGTGGCAAGAGGGCTCATCGTAAAAAGTGTCTGGGCTCACAAAGGATGACACTGCTTCTGAGAATCCTAGGCCAGGCTGAGAACATCAGATCCCATTTTCCTTCAGCTACCTTAGGAAGCTTTTCTCTGTCCACACCAAAACACCAAAATGGGATTCATGACCTTGGCACCAGTAAGGCCAGGATGAAGCTACTCTTCCATATCACTATGTGCTGAGCCTGGCTTACCCCACAAAGAACCAAGTGCTCAGCTACATGTTGTAGTCTTCGGGTCCTCCAGGAGGGCAAAGGGTAAAACACCTATTATTACGCTACCTGCCTGGTTCTCTCTCTCTTCCTCCCTCCAGGCTCACAGATCCTGTGAACATTCAGTCACAGAGTTCCAAATACCATTGTCAAGGCAATTTTCTCTGATGGTGGATACCCAAGCAACCAAAAAAGACAGGCTGGGGCTGGGAAGGTGGCTCAATGGTAGAGCGCTTGCCTTGCATGCATGAAGCCCTGGGTTTGATCCTCAGCACCATATAAGCAGAAAAAGCCAGAGGTGGTGCTGTGGTTCAAGTGGTAGAGTGCTTGCCTTGAGCTGAAGAGCTGAGGGACAGCATCCAGGCCCAGAGTTCAGGCTTCAGGCCCCACAAAAAAAGAAAGAAAGAAAAAGACTTTCTGAAAGATCTCTGGTATGACTAGCCAAGCTAAAATAATGCTCTTGGAGCTACTTTCTGCTTATTTTACCTAATTTAAGGGAAACAGTTTTGTGACCCCATACTAAGCAAAGGGAAGATGTAGGGTAGATAATTCCAGGGCTGTTTTACCTCCCCTTTCTCACATATTCCCACTACGCTGCCTCGTTCACCACACAATTTAAAACCAGCAGCACGTTTCTTAAAGTCTGAGTTATGGGGATTTGTACACCATTCACAGGGTAGCCTCTGGGTAAGGAGTCCTAAGGTCTCTACTTGGGGTCCTTTTGTAAGAACGTGACACTTGAAGCAACCGAACCTGTTACCAGCCTGCTACGCAGGAGACAATGCTAGGTTCTTTATGGGTGTCCAGGGGTCAGCTCAGATCAAACCCACAAGAGAAGACGTGAAACAGTAAGGGCATGCAGCCCCACACCCGTGTGGAAATAACCCACCATTTGAAGGGACCACAGTTTGAAGGGAGATGATCTGAAACTGGCACTTTGCAGACACAGAATAAAATGAAACCCAGCGACAGTTGTTTACAGTTGGCTTCCGCTCGTCCTGCAGTTGGTCAGCCCATGTTTGCTCAGGGTGCTGCAAGTGTTTCAGAAGCTACGGGGGGCTTCCCTTTACTTTGGTCTCTATTCAGGTTTTCAGTCTTATAGTCTTGGTAGTGTTTCACTGTGGCTAACTACTTCCAAAGCTAACCACATTAGCACTCTTTATTTCTCATTATGAAATACTTTTCTATCATTAAACAAGCCCGCTATATACAAAAGTGGCTGTGTAATACATCTTGTGTGTATTTTGAGATTTCCTACATTGGTCCCACTTAAAATCATAAAGTCAGTGACTGTTTGGGTTGTTTTGTTTTGGAGAAATACTTAAATTGATGGCTCAAATTCCAACTTTATCGAATCCTGCCGCTCCTTTTCCTTTTGTGTTTACTTTGGCCAGCGGCTCATGTGGTCTGGGGTTTTGCAAGGGATTAAGGCTGCTGGCAGGTTTAGATTCTACAGAAACATGATCTCCTTTGTACACTGGACTAGTCTAGCCTGGGGAAGTTTACCCCAGTGCTGCAGCTATTTAGGTAATGAGAGAATTGTAAGCTCTCATTTCATTTAGTGCCTATGCATATTCATTAGACACAGTCATTGAAAGCTCTAGAATTAGATTGTTTTTGTGGGCAGTATTTTGGGGGCCATTATGAGGATTCTTATTCTTAGACATGCATAATTTTATTGTTTATTTCAGTAGACAAATCCCATTAATATATTCCTTAATAGCTCCCAATTTGGGTACTTGTATTTAAATGTTTATCTCCATGCAAGAACATAGAAGCACTCATTTAAAATAGCTTGTTGAATTTCTGCATTTAAATCTCAAACAAATCCAAGTGATTTCATAACAACATTTTATATATATATATATATATATATATATATATATATACCTATATATATATATATATATATATATCTTACAATGGATTGGAAGAAGAGAGATTAGAATGATGCACACATATGTGTGTATAGCTATATATATAGAGAGAGAGATCTCTCTCTATATATATTGTTATATATGCACACAGACATTTATGATAGGCAAAAATAACATAACAAAATTGAGATTTGTTTTTTGAAATGAAAATGTCAGGCCTATCTTGTACCTTGTTTATTTTTTGTGAGTTTGACCTCTGTCCCATCTTCTGCTGAACCGGGTCCAGGCTCTTGAGTCTTGGAGCTTTTAGCCTGTTTCCTGTCTGGTAGCTGAAATTGCTTCCTCACCATTTCCCCAGTCCTCACTCTATAGTTTTGCTACCACGCACATACACTTGACAAACCACAGAGTCTAAGAGTTAAGAGTGGGTCTCTACAATTGGACAGCATATTTAAAACCTCTGTTGACATTAAAAAAAAAAACCAGGCAATCGAATTTTGATCTCCAGAAACCTTTAAATTGCTCAGTTTCTGTTATCAGGGACTTGAGAAAACACTTCCTCTGTAGAGAAAAGAACAATTAACTATCCTAAAACACTTTTTTAAAAAACTTAAATGCTTAGATTTGAGATGTCTGTAGCACTTTGTTTTGGAGGTACCAGGGATTGAACTCAGGACCCTGTGCTGGCGAAGCAGGCACTCTACCACTTGAGCCATACACCCAGTCCCATCTGTAACACTGTTGAGCCTCTAATATATATTTGTTGAAGAAGAAAAACCCAGGAGTGGGGTGATTCTGTTCATCTCAACCTCAACCTTGTTCATTTTAATACTTATAATTAGGTTTTAGTTCTGGTGATGGAAAGGTAGATACAATTGTAGACCTGGGAGCAGGTCTAGAAAAAGCAGGTCCCAGAAAAAGTGGGAGCATCTCTAGATTTCAGTGCTTCCTTTAGCCATGGAGCACCTTCTTTGGTTCTATTTCACCTTGTCTTTGCAGGTAAGTAAGAAATCAGAACAAAAGTTCACAGAGACAAAGAATGTTTAAGAACCAGGAAAACCTCTACGTGTAAATTCAAGCCAGGTTGTTCAAACACTGCATTAAAAAAAAAAAAAAACACTTGCAAAACCAGAAGAGTCGTAGATATTACGCAGAGCCTGTAAGCCCATCCTTCCCTATGCATCTTGGTCAGTGTGTGGCCAGCCTTTTCTGAATTCATGGGATCAGAACTCAATTTCAGTCTTCTGCATTCCTCCCCCGCCCCCATCCCTGTTTGTGATTGTCTTGCTGTTGGCTCTTTAGGATATAGGTGATTTCAAGAAAAACTTTTGTTCCATTTGTAGATTATTTTGTATATATGCACTTGAAAGCGACTGAAATTTAAATATTTGTCAGCTCTGGATTATCATGGACTCTCAAGTAATGTGTGAAATAATTATAAAAACTGTAAAGTACCATGTAAATGCGAAGTGTTATTACTTCTTTCTGCCTCAAGATATGTATTTTTGAATACGCATGACCAGTGCCACCTCTTCTCTACTCTTCCTTTCTTAAGATCCACTGTTATTCAGCTCACTGGACTATCTGGAAGTCGGGGTACACCTTATCATGCAGAGGCCTTTTACGTGGGAATCCAGTGATGGGAAAATTGAACTCCCCAAGTCTATTTCCAACTGTCTTTTTACATGTTGGAGACAACAGCAAAACCATACTGCGGGCGCTACACATCCCACAGTATTCCACATGCTTAAAATATTAATTGGCCGGGTGCCGGTGGCTCACGCCTGTAATCCTAGTAACTCAGGAGCCTGAGATCTGAGGATTGCAGTTCAAAGTCAGCCTGGGGAAGGAAAGTCCTTGAGACTCTTATCCCCAATTAACCACCAGAAAACCAGAAGTGGTGCTGTGGCTCAAGTGGTAGAGTGCTAGCTTTGAGCTGAAGAGCTGAGGGACAGCACCCAGGCCCAGAGTTCAAGCCCCACTACTGACAAAAAAAAAAATAATTAATTGGCAGTTTTATATGGCATTAAAAAACAAACAAACAGGGTACTTCCCTGTAGCCTATTGGATGTGCCTTCAGCAAAGACCATCACCAGCTGCAGTGATTTAATCTTATCATAGGTAGTGAGGGCTTGGCTGTTTCTGAGGTGGCCCCAGGTCTGGATGTGGTTGTCTCTTTGGTTCCCAGAATTATTCTGTTCTTCACCACTAACCATGCAGCTCACTATGGCAGGAAAATAGGATTGTGAGATTTTTTTTTTTCCACAAGGTCATGTAGGTGCAATTGGAATTGCAGATCAGGGCTTTATTATGATTGTTGTCATGGAGATAGTTTTTTTGGCTGATGTTCATCCAAAGAAAATACCAATGTTGAACTGACCACAGGAGACACTGATTTTGGATTTGGACAGATATGAAGACCCGCCTCAGATCACAGTATTGCTTTTCTACAAGCCAGTCAGAGGGTGCCTGCCAAACCCAGTCTGTACAGTGTGGAAAGGAGGAAGCTAAGACCTGAGAAGCTATCCAAGACAGAAGCAGGGGAGCAGTGGACCCACAAATAGGCTTCAAAAACCACTTAAAATTATGCCAAGATGCATTATTCTCATAAACGGATTTGGTGAATGGTAAGCCCCTTGTGTAGTTATACAGAGGGAGACTAGATGCTCAAGGATCATAAAAGTATAATTTTAAAAAATGATGGAAGTAAGTACCAGTGGCTCACCCCTGGAATCCCAGCCACTCTGGAGGCTGAGAGGTGAAGCCATCCTGGGCAGGAAGTATGTGAGAGTCTTACCATATATATACATATATATATCACATATATGTGTGCTTAATAATAAGGCAAAAGGCAGCTGCATATTTGGGTTGCTGAGCAGCTGATAAGTCATCTTTCTGAATTTAATCCAAGTACATTCATTCTGACTGAAATTTTAGAAAAATATTTTTATGAAAATATTACTAACATTTTTGTTAAAAGTCAGAGGTGGAATTGTGGCTGAGGTGGGAGAATGCTCAGGGATAACATCCGGGCTCTGAGTTCAAGCCTCAGACACAGCACGAACACACACACACACACACACACACACACACACACACACACACACACACACACACACACACACACACACACACACACACACACACACACGCGCGCGCGCGCGATGGAAATGGATTCTTCACAGATAAATAATAATCTTCTAAATGCAAGTTGTCATGTATACAATCTAACAATCTAAGCTTCCTGGAAAAGATTAAACAATCATTTAAATATTCAAATCAAATAATTCTAACCTTTGGTCATTTATCCTGTGCACTATAACGACTAATATATAAACTGAAGCAGCAAATCATCATCCTTTTACTTAGCTTTTTGTTTTTTCCAAAACCCTATGAAACACAAATCTTAAGGCTATGAATTACTTACAGTCTAGTCCTAGTCTTTCATTTTAGAAAGATTCCAACCAGTGACAGGTCACCGGCCTCAGGAATTAGGAGACTTTTCAGTCTTTTCAGGGAGGAACCTTCACAAGACATGCCCTGAAATCCTGACCCTGTTACATGTGCATCATTCGACTGTACAACTAACTTTTCTTTTACCTGCCGTTAGCATCTATTTGAATGATCTAAGTTGTAGGTAGACCATTTTAGACAACCCTGGTATTTTATTTTTTCCCCCGATGGTACAGGGAATGTACTCAAGGCTTCGGGCTCTGCAACTGAGCTACAACCTCAGCCTTAGACAGACATGTTAACCAAGTGCAATTTTAATATTCCATGGATCCACTTGTGCATGTTCTCAGCACACTGCACCCTGGGGTCTTCTCTAAGACCTCTCAGGATTTCCATATGCTGTCCACATGGCGCACGCAGGAACCTGCTGTCTGCTGGTCATCGTTTTCCTTAGCTTGCTCCAAAATTGCTGCTTGTTTTCTCTTTCGTAAGAAATCTCAAAATAAAATGAAATGATGAGCTTTTTCTTTTTACCACAGTGACAGCTTTCATTTAAAAAATTACTTGCAAGTATACATTCCTGGAATTACAGAATCATACTAGTTCATTAGGACCAGAAAACTTTCCTCAGGAGAAATACAAAACTCTGAATGCCAAGATTTCAATATTAAACAGGATTCTAATTAAGGCAAAAGGCAGTTGCATATTTGGGTTGCTGAGCAACTGATAAGTCATCTTTCCACATCTGAGCCAAGTACGTTCATTCTCACTGAAATTTTAGAACAATAATTTATATGGAAATAATACTAACAGATAAAATTAGAGAGCAGAGAAAAGCATCATTTCCCTCCCAGTATCATGATATAATAATGTACACCAAATACAGAAAGACTAGAATTATGTTAACAATCAGCCTCAGATAAATCTTCATGGGGTCACTCAATAACTGAAAGGCTTAAAATAACACAAAATGTCTTTTGAAAAAATATACAATATAATAAACCTGTGATTGTTCTAGAGGAAATGTCTTCATTGATAATCTCTCTCTGTCTCTCTGTCTCTCTCCCTCCCTCCCTGCCCCCCTCCAGTGCTTATTTAACACCCCTCATATACTGAAGCCAGAGACTAATATCAGAAGGTGACTTTACAATACTGGCCACACAACAAAATTCACATTTAAGAAGCACCAAGCTAGGTCTGAGGGTGAGAAGAATTAGGCAATGTTAAAAACCAGGAAGGGTTTTACATATTCCCTGAATATTGTTGGCACTGCTGGCTGAAGTCATTCATATGCTAGGCTCACAAGAGCCTAGCACTAGCTAGTATTTTCTACTCAAAGTTGTCACCCCTGGCTTCACTGGGACTATCTGGGTGGGGGTTTGTATTCAATCAATCTACAACTGTTAATGGAAAGCCAGGCACCATTTGATGCTAAGAATGGCCAAAACAGGGTTAAAATCCTAGCCATTTCCCTTCACAGCTGTGTGACTTGAGCCCAATGTGTCTGCTTCTTGCCTCTTCAGGGGAGTAATTACTGCTCTGGCTACTTCTAAAGGATGGGAGGATACAGGATAGATGCAGAAACTCATTCTTATCCAGTGAAATGTTGCAGAAGTTTCGAATGGACAGTCTAGTGTGAAAAATGATGTACATGCAAGAAATCTTTGAAGAGCTCAGCAGTATATGGCAGCAGCATAGGGAC
Source organism: Dipodomys merriami (assembly GCF_024711535.1). Taxonomy (NCBI): domain Eukaryota; kingdom Metazoa; phylum Chordata; class Mammalia; order Rodentia; family Heteromyidae; genus Dipodomys; species Dipodomys merriami. Next base: position 531,203 of record NW_027206059.1, read on the forward strand.
GTCTGCAGTCTGTTTGATTTCCCGACAGCAAGTAGCAGAGTTCATGATGTGGTACAGACTAGGGATAGAAGGAGGCAGAGCACCAGCAGGGAAAACACCACAGAACTGGGGGTAAAAATGCAGAGGAGTGGGAGAACGTTCTGGAAAATGACATTTGTGAGCCAATCCATGGAAAATTTGCACATTTTCCTACTTTGGGGAAACTGCCAACTTTCAGCTTCACGCACAAACTTCTCTTACAATCCACAGGGGGACCATGTGAATTCCATCAACACAGAAAGGCACGGGGCTTTGCTCTCAGCATGCCACGTGTAGGAACTTACCCAACAAGATATTCAGTAAGTGTGAAACAATACTAATGTAGATATTCACTGCAGTCAACTTCTTATGTTTTAAGTGTAACTCAATAAATTGAGAAATACAATGCAACAGGCCATCAGTCTCAGACTGGTGGGGAAATGGCAGCCAATTCATCATGGAACGCTTCACAGATTTTGTAATGCACCAACCAGATGCATCGTTAGCTCCATATGCAGTGATACTGATTCACTGTCTTCTGATTCACTTTGTTAATAAATGGTGTCAGTTATTAGCCAAACCAGCTGGGGTGTTTTGTCATGGCAGCTGGATGCAAAGGAATGCAGGCGCCATTCTAGACTCTTGTGCAGGGCTGTCCTCCAGCCAGGGCAACCCTCCTCCCGCCCCCTCCCCCGCTGCCTGGCTCACAGAGAACCTCCGAAACCCTACCCAGGAGCCACGATCACACCACTGAGCCAAACCCACGGTGAGCCTGGGGAGCCCAGGGTCCCAGCGTCTCAGCTGTCAGCCCTGACCATCAGCCTCTGCCCCATTTACTTCAAGAATCTCTTGGTGCCTGCTAGCTATCTACCTAGAATTATAATACTGCCTCGTGTGTTATCTGAAATCTTTTCATGGCTTGATAAATCCTGATTCAGGTTTAGGAAATAGCTGCCTAGAAAAAGCGGTTGATTCCGTTGCAGATTATTATGTAGTAAAAGTAGCATCGAAGGGTTATAATTTTGTGCATTAGAAACACTTAATTTTCTGCGAACAAAGGAGCATGTGACGTGGCCTGTACTAGCTTGGCTCACTTACGCCAGGTCAGGTTATTCGATTGCTATCATGGACAGCCCCACCAACAGCCTCTCATTCTAAGAACAGGCCTATGATGTCAGCCCTTAATCCATCTGCCTCACCCACCTTCTTCCTCTCCTCAGCCTCTTAAGCTTTGCCACACGGAATGATTAAGAGCTTAGGTCCAGCATGGTTATGTAAACACTCACTATTTCTGTCTTATAAAAGCACTTCCCTTGTGAGTTTCTCCATACCCTCCTCAGATTGGAGAAAGCGTCTCCTCACTGAGCGAGCTTGCGCTGGACATGGTACAGTTAGGCCTAATCCTAGGGACAAATTGCAGGTCTGCTGCAGGCAGACAAGACTATCATTCCAACAGGTAACTGCAGTCATGCAGCGGAGGTGAGCTTGGAGACACGGCTGGGCAAATGCAGGCTCTCCTTGTAGCCCCAGACCTGCTGCTCTGGACACCCCACTTGTCCTCACTGAGCTACCATTTTCTCAACAATCAACTCTGCCTTCATGACCTCAACAGTGTCTTCTCGTTGTTCTATGACTTTTAAATGTTTTAAGGAGATCTTTCTACATTCCAAAAGGGAAAGAAACTGTATCTATAATATTCATGATGTACAGCATCCTGTGACACACACAGTAGGTTAGGTTCAGCACCGGGTGACACGCATAGTAGGTTAGGTTTAGCACTGTGCAACACACAGTAGATTAGATTTACCATCTTCACTCTGAAATACTGTGATTTACTTGGGAGAGTTGACATCACTTTCTGCCTAATAGATATTTCTTGAGCATGCACAAAATTACTTATCACTTATTGTGTGAAGACATGATAGACAAACAAACATTTAAAGACTAATTTGAGAACCCTGGTGAAAACAGGCCTTGAAATGTTTGTAGGGAGCAAATACACATAATACGCAATAGTTCTATATGGACAGGCTTTAAGATAAATTTCCACCACACAGAAAGTAAGTACCACAGGGTACAACTCTTTAGGAGAGACGGAAGATGTACTTAGTGATGCCTCTCCACCGATCCACAGCTCTTGAAAACCACCAGGGAAATCTGTCTGCTGAAGTCCTCTGGTGGGCCTGAGATGGGGAGTGGTGTCAACCAGCCCATGGTACACTTTACCATAGTGAAATCTCAACTATTTTGAATGGCCAGACTAGTTTTCTTTCTAATAGCACTTCTTTTGGTATTTGCCTTTCATTGGACCTCTGTTTTCAGAGGCTAGAGTAAGGATTAAAGGAGGAATGATGTATAACACCTTTACTCACTTTTGTGCATTTCTCTTTTGATTGGCCAGTTTGGCAGTCAGTCCTGCACTCGCCTATAGACCAACTAACCCCTCCCTCTGTGTGACAGTAATAAGAATCACCCAACCCAAGAAAGCAACACCTGGGAACACGGAACAAAGGAAGGGAATGCAACTAAAACCTAGACGAATGTCACCTTCATTTCTGTTTAATTCTCTTAGTAGTACATGATTGCAATGGACGCATTAGCTTAGGCAGTGGATGGTTGCTTAAGGTGACATTTGGGAATCTGGCTCTGCAAACACCTTTACCTATTTCCCAAGACAAGGAGGTCATGTGGGGCTCAGAGCTCTGCTACTGATGCTTACTTGTACTTAAAAATTATTCTGAAATGGAGCTGGGAAGGTGGCTTAGTGGTAGAGTTCTTGCCTAGCATGCACGAAGCTCTGGGTTCGATTCCTCAGTAGCACATCAACAGAAAAACCTGGAAGTGGTGCTGTGGCTCAAGTGATACGGTGCTAGCCTTGAGCAAATAAAGCTCAGGGACAGTGCCCAGGCCCTGAGTTTAAGTCCCAGGACGGGGGAAAAAACAAATTATACTGAAATAATTTATTTTTCCTAACCATTAAGAATATTTGGAAAATTAATGTTTTTAGCTGCAATTTCCCAAAAAATATATGTGTGGTGTATATATTCAGTTTGATAACATATTGAAAACAGTTTTAGTCTAAAATATAAATACTTATACAAAAAATAAAAGAAAGCTATAGCTGTCTGAGAAAGGTAATCCCTAGCAGGGAAAAATAGTTCTTACTTCCAAAGGGCATTTCAAAGTTTCCAGCCTTCGCTCGTTTTGTATTTTATGATTCTGGTTTTCAAAGTAATATAATGATTCCCTAAATTTAGAAAGGAACTGAGGTAATAATAAATTGCCATCCTTTCTTTTTATAGTCTAGTTCTAGTGATTCATACATTCACACACCTGAAGTACAGAAAGAGCTGGAAAGCAACAGCTCTCACCCTTATTTTAATATGACAGATTTATTGAGCATTCACATTTATTTATATGTAAAATAGTGAGAATTTTTCTAAATGCAAGCTGAGAAAATGACTCTTCCTTGGAAAATGAAAGGCCTTAGATAAGTATTTGGTTTTGCCCTATTAACTGTGTAACTGGCCTAATTAGTAAGTATCTCTGAGACTCAACTTCTCTCTCTGTAGGTAAGTGGACTGTTTAGATAATCGATAAAGTCTAAGCCAGGTCTAAAACTCATCTTGTTTTATGATTCAGTTGATATTTGGTAACCTTAAATATCTCAATAAACTTGGAAGCTCACGTGGCATTCTACTCACATTTTCTTTTCTTACATTTATATGTAAAACTGGAAAGCCTGGAGAAGTAGTACTTATCTGTAATTCCACAACTGGGAAGGCAGAATGAGGAGCATCATAATTGGAGGCCAACCTGGGCTACATAGATCTCCATGGAGTGAGATTCTGTCCCACCCCACCACCACCACAAAACAGAACAAATCCCCACAGAGCAAGCAAACAAAGGTCACATCCCAAAGACAGGATGGCTCCCGTTCTTTGTTGTAAATAGCACCAACCCAAAAGAACTGTGCCTCATTGCATCCTGCCCCCTCCTCACCTCCTCTCCTTCCCAGGACTCATGTGCCATACGTGTGTTATTGAGCTCCAAGATAATGCTCATCATTGCTCTTTCTTTCTAGAAGTCAGAAAGCAAAATGCACAGTAAGACTCAGCTGGGAACAGTCAGCTGCCAGCAGGTTGATGTTACAGGTTTCAGAAGAATTAGTATTCAATTTAATCTTGGCTCATTGTAAATCCTATCCCCTTTCCAATACCTCAACTACCTCTGAGTGATCAAGTTACAAAACCAGGAATTCACTGAATTATTAATGGAAATAGCTTTCTATTATCTAGCTATCTTATTAAAACACTAAAAAAAAAGGTTATAAGGCTTACATAAGGAATTTCCTTAGATTTGAGAGGATAAAAAATTAAACAGTTTTCCATTGCTAATGTTACAGTCTTAGGTCACATAACTTGTGTACTTTCATATTGGATCAATTATAAATTGTAATATACAATACCAAATGGCTATATTTTTTGTAGGTATTTAGTAGGTTTGGTGTTTTGGTTCTTGCTTCAGGTGTTGAGTATTCAGATAGTGTGTTTGTGTGTGTGTGTGTCTGTGTGTGTGTGTGTATGTCTGTGTGTGTGTGTCTGTGTGTGTGTGTGTCTGTGTGTCTGTGTGTGTGTCTGTCTGTGTGTGTGTGTGTGTGTGTATGTGTGTCTGTGTAACAGTAGTAACAGGAATAAGCTGACACCCATTACAACCTGCCTATTTCACGTTTCCCTACCTTCTGTGTCTTGTTGGACCCATGGAGACAAAGAACCACCATCTCCATTCCTATCAGAAAATAGTAGGAGTCCCTTACTGAAGACTTCTTAACAGTGAAGAATGAGGAAGGAAGAATTGTCCCCTATATGGTATGTGAACCTAAGAATACTTGCATTTGTCTAAGTGAAGGACAGGAAGGCTCTAAGTTAAAACCCTGAGCAAGGAAGTTGTGACTGGAAATGGAAAAATGTATTCCAGTCTGCTCCACCCAAATTCTACCAGGGCTCAGCCACCCTGGCTAGATCCCAGATGCACTGGAAGGTGATGCAGGCTCTCCTATCAAGAGACAGATGTACTTTGTAGATCTCAGTTTTAGAATTTCAGCATGTTAGATTTCAGTATACATTTTAAAATTCTATAATTGGCACTTGACCTGTGTTTTAGATTTGTCCTCTTTTCATAGTGCCTAAGCCATTTTGCTAATTGGGTTCACTTTTAAAAAATTGATTTGTAGAAGTTAATTTATGTATGCCTTTTTATTGAATATATGTAGTAAAAGTATCTTCTTCTAATAGATGATTGTCTTTCCACTTTCTTAATGGATTCTTTTAATAAGCATACATTGCCAAGTTAAGATGACTTCATTAATCTTTCCAGAGTCTGTGCTGTTTATTTCCAAGTAAAGTCATCTTCACGGAACATTACAAAGATAGCCACCTTGGCGTTTCTCCAAAAGATTGCTTTAGTTTTCACTTCTGAAATTCTAATTTCTCTTACATTCATTGTTTATATAGCAAAGGGTGAGTTTAGAAATCTTTATCTTCCTCATGGATAGCTGATGGACTTGTCAGAATTCATTTAAAATAGCATCCTCTCTGCTCTGCACTTCAGTGGAGAGAGTTCACACTAAGTGGTCCCCTGGTGTGATCTGGACTCTCAGCTGTGCTATTGTTCTATTTGTCTTTCCCAGCAGAAATCACATGCTGCCGAAATTACTGGAATTTATTACAAGTGTTGATGTCCATACTCTAAGCCAGTCTACACTGATCTCTTTATTCAGTATTGGCTATAACTCTTAAGCTTTTTTGCATTTTCATAAAAATTTAACATTAGCCTTTCAATGTCCACATAGATATGTGCTGCATGAAAGTTCATGACCTGGGTGGCTTTCATTGAGATTCATTGTGTTTCCTATCAATTTTGGAAGGATACTCATCATTAATTAGCTGAGAAAACGAAACTATAGTCACTAAATAGTGGAATTTCTTTCTTTTTCAAATGGTGGCATTTATAAAAGAAAATACTAATAAAAGCAGATAAGAACATGAGACAACTGGAAAGTATATATGGGCGCAGTGATACGAACGATGGAAAGTTATCTGACCAGGCTAAATGTAGCTTATACATCATTCAATGACTTCACCCCAACCTTTCATGCTGCTCGTGTCCTTCTCCATGCATGATACTTTTCCTTCTGCAGGGATTTGGCTTAGAGCACCAGCCCCACCGCAGTGCCCACACTGCAGTGCACCTCTCCCCCAACCTAAGTCACTGTGTTCACATGGACCCAGAGTTCATCGGGCCAACCCGTCATTTGTTCTGTTCACCCACATCCTGTGAGGACAGATGATACATACCTGTGGGAATGGTGATTTAGTAAGAAATATTACCAATTAGTCACTAGTACTTTCCTATCCATCACCTATTTGTTTTCAAATTCTTCCTAGCTCCTACTGCATTTCCTGCATGAAATTTTCTCCAGATGAAAGAGAAGGAAATCTTATTCTCATAGACACCCAGGTTCTTTCTTTCCCTTCCCCCCTCTTCCTCTCTCTCTCTAATTTCATCTTCACCTCATTGTCTGTGTTCACATTCACCACCTTTCACTGGGGCTGTGGGCTGTGCTGTTCCTGCATGTCTGCCATTGTATCTGCCCCACACACTGCAAGCATTCCACAGGCAGAAATCTCTGCTCGCTTCCTCTCGGCTCCCTGCCTGGTGCTCTCCTCCTGAATGTTCAATAATGCTGGTTCATTTTTTAACTGAATCCGGAAGGAGACCGCAGGATGTCTGTGAGTGAAGTTACCTGATTGGGTTGCTTTCCAAGAAGCCTGCCCCATGAATGGCTCTTAAACAAATGCCCAAATTCAACACAGCAGTCTCCTTTCATGCACAAATTTTCCTTCCTGTCGTTTTAGTCACCAGGTCCACTACATCCAAAAATAGTAAGTGGAAAATTCTAGAAATAAATGACTCTAATATTTCGTTGCATGTATGGTTGTCACTATTCTATTAGTGCTTATAATTGTTAGTCTTGGTATTTTCACAATAAAAAAACTGTTAGTCTCAGTGTGCCTAATTTATATATTAAACTTCATCATAGATAGAGAGGTATAGGAAAAAATGTGATATACAATGGGTCCAGACTTTCCATGACTCTAAGCAAGGGTCTTAGAATAGACATGGCTCTCTGGGTAAGAAAACAGCTAAAGAAAGCTGCTTACAGAAGTGACAGCAAGGTGATGAACAATTGTACTAAGACTCGGGAAAGTGGCTTAAATCAGGATGTGAAAATACTTGGGCTGTCTGGAATAAGTGGTCAGGGATGATCGGCCTTCATTAATAAAATCTGAAGTTGAAGGAGATTTTTCAAATATGATTTTAAAAGCAGTAATTCTCTTGGGGCATATTAAGTTGCTTAAATTTTTAACATCGGAGAATTGGAGCTTTATATTGTGGTTCGAAAGTCCTTGATTTTTTTTTTATCCCAGAGATTTGATTTATTCACGTTGAATCTAAAGACAACCTGTGTCAAAGGATTGCATTTGTTTTGCATTGAGTCCTGTCCGTCAGATCATCTATGTTCAGGTTTCCAGAGAGGACTATAAACAGGGGATCCATATCCTAGTTGGGAATACGTGCAAATTACACATTAGGGAAGCAAACTAAGTTCTATCCTCTCCTTCATAGAGAGACAGAGCCCTCAGGCTGCTTAGAGTTGCAGCCTGGTTTCTGGGGGAACTTCCCAACTGGGATAGTGAGGTTCTACCCACTGAAGCATCTATCACTGAAGCAGCCTCTGATGGAGGTTCACCAGAACCCCCACCTCTGCCCCACAGAGCTGCCCTTCGGGTCTTGGGGAGTCACAGAGACAGGACGGGTCACCTCTACTGGGTGGCCCCAGGGAGGACGGCTGTCTGGGCTCTGGCACCACAAGTTCTGAGGTCCGCAGGAGGAGCAGTGTGTCTTGAAGGCCAAACAAGGTTTTACGAAGTACAGCGTCTCCTGACTAGGCCAATGAATAGCACAGAGGTTACTTGATGGCTTTTGTTTTAATATGCACAACCATGGCACATTTTTATCTCCAGGTATTTAAAAATACCTTCTTTATAATGAGCCAAAGTCAGGGTACTCTGGATCACAGATATTTCAGTATTAAATGAAATGCTGGAACTATTCTCCTAACAATGGAAAGCTGGAGCTTTGAAGGCTTTTGATGCGATACTGAGAGAAAAATAGTTGCTGGAAGGCGTGCAACTGTACTTGATTTTACATTTTTTTCCTATCATAATTCAGAAAGCCATGCATCTCACCCTGAAAAATTCAAAAGAACAAAAAGAAAACCTCATTTTCCTGAAAATCTTGCCTAAGGGTCTAGAGTGTCTGCGTGGGCAGTGGGCTGCCACTGAGGAGAGTTCCCCCACACGCCCTTTTCTGGCTGAGTGAGTGGTCTGGCTCACTGCTGGCTTTGAAGTCAAGTTGATGTGAGGCTCATTTCGGCTCAGTCATGTTATTGCGATGTGGCCTGGACTTGGGGAACTCCACCAAGTCCTTAAATCTGCATGGATTAAAAAGAATAATTTATGTCCAAGCACCTGGCACAGTACCACCATGTCCAATAGACACCTATCATCTCCTCCCTTCCCTCTGCTTCTCGCCTCTGTGTTTAACTTGCATTGTAAAATCCTAACCAAAGTGGATCAACCACAGTAAGTGTGACCGAAGGCGACTTCCATTCACTGGATGATTACAGAACTCCATGCCAGGATACACAACACCAAGACTCGGATTCACATGCACAAAAATCTCCTTAGAGGGAAAGGAATTTTGGACACATGTCAAGGGATGTACCTAGTGGTTGTGAAGAACAAAGAACCCTTTTGATATGAACTTGAGCTTCAAGACTTCATCATCTTCTAAGGCTGTATTTCTGGTTAACCTCATTCCTTTTGAGTACAGCTACTCCTTAAAAACCTCTTTCTTTCATTAATCACTGCCATTCGTATTGAAGTCATTGTGAAATAAAGAGTCTTTTCTTTCAGAAAGCCTCAGTTCAAATCCCAATGCGCGGGGCCTGTAGGGAGCTTCTGCTGATGGAGGTCAGTTGTGTTCTGAGAGAGCTGCCATAGCGGCCGACAAGCCGGGCCCAGCGGAGGCTGTACACCACACGGGGCTACTTCCAAAAGCTTGCAAAACAGTTGCAAGTAGTTAGTGTTCTTAGTGTTCCTCTCCCTAAATGTGACTGTTAGTTAATGTAGGGTAAAGAAATTAGCTCCTCCCAGGTTGTACTATTAAGAGAGAGAGAGAGAGAGAGAGAGAGAGAGAGAGAGAGAGAGAGAGAGAGAGAGAGAGAAAGAGAGAGAGAGAGAGAGTGAGAGAGAGAGAGAGAGAGAGAGTGAGAGAGAGAGAGAGAGAGAGAGAGAGAGAGAGAGAGAGAGAGAGAGAGAGAGAGAGAGAGAGAGAGTGTGTGTGTGTGTACACCAACTCAGGAGAATGGGAAGCCCCTCATGGGAGACATCCTGAAAGTCCGCTGTGCTCTACCTCTTCCTCCCATTTTGCTCCTTGTAAAAGATCATCTTTTACTCTCTGTACTTCACCTTGTAGGATGGTCTATAATTGCAGTCATTAACGATTCAAGATTGCCTTCTTTCACTCCCACTGAATATTCACCCATGCCCTTTCTGCCTCGAGAGCTCGTTTCTTATTAACGCCAAATAATATTCCATTGTCTGAGGTTGTTGAGGTCGACTTCATCCACGGGGCTCTCCATGGCATACTTGGTGGACACAGAATGGTAAACTGTTATAAAGACTTGATCTTTAACCTCGAGGTGATTTTCTTCTTGCTCACAGCAGCGTCACCTCTCAGAGACGGCTGCCAGCACCAGCCGCCTGAGGACAGTCGTAAGGACCCTGTCAGGCGGGTGTGATAATCATTCTTATGATGCTTGCTTTGCATCTGACGCGGCGTCCAGTCAGGATCAAGAACACTTTCCAGGTCTCATGAACGTCCCCATCTCTCTATTACAGAGCCTGTCTTCGTGTGGAACAACGGTATTTCGCAAAGCGCTAAAGTGACTTCTTAGTTGAGCTGTTTCAAGGATCAGCAGCAGCAGCACTCTTTCTACTGCCAAGCCCCCAGCATATGTTGAAAAACTAAACTGAGATTTAAATGTCTGCCGTCTGGAAATGCATATTGAAAACCTTTCTGTATATCCCAGTGTGCTAAGAGCAAATGTCTCTCTCGTGTATCTTTAATGCTAACCAATTCAAGAGTTTTTCTGAATAACAGGCTATTCAATTCTAGGTAGTTGTAGCAGCAAGGAGACTACTTTGGTCTTCTCTCAAGTTTCTAAGGAAAACGACTTCAAACATAAATGCAATAGTTTATCATTTTATCACGGCTTTAAATTCCGACTGTAAGTCCAAATTAGACTGTCACACGTCTTGAATCTCAATGTGAAAGCTGTTGCTATCCTGTCCACTGCTGGACAGCTGTGTCCTTAGCTCCTTAGGAATCATGGTGTCTCTGGTCTTCATGGCTGAGTGTTCATCCGCAAAGCACCTCTCTTCATCGTTCCTTGGCCATTGGAATTTTTCTTTTCTGGTTGGCTCTCATTTTATGTTATTGATCAATGAGTAAAAAAATATTCCTTTCTTTCTTTCTTTCTTTCTTTCTTTCTTTCTTTCTTTCTTTCTTTTTCTTTCTTTTTCTTTCTTTCTTTCCTTTCTTTTTCTTTCCTTCCTTCTCTTTCTCTTTCTTTTTCTTTCTTTCTTTCTTTCTTTCTTTCTTTCTTTCTTTCTTTCTTTCTTTCTTTCTTTCTTTCTTTCTTTCTTTCTTTCCTTCCTTCTTTCCTTCCTTCCTTCCTTCTTTCCTTCCTTCCTTCTCTTTCTTTCTTTCCACACCCTGAGGTATACTTTCATAGACCATCTGGTCAGCAGGAAAATCTGATGATGTTTTCTTCTCCTCCCTCTTTCTGTCTTCGCCCCCTGCCCCTTAGTGCACATTTTTGTCATTTATATGCAGAGGGAATGCCACTCCACATCCTTAGGGAAGGTACAGGTGTAGCTCCCTGCAGGCAGGCCAAGTCTGAGGGGTGAGAGTGTACTGGAACGAATCTCAATCTAAGCAGCAAGCCTAGTGCCTGATAGGATGGGTCACCTGGGAATTTTTCAAACTCTCCCAGGAGTACCTAAGTGGCATGGCTCTAGGAAACTCCTTTGTTTGACCTGTTGGTTATGCCGCTTCCTACTGACCGGGGACCTAAAGGTGAAGGGACTCTTTCCTTCAATCTTCCTAAGCGGTCCAGAGAACAGGGCAAAATGAGGAACTACCTATGGCTGCCATACATTTCCTGTCCCAGCTCGTCTGCCGGTGACAGTCAGGCAATGCTGGAGCGTGTGTGCTGCATGGCATGTTTTCTTCAGCAGCTCTCCATGCTTAGACACTTTCCCTTCATGTGAAAACAAACAAACACTATAGGAAAAGAAGAGCAGAGCTGGGTAGTAGAGTGGTTAAAAACAGATTCTCTTTAGAACTCTCACTCTCTCATTTTAGAGCTTGGCTTACAGCATGAGGAAACGGGGCTGTAGAGCAAGGCAGCGGCCTGGGGTCCATGGAGAACGTCAGGCTGAGGGTAGCCAGGCCAACTTAGCGGGAGCCTCGCTAACACTGGACCATGCAGAACAAACACAGAATTCTAAAAAGCTAATGTAGCTGGAAAACAGCAGGGAGAACCCAAATCGAGTTACACAAAGACCAGTTTTGCAAGCTGTTTTAAACCTAAAAGAAAACACTTCCTCGTCTTCTGTTTGACTGAACATTCAAGGAAAGCATTTCTGTTTGCTCACTGATCTTTCTGTGTCACACCAGAAACTGAAGTGGGGACAAGTGGGAGCCAGTGGCTCAAACTTGGAGTCGCAGTACCTAGGAGGTGGCTGAGGTCTGAGGATCTTGGTTTGAAGCCAGCTTGGGTGGGAAAATCTGGGAGATTCTTATCCCCAATCACCACCAAAATTACAAAAACAAACACAATAACAACAAGATGGAAGTAGAACTGTGGCTCAAGTGGTAGAGCAGTAGCCTTGAGCAAAACAGCTAAGGGATAGCGCCTGAGCACTGAAATTGAGCACCAGGACTGGCACTGGCACATATGCACACACACGCACGCACACGGTATTGATATTGAGAGGGTCAGCGGTAACACAGGGAAAGCTCTTGCTCACTAAATCTGCCTTTCCACTTTGCTATTGGGACATTTTGTCTCTTTGTCCCTTGGACCATTAATAGAGGTATCTAACAATCCCTTCCCTACAGACTAGAATACTAAATATACAGATTAAATTTTTAAAAAGACACACAAGTTACAGACAATCCCACTTCAAAGACAGCTGTGCTTCGCACTTCCAGATGCTTTAATCACTTGGTCCACATGTCCCTGTCCTCAAGGAGAAACAGATGTGTCCCAGCATTACAGGTAGAAACCAATACCGGAAAGGCGGCTGTGAGGAACTACCCCATGTGGAAGCTGAGCATGAGCGGAAGGAGAAGGAAATAAACGTGGGCACTGTGGGAGGCTCAAAGGGAAAGCAAGAGATTGCTACTTGCCCTTGCAGCCAGTGACCAAGAGAGTGCTAGCAGAGTGCTGGGTCTGCGTGCTGCAAAGACAGCTGCAGACCCGTCCAGCAAATGGGCAAAGATACCAGGGCCAGCTTCAGGAAACAAGTGGCAACGGACAAGAGGGCTGTTTCTTTACCCAGACAAAAATGGTCCCTGGGGACAACCAGCTGGCGTAGGACTTGGAATCAAATTGTAAGATCCTTTGGCACTAGAGTTTGTGTCTGTAGGCTGGTAGGCTAACAGCTTTCAGGGAGCCTCAGACCGGTTAGCTTATGTTCCTCTTTCATGAGTTTACTCCCCATCCCCCACACTCCCACGTAGAAACAGAACATACGGACTTTGTTAGAGGGTGCTTGTGGAATGTATAGAGTGACAAAGGCAAAAGCTGGCAAGGCACATGCAGAAATGTCACACTGCTGGTTTCCCGGTGAGGTGATGACTTCACAAACTCTGCACAGCTGACTTGGCCAGTTGCAGTTCATTTCTCAACCCAAAGGCAAAATACCATCGAGTGAACAAGCAAGTTCAAAAGTACTGGGACAAAACACATGCCGTCTATCTGCCAGCACCTTCTTGGTCTTTCCACATACTTGAGTATGAATGACTTGGGGAAGTAGATGGACTAAAATTCTTGGGAAAAGCCAATAGCAAAGTAAGAAAGTTGATTAGGTTTTATCACTCTTTCCTAATGCTTTTTGGGTGTATATTATTATGTAAAAATGTTCCTACATGTCTTAAAACATGACCAAAATTTTCTGGAAGATTACTAAAGATGTGTAGTTTATTCTGTGAAGTAATTGCCAAAAGCATTTAGCTAACTTCCTACCCTGCAGGCATCTGGATTCTACTCTGTCATGTCTCACTTCCATAGATGTAAGATTATGAATGTGAAATGTTTGTAGATATTATAAAATTCATCACATGCTAACTTTTGGAACAGCAAGAGATAAGTCAAGATTACTAACTGCTTTTTTTCATCCATTTGCTCGACCATGATGCACCCTAGTGCTGCTCAACAGACACAGGGGAGTCACAGACTAAACTGGAAAATTTCTGGGAGCCATGTGAAAAAGAAGGTGGAGAGGCTGGAGGTGTAGCTCCAATGGTAGAACAGTAGCCTCGCAGGTGCAAGGCCCTGAGTTCAAATCCCAGTACTACCCCAAAAGATATGCAATTAATTTGAAAATATCTTGGACAGGGCTGGGAAGGTAGCTCAGTGGTAGAGTGCTTGCCTTGCATGCATGAGGCCCTGGGTTCGATTCCTCAGCACCACATAAGCAAAAAGAAAAAAAGCTGGAAGTGGCGCTGTGGTTCAAGTGGTAGAGCGCTAGCCTTGAACTGAAGAGCTGAGGGACAGCGCCCAGGCCCAGAGTTCAGGCCCCACGACCGGACCCCCCCCCCAAAAAAAAGAAAAGAAAATATCTTGGACAATGTATATAATGCATTCAAAATTTCAGAGACCGCTTGTGAAAATCATTGTCTCCAAAACCCATGTGCATTTTACACCATCAATAGGTCTCTGCTCAGACGCTGGGCGTGTAGAGCTAGTGGCTCCCACGTCATGCAGCGGATGTCTAGATAGAACAATCACACACCACCTTGTACTCTCCTGCTTTGTTGTCTCTGTCTCTCTGCCAGAATCCCACTCTACTTCATCTAAATTCACTCTTCCACTTAATATGCAGTAAATCTGAGATTATGGGAATATGGTAGAATAATGAGTTGAAATACTCCTTTTATAAAACCTTACAAAATGCTAGCTAACATACAGCAGAGATCCACATATCTGGTCACTAGGAACACAGCATAATGTTTCACAAAGGTATTTTCTCATGTAGTAGATTTTGTCGATAGTATGTGCATTAATGACTTTCTGAATAATATGCAGTGGAACCCAGGTTTGAGAAACAGGTTCCAATCTTGAAAGTCATCAAAGGAATGGGGAAGATGTAAAGTTGGAAACACACGCAGCAGTCAGACCGGCGCTTGGATTATTCAAACTCCAGCGACATGAAATCCTGCATCTGTCTGGGGTGAGGGGCAGGCTGGGAGATGCTGGATGCCCCTTGGTTTCAGATGTGGCCATGTGAGGCTCAGATGCCGTGGCCGTTGCTCCCTCCACTAAATCTGAATGGTCCCTTGCAATGACTCTTCCAGGGGCCCAGCCTTCCCACAGCTGAAGACAGGCAAAAGCCAACTTCAACCTTGTTAGCTGCTCCTGCAAACATTCCTCCTTAGCGAGTCTTCCAGCTTTGAGGAGAAGACTCACCGACAATGCTGGACATTAAGACTCCCTGGACGTTGAGAGTGTGGGTCACGGAGAGGTTTCTGTTGGTTCTAGAACCAGCTTGGTTCAAGAGGAATCTGGCATACTTAGTAAGTCATGTTAAGTGTCAAAACGGTCTAGAATGCATGATTATATTTAGAATGTTGGTCCGAAGTATTATGTAGATAATAGCTATGTCTGTTCTAATACATATCATTTGCTTTTTGAATGGCATTGCTCAATCACACAAACACTAGTTGTATATGTGTATGTGAAAGAGAGATAAGGAAAAAGAGATAGGATGAAGCTATGTACATATGACCATACAAGATGATGTTAAGCAAAATGAACCCCAAGATAGGGACACAGATATCTTTTTTCTTGCTTGCTATTGTTCCTAACATATTTATAATGTACCATGTGATTTTTTTTGTTTCTTTGTATGTTCCTCCCCCCATGGTGTAACCCCTGTTTTCACTGTATTTGATTCCGGTGCCCTACATCTTATATATACACTTGTCTAATTCGAGGAGGGGAAGGGAAAAAACAAAGGGCTTAAACAGCGATACAGGTTAACCCATTGTAACAATGAGATGTACAAGACACTATGGTGAAAATGAACTTTACAACTCTGGCTAGGGGGTTGTGGAGGTGGGAGGGAAGGGATGGTAGGGGAAAAACAAAGAAGAGGCAACAATGCTCTCTAGCAAATGGACTCATTACTTTGCTCATGTAACTGTAACCCCTCTGTACAGTATTTTTACAATAAAAAACATACAAAAAGAGATAGGATGAGAGGGAAAGAGAGAAAGAGGGAAGGAAAGAGAAAGAGAGAGGTTGATTCACTGTGTTCTGCTCTAGATCTTCCTCTATCTGGTTCCCATCACATCTGGGGCAGTGGTTGGGTATCTGGAGTCTCCACTTGTTTTCTCTTCTTTGCATACAATTAGACCCCATTTCCCAGTCTCCCTTGCAATCAGACATGGTCAGGTGGTCAAGATGCTCCATTTCTCAGTGTGGCCTATGAAGGCCTATCTAGTTGCATCCTCCCTCTCTTTTCTACATGCTGAATGCTCGTGGGCATCCAGGGCAGCCTCTAGGGCTGTGCAGTAAGGAAGGCACAGTCTCCATCGTCCTTGGCCCCTGAGTGGCCGCTGGCTCAGAGCAGTCCTCTCCTCTCATCACCCGTGGATTACAGGATTTATTTCCATTTATCGAGCTAGTCTATTTTCACAGACATCTGCATTAGACACTGATTTTCCATCGTCTGTACTCTAACATTTTAAAATACCATTAGTTAATGATCTTGAAACATTTTTTTTTCCTAACCTGGCTTGATCAAGATGCATAGAGTAAGCCCGACAGGAAGTTAAAGCTAGAATATGACAGATGATGGGTTCCAGGGCTGAGGTTTTCTGCTACTGAGATAAACACTATTGAAATCTCACTTCTCAGCCGGCACACACAGGGCTGGAACAAGCTGGAACCAAAACCCTCTGTAGAATTAATCATATTACTGCATGGGGCACTAGACAACTGGTTCTTTCAGATGTTACTCATGTCATGTGGGGGGGAAAAAGACTGATGGGCTCACATTTGACATTCATTAAGAGATAGTGGCTGGAATTAGTCAGAATCCTTGGTGATTAATCTTTGCTATGCATGGCTGTAAATGAGGCTCAGTGACTCAGCTGGCTCTCTCTCTCTCTCTCTCTCTCTCTCTCTCTCTCTCTCTCTCTCTCTCTCTCTCTCTCTCTCTCTCTCTCTCTCTCTCTCTCTCTCTCTCTCTCTCTCTCTCTTCTACGGCCCCTGCTGAAAGATCTCTGGGCATGGCTCATAAACCATTTGCTTAGTCATTTAACTAGAGTGCTTGCTTTTGCCAGCAGCTTGACAGTTTAAAAAAAAAAAAGAGTAAAATCCTGTTCCCCACTGGAAAAACTTGGCATTTGGCCATAATCATTATAAGCAGTGTTCTTAGGAAATTCCAGCTTTATGGCTTGCTGGACAAATGGAGTATGAATTTTTCTGTCAGTTAAAGGACACTAAAAACAACAACAACAAATTAAAACAGTAAAAAAGGAGGAAGCGCCATGCAGAACTGTGCTCTTTAGCATCCTCTTTTATAATTAAATATAGATTTAACTTTGCAATTCACTTTCAAGTACCAACTGTTGGTTATTTGAGGCTCTGAATAGTAGTCTTGGTGTTGGGAAAATTGTAAAAATGAAATGCTTCTTAAATGTAAAACACGATATTACTCCCCAGGGCATTCTTGACATTTTGATGTATTTCATGGTTTCCATTAGTAAAAATATTATTTCGCATAAAAAAGAAAACTATGCCAGTGAAATTCATGCCCTAAAAGGCAGCCAAGTATTTACTGGGCTCTCTTCGATATAATGACATTAATTTAAGATGCAGAAATCTGCACTTGAAAATAACAACTATATTTCCCCAAACCCACAGCATTTCTTAAAATACACTAAATAATCATTAATGATCCTATTTTATTTTAGTACTCAGGAAATATTGGATCCTAAGAATTTGATGGCCTGGATATGAATTCTAATGGAGAAGCTGAATCTATATAACTCATGAACACATTGATATTTCCTGAGACAGAAGATTCTATACACACCACAGAATGTACATCTTTCCTAGAAAAATAAGTACAAACATTTTCCCTCTTTCCTACACTGGGTTGCTAAGTATGTCATTTCCTGGATCCTGTATAGAAACAGACTCTCGCCATGCAACACTGGGAAACTTCCAGACCCTTCTACTTACTACTACTCTACTACTCTTACTATAACTAGTATCGCCAAGTCCCCTGGGAAACCGAACATTTCCCCCTTCACACACTCAGAATCTCCTTGTACTAGGCTAGTCCCGGTTCAACTTTGGGACCATTTAAATCATAATGCCTTTAACACATTATACAGGGATCAATAACCAATATGGATCATGCTAATACTGGAGCTCCAGTTTGCCTTGCCATCATTATTGGTTTAATGGAATTGGGAAGATGTTAATCACTGAAAGTACCTTGCTGATCATACTTACAGAGAAGAAGCAATTACTGCTTAGGCCTCGGCAGACCAACTAAAGAACATTCCTACTTAAATTATGACATTAAATGTGTAAGGAAGCCCCACCCGTCGGTTTCAGTAATTACTGGAGAAAAGCAAACCGGGATCACAAGACATCACTTCACACTAACTAGCATGGCTCTGACAAACAAAAAACAAACACACACACAAAGTGGAAACTAACAAGGGCTGGGGAAGTTGTGAAGAAAGTGGGACCTTTGTGCAATGCTGGTGAAAATGTAAACCGGCACAAACACGGCGGAAATCGGTTTGGAGATTCCTCAGAATACTGAGGCTGAGAAGAGCTAAAGACAGGGCCTGGAAGAGGTTACGGGAAGTCTTGGCTTCATAGTAACATTGTTCAAAACAGCGAGGGTGTACACTTATGAAGTGTCTACTGATGGATAGAAGTCTTTCCACTCTCTCATAAGTATGGAAACAGAGTTAGTATGCAGAAGAGGTATCTGAAGAACGAAAATGAATTTGGAATGCTACTCCCGCTTCAGGGAGCAGCCTCAGCTGGGAGAACACAGCCCAAGAAGGGCATGACCCTCATTATTTGCCGCATGCACCATGTCCTCAGCATCGCTGAGCTCCACCACAAGCCCATGAATCTAAGCCCAATATGGAGTCCACTCACCATAAAGTGTATAGGGTATCGGGCGGAATGGAATGGAATCTTCAGAGCCAAACTTTACCATCATTATCAAAACAACACATTCCATTGCTTTCAAGATACTTTCACAGTGTCCTTGCCATGCAAGGAAGATAGGTTAGTATCCAGAATAGTGCAAACCACTCTGAAGGCCCCCTGTCTACAGGCACAGGATAAAGAAAGCTATACAATACATAATGGCACTCCAAGGAGGAGCTGCATGTCAGAGACTGTGTTTTAAATGGCATCTTAAATGGCGAAAGTACTGTTTGTAGATCGAGAAAGAATGTGAAATTGAGGAGCTCAAGGAGAAAGTAGGGAGGCATAAACAAAGTATCATAAACAAAGCTGTGACATGTACTCATTATCTTGCCCATGTAATTGTAACCCCTCTGTACAGTATTTTCACAATAAAAAATAAATAAAAATTAAAAAAAAAGAAAGTATGTAAATGTCAAGTTTTTTTGTGGTGATTGCTAAAGATACCAATGGCCAAAAAGAAAAAAAAAAAAACCAAAAACCCTTAACAACAAGAACAATTAAAGTGGTCCTGTCTATGCTAGTCATATTTTATTTTAAATTTTGTATATAGGGCTGTACTTGTTCCGTTCATCGCTGTACTCACGTTTCTGGTATATAATGAGAACTGGAACATTGTGTTGAATGAATAACCTAAAGATGAATGACCTAAATGAATAACCCAAAGACACTTGAGGGCCAGATCATAACTACTACAAATTTCTAGACTTTGAATGTGAATTTCTCTCTCTCTCTGTATAATAAATTTTAGATAGATATATCTGCACACACATATATATATCTATAGATAAATAGATACAGATATATAGACAAGTAGTTGTACTACAGTTCTCTACAGCTTTTCTTAATTCAAGTCTCCATTCAGAATTTGCATGTTTTTTACATGTACTAGAGTTTGAACTCAGGGTCTCAGCTTGCTTGCTTAATGGTGCTCTACCACTTCATCCATGCCTCCAGCTTAGCTTTTGCTAGTTATTTTGGTGATGGAGTCACCAAGACTTTTCTGTCCAGGCTGGTTTCAAACCACAGTCCTCCAGGTCTCAGCGAAGTCTCATCCACTAGTCCCCAGAATTTGGATTTTTATTTATTTTTTTGGTAGACAAGAGTGTGTTTTTGAAGGTTTTCACAACTACTTAAAGACATAAAATTATATATAAAATTAAACAAGTTTTCATAAAAGATTGTCTTGCATTTGGGAACTAACACGCAATAATGCTAAGGTTAAAAAAATTATGCTAAGTTTATGTCAAAACATCAACAGTTTGCCTGAAAGGAAAATCCCTTGTTGGTTGGTGAGTCTGCACAGTGAATTGACCACAACTTTATATTCTTGATTTGTTAAGGAAAATCTCAATTTAATATAATTGTGATAATTGCTGCTATATTAATTTATCTAAAAAATATTGGTACTAGTACTCAAATAGCATTCAGTTAAATTAATGAAGAAATCATTCAAAACAATACCCCAACAATGAACAGCACAGCATAGTTCAAAATAAATGTAACCTGTCTATCTTACTCCAAAAGATCCTTAACCAAAAACTGCTGGAAGTCATAGACTACTGGTTTGAGTTTTCCAACCAACGCACGTTTATCCTCTGAGTTCCAGGTTTTCACTGCCCATGACCTTGAAACTCTGACCCACTACTTTATACAAATTCATCAGCAGTGTCACTGTATTTTCTTGTATGTGGTCTTCATTATAGAAGAAAGACAAAGGATTGTTGATTATTGAAGAACTTTTAGGCTGATTGGCTGCCCCTATTTGCTTTAAAGAGACATACATAGAATTTTATTTCTTTTTCCTTTCCTTTTCTCTTCTTTTCCTTTCTTCATCTTCCTTCCTTCCTCCCTCCCTTCCTTTCCCTCTCTTTCTTTCTTCCTTTTCTTCTTTTCATTCTCCTCCCCTCCCTTCCCCTTCTCTCCTCTCTTCTCCTCTCCTCTCCCTTTTTTTGGCTGTGTGTGCTGGTACTGGGGCTTAAATTCAGAACCTGAGCACTGTCCTTGAGCTTTTTCTCACAAGGCTGGCCTTCTATCATATGAGCCACACCTCTATTTCTGGCTTTTTGTTGGTTAATTGGGACTAAAAGTCTCTTGGATTTGTCAGTCCTGGGCTGGCTTTGAACCTTCAGCTTAATATCTCAGCCTGCTGAATAGCTAGAATTACAGGTGTGAGCCACTTTCCCCTCTACTATTTCTTCTTAAACATGTAATATTTCACTTAAGGTGCTTTTTTTCTCTCTCTTTTTAAAGTAGGATCACTTTTGTTCAGCATCTCTCTACGAAATGGCCTTTAAGGTTTTGAGAAAACATAAAATATAGCACAAAGTAAACTTGTATTATCGCTCATATCCCCAGTGTAAACTCCCCTTCTTTAATTCAATTACTGTAATTTATAAGACCTTAAGAAAAAGCCTTGAGAAACCTTGTTTTAATGTGAGGGTAAGCTTGGAACCAGAGGGATAAATTTCATTTAGAAAAAATCAAAAGCAGACAGAATCTGACTTAATCTGATGAGAACAGGAAAATTGCATTTTCTTCTGAAGGGAACAAAATAGCTCAAGAAGACTTGGAATTTCCAGATTGCTTTGAAGGAGTTTTAGTCCCAGTTTCCCAATAAAAAATATAATTTATTTTGAATTTTTTTACATCATGTAAACAGAAGCCTGAATCATTTTTGCAATAAACTGTTGGATCTAAAAAATCATCTTTCCCAAGATAGAAAGCTAAAGAGATGTATGCCAAGGATTAAATTATTTCCAGCTGTAAAAGTAAACTCCATTTTTCCTGAGAGAGTTGATAGTAGCCTAATTCCTGTCATTCATATAATATTAAAAGAAAGACAATCAATGGGAGATTAGCAATGCCATCAGTTATTGAAGCTCTGCGGATTAGACCTGCAGACCTAGCTGTGGCTAGACAGTATATAAGTCACCATGTGTTAGCCTTATTGTAGAAGAAGGTACACTTTAAAACAGCTAACATGAGCACACATACTACACTATAACTATCCATTAAAAGCTAAAGTATAGTTTATGAAATTTGAATTATATATAAAATAATATAATGCATAGGAAGGAAGGCAGGGCGAATGGGTATAAAGACTTTTTCTTATCTAAGTAAGTGTCACAGAAATATCTTATTACTATTAGAGAAGCAAGATAAATTTCAGTTGCCAGCTGACAATCTAGTTTGGTAAATGACACCCACACAAGATGACTTAAAAGAGAAGTGTACACACACAACCAAATTTTAGGGCCCTGTAGTCCTTTCGATGTGCAGAGATCAGGCAGCAAAGCAACATGCTGTGGCACAGACCAAGAATAAAAGACAATCACTGGGATAAACATCATAAAAGAGAAAAGCATGCACTGTGACTGCTGCCAAAAGTAAACAGAAAAGGAAATACCGGAACATGTAAACGGAACACTAAAATTCAATTTCTATTGGAGATAGTGCTACTGTCCCCTCAGAGATACTTTGTGCCATTTTCTGATATTCACACACCCATTCTCATTCCTTCTCCCCTCCTGCAATGGTGGTGGTGAATGTCATAGTTTCTTTACACTTGTGTTAAGTGTCTTTATTATCACCCTCACAGAATTTAGTAAAGTCCAACCTTGCCTTCAAAATACTTTTCCTGGAATACCGATCAAACATTAACTATCTTGGGGAAAACATAGTAAAGATATGTGATAAGCTGTTCATAGATTTAAAATTTGTCTCAGTGATCAAGTCCTTTCTGGGAAATTCTATGACTTGTTTATATTGAAAAATACAATCTGATTATCAGTATGAAGGAAAATATTCAAATATTTCTTAGTGGTAGTAAGCCAACACAGACCTGTCTGTCAGGAAAACTAGAAATCTTCCCAAGAGATAGACAATTAACAAAGAGTAGAGTGTGTTTTCTAAAACAGAAAATATGATGTGTTTGAGAACAGGGCTGGGACACAGACACTTGACTTCTGAACCTTCCTTCCTTCCTTCCTTCTTTCCTTCCTTCCTTCCTTCCCTCCTTCCTTCCTTTCTCCTTTCTCTCCTTCTTTATTTTCCTCCCCTCCCCTCCCCTTCTCTTCCTTCTCTCTTTCCTTCTTGTTTTGATACAGCAATGTCTTACTTTGTAGCACAGCTGGCTTCAATCTTGTAATTCTCCTTAGTCTGTCTCCCAAGTCCATCTTTCTGATGAAGCCAACATGCCAGTCTATACACAGATGATGGCAAAGAAAGGTTTCTGGAGGTGTTCATACAGTAATTATGTCATTAATTCTTTAAGCAATAATTCATAAAACATTCAGTCCTACAAAAATGATTGAGCAAATACAGTTGTTCCAAAAGGCTCAGTAAAATTAGAAATAGATACTTGATAAGAAATGCACTCATTACCTTGCTCATGTAATTGTAACCCCCTGTACAGTATTTTCACAATAAAAAACTTATAAAAAAAAGCTTAAGATTAAAATCATTAAAGAGCCAGAAACAATTTCAAACAAACAAACAAAAAGAATGCCCAAACTTGGCATATTCTATCTATTCATAGGATGCAGAGTTTAAACATCTTTTCCACAAAACTTCTTTGTAGGGAGACTAAAATTGTGTAACTGTTTTCTTGCTGTAAATATATCCTTGGTATTTAGTCTAGCTTTATGTTTCTATTCTCCCATGTTATTATTAGTCTGACTTATACTCTCCCAATATTCTCCAGATTCTTATTCTGGTCAGAACTCTCTGTTTGGGGGTCTAGGATGTAAACATGTGTAAATCAGGTCCCTTGTCCCGAGCAATTTTACTGATAAAGTAACCTCCACAGCCTTATTAACCAATTTTTATTCATGAACACACTCTCATGAGTTACTCCCATCAGTTTTAGAGAATATCAATAAAATGTTCTTCATCAGTCCAAGTCTCTACATGAATGTTCAAGTTGAAATAAATAATACATACAAAGGAGCATGAGTTAATAGGAAAGTTGAAGGGAAGGGTCTGGTTATATAGGGGAAATACAGGTCAAAAATCAGAATATTTTGCAATTACAGAAATGCTGAAATTGTGATTTAAAGATAGGATTCTGTACAGCAGATAAAAAGTTATCAAATATGCACTTGCTCTGAATGATAGCCTATAACTTTGTTTTGCTTTCCTACAACCTTGATCGGGGCTAGGAGAACAACATTCCTACAGAACGTTAAAACCTTCTTTTTCCTACCTAAATAGATACCAACACTCCTTCTTCTTTTCTACCAGACACATCATGATTGGATGATAGGCCATTCTTCAATTGCCAGAGCTTGGGACCAGTTATGTAAACTTGTTATGGGTGTTCTAGACATACAAAACCGCAAGTCTGGGAAGCAACTGCTTGCCAGGGGCTCTGCTTCCATACAACTGTTATTTAGCAACACCTACCCGGACCCAGATGGAAATTCACATTCATGGAGTCACGGGCTCTATGTTTTGGAAGCAGGGGCCTGAAGGAATCTCCCAGTACTGATTCTTAGCTTCAGAATATCCCTGTGGCTCTGTCCCATGACCATTTATTTTAATTTCTCTCTCTCTTTTTCTGCCAGCTGAAGAAGAGAAGAATCAAAAGGCAATTCATCATGCCATTTCCTCCACATTTATCCCACTGACTACAGAGCTACTGCCAGACGGAGGCTCAGGCGGCTTTGCGATTCCTGAGCCTGTAAGAGGATGGATTCTACTTGTTTTTCTAGAAAAAAAGGATATCAGAATAAAAGAAGATACCAGGCATGTTTTACTTTCTTTGTAGCACATATTTAGATCAAATCATTTTCTTTGTCTTTCAAGGTTTAACATTTGCCCTAAACATCAATAAAAGAAATTCCTTGATACCAAAAGGGGGAAAAATTGCTTAAACTTTGTTTTGAAAACTAGTGTAGATCTTCTGAGCCTCACGGGAAGGCTGTGTGCATGTGTCTGTGTGTGCGTGTGCGTGCACGTGTGTGTTTCTATGCATTAACATTCCACAGCTTGCCTACATCTGAAAAACGTTAGAAATAACCGTGCAAGAGTTTGACTCTGCTTACATGCATTAAAATGTCACAGGATTCTAATCAAATGTGTCAAATGCCTTTGCCCTTTCCTGCTGCGAGAAAGCTGGCCAGCCCTGTACCCCACAGTCCTCTACCAACACGATTCACGTGTGGCAGAGAAAGTCAGAGAGGCTGGCCCAGAGGAAGAACTACATGTCCCCAGAACTCATCAAAGACAGGCACACAAACGGATGGCAAGTCATAGGATAAACTTTTCATCAAAAAGTAAATAAACTCAAGTCATACATCAGAGGGTATAGTTAGAAACCATTTCACTTTGAGAACTCTCTCTCTCTCTCTCTCTTTCTCTCTCTCTCTCTCTCTCTTTCTCTCTCCCTCAGAAATCCAATTAAATTAGAGAAAAGGAGTGCAACAACTTCTATATCTGCTAGATCATGTTTCTGAATCACAGGCACATAATTTGCTAGGCCTCCCAACGAAGACCATGTGCTCAGTGGCTGACCCTGACAAAATCCCAGCCATGTCTGTTCAGAATATGCTTTTGTTCCTTTCCTCCTTTTTATGTGCTGGTCTTCAGGAAGGAGAATGGAGAGGGCTAAAATAAGAAATGAACAAGAGGAAGGGTAGGAGAAGGAAGTCTAGTCAGTTGTCTTGGATATTTTAGGGAAATTTATTTTTTTTCTTTTTTTTGAGTTGCTTCCGTTTCTGACACACTATGCACAAACCCTTCCCATTCTTATTAATTTTTATTATCATATTAATTTTTTGTATTATCCTTTTCAATGAAACATATCCATTTTAACTTCATATCCTTGAACTGCTAGATTTTACAAGTAATTTTCCCCCATAGCAATCAATACTGCAAATTTCATTGAAACAATCAAAAGTCCCCCAATAGTCCAGATTTCATAATGTCAAGAAATGCCCCATTGTCAAATAGCACAAAAGATATAGGCCACTTAAACTAACTCTGGCATTCTAGGGTCTGTTTCCCCTCCAGCAGAACAACTTCTACTCAGCTCTAACATATTGCAGTCAAACTTCATTATTTTTCAAGAAAAGCCCAAACTCGGATACTTTGATGATCTCTCTCAAGCTATGAAACACTGAAATCATTTTTCTCCTCCTATCCCATCGAGTTCAGTCACTGTTTTTACTATCCAATGACTCCCTTTGGGATCCTGGCTTGCCCCTTCTGACATTTCCTATGCTTGCTTGGCCTCTCTATTCCTCAGTGTCTAAAAACAAATTAATAATGACACCCAATTAAAACGTGATTAGGAAAAAAAAATTTACTGCTCATCACAAAGTGAATGTTTCAAAGGAAAAAAGGTGCCATGTTTTGTAATTGGTTTTCCACCTAAAATAGGTATTTTGTAGTTGCCTACTTGAAAGCGCTGATGTTTCTGAGTGAGATTGACAGTGTTTCCTGACACACAATGGATGCAGATGGTACTGGGCCAAGAGGTGAGGGACACAAGAGAGCTTTCCACCTTGGTCTGCTCAGCAATGACTATACCAAAACACCCAAGATAATTAGGAGAATAAATGTTTCCTAGTTCTGGAGGCTCCAGGCAAACTTCTGGTGGGTCCTTGACTTCAGGCCCTCAACACTGGCTGCAGACGGCATGCGTGGCCAGAGAGGAAGGGCTGGATCTCCTGATGGCATCCCAGTGACCTAAGGACCTTTCCTATCTCCACATCTCCCCACAGCAACACCCCAGGAGCCAACGTTTTCACACACGGACCTGTGTGTGTGCGACACTCAACAGCTAAACTGGGGTGGCACTTTCACCACTAAAATGACAACAAAGAGTCACTGTCACTAAACCAATCCTAGGATATACACCCAAATTCAAACAGGCTGAGCCGAATATGATCAAAATCATGAATAACACCGGGACCCCTACGATGAGGGATGGATGTGTGAGCGTGCGCTGTCAGTGAGGCAGGGTGCGGGGTGTGGGTGGAGGAAGGGTTCACAAGAGGACAAGACACCGTATCGAATGTCTTGCATGGAAACAGGGTGATGTGGTTGCAGGTGAAGGAAGAGGGATGGGCGAGGCAGGGAAGGAGGTCCTCAGAGCAGGCAAAGCGTGTGTGCTGGTCCCCTGGCTGGGGCAGGCCTCTGGCCTGGGCTTGGGGGTAAAGGGAAATCAGCTACCAGGCACAAACATGGAGCCTGTGAATGGTGATAAAGATGAAAGAGAAAGCAGGAGAAGCAACCAGCTCCATTTCCTCGCTGGAACTCCCTCTTCAAAGTGGCCCCTTTTTCCCTGCTTCAAAAGGATATTTCAAACCTCACCCTAGAACCTGGCCCTGAAGGCCTGTCCCAGGCAGGGGAGTGTGATCTGACTATGAGACAATCACAATGCCCTATATTTACCCATACCTGTTCCTCTTACTGCTTTCAGAAATCCCATATTTGCCATAAAAGCCATGAAAAACAGTAAAGGGAAATGTTTCAAACATTGCCTTTAATTTCCAAAGTGAATACAATTCTTTACATTTCTGTATCCTGTCTGATCTGTGTCCAAGTAGATTCATCGAGTAATAATCATTACCTATTTTGCTCACTTAGCATATAGAAAAAATACACACCACCCAGATTTCTTTCTTTCTTTTTTTCTTTTTTTTTCCGGGTCCAGTTGTGGGGCCTGAGCTCTGGGCCTGGGCACTGTCCCTAAGCTCTTCAGCTCAAGGCTAGTGCTCTACCACTTGAGCCACAGTGCCACTTCTGGATTTTTTTCTTTTTGCTGGGGAATCAAACCCAGGGCCTCAGGCATGCAAGGCAAGCGCTCTACCACTGAGCAACCTTCCCAGCCCCAGACCACCCAGGTTTCTATGGCTATACTTACGACTTAAATGTCTGCAAAATAGCCAAGATGATGCTTCATGCTTTAATAAAATATCAGACCTGGAAGTAACTTTTTGTCACAGAAAATGCTCCTATATTCATTATTCACTCAATAGTCCTTATTTCTATTTTAAATGCTGTTGAACTAATTCCTCAGGATAGATTCTAACTAGTGAGAAGAGACCAAAATAGGAGGGCATCTTAAAATTTCTCTGCAATCTGTATTTATTAAGCTGTGCACGAACAAATCATAACCCTCTTACAAAGGAATCAAGGAAGCATGGGTGCAAGCCCGCAGGTATTTTGTCTGAATGTGATTTGTAGCAAGCTACACTTCAGCTCTAAAAATGACTCTTGACTTCATAAGGGTCTGGGCACATTAGAAATGGACTTTAGTAGAGTAATACTGACTATCAAGAGCCCGCCCCCCTTCCCCTCTTAATACCTCTGATAAGGTTAATGTGCTGGTGGTAATGATAGGAGCGGCAGCCCTCTCTTTTGGGACAAACTGCCCAGGAGAAAAGTGGTAGTAGATCTGCAGGCCTGAAAATGTGATAAAGAAGAACAATCCAATACCCAGAAATGTGAGCAAGGCACCGCTCTGAACTGCATTAGGTACTAATGCAATAAAGGATGAGGCAAAGTGCACATATCAAATTGAAACGATAAATCACACTCACGACTGGGAACACTTCCAAAGCAAACGTGGTAACGAAGAATAAAATTGAGTATTTTGCAACACACGTTACTTTATAATACATACTAAGAAAAAAAAAAGAGGGAGCATGATGTCACCATTCCTCACAAAGAGCCCCACGGAAGTAAAGCAAGTCTAGCTCTAGATTTTAGTTCTATGGTTTGTAATAAAAGAGGGTTGCAAGGAGTAGTGGCAGGTGTTGATGAAGATGGAAATCCTGGCCTGTAATTGCAAAGTCTGCTTCAAATGCCAGCAACATGAAACAAAGTCTGAAACTTTGGTGGGGGGGAGGAGTGTTTGCTAATCTGATTAAGATAGAGGAATGGATTCTGAATGCTTTATAATGTCACCTGGCCCTTTGGGGCAAGCAAACATAGTCATTTATCAGCAGGTGTCCATGTTCCTTGTGCCAGACACACAGAGATCATTGTGGAAACAAATGAACACAAAATAAGAGCAAGCTGGGCTCTGTTGTTTTTGCCCATCCACTTCATCAGCTTTGTTGACCAGTAGCTTCTCTAGATCTGCCCCCCCATTCCTAAGGAATACTCAACGTAATGAGCATTGTGTTTGCCTGCTTGCAGGCATGGTGGGAAGCCAGCTCCATGATGAAACACAACCAGCTGTAGCTTGGGATGTGGTTTCTTAAAGTTTTATCTCAAACTACTTCCAAGGGAAGTATAATGCGATATTGTTCTACTTCTTCTAAATTGTGAAGCTGTAAATGTTTTAAAGGCCTTCCAAAACATAAAACAGCTAGCAGTAAAAAGGTTTATTGCATTGCCGAGCTCACAGGATAAGAGAAATTGAAGCAGAGAAAAAAAATAAAACTAATACTTGGGAGCCTGACAGAGATGTTTACCTGAAAGCAAATGCTGTTATCAGTGTCATCAAGGGACGTCCAGACATGAGCATGAGGTAGTACCCAGGAGGAAGGGGTCAGGACAGATTCCAGGTTTAAGCCAGAGATGGGGGATACACTAAAGTGGCTTAAACCAGCCAGTCCAAGAGACAAACAGGAATATCCTCAACAGACATTCTAGTGATTGACAGCTTGACATGAGCTACATTGGTATTCTATCATGAGTGAGCGGTAGGCAAAATGGCCAGCCAGAATCTCCCACAGGGATTTTGTGAAGCAAGAATTAGTACATCCTTAGGTTCCACCACATCTAATTTTCCCTTTGGGCATTCGTTTTGGGATGCTTGCACTTAGAACAGGGCCTGGCATATGACAGGCATTCCCTGGCGGTCATGCTTATTTCACAAAAGTTACACTTACATGATTATAAATTATACCCCGATTAAAATTACACACTTAAAACTACATGCACAATGACATGCAATATGTAATTCTTAAATAATTTAGACATGATTTTAAAAAGCTATAGTCCCCAACAGTCTCTGTGGTATTTCCCAATACTGTGGTTCATGTGGTACTCACATGAACTCACTCAGCCTTTTATTACTTAAATGATCTGTTTGCCCTTAAATATGTACCACCAGTATTCTTATAAAAATAAAATTTCATCAAAAGCCATAAAAGTTAAGCCACCTATCATTTTAGCCTGGCTTTCCCCAAACACAAAAATGTTGAAAAATATTTCATTTCCTTGTGTGACTAAGCTACTTAATAAACAGACCCAGCTGTCTGAAAGACTCTAAAACCTCACTCTTTGAAAAACATTGTTCTTAAAATAAGATAACGTCAATTCTTGGGCCAGCATGTGTTTGCTCATACCAACAGGACATTTTCCAAATTCCTGATTGGCTTTATTGAAAATGTACACTGGTGTTGTAGCGCGGTGCTTGCTATTAGAACCTTAGCAACAAACACAACAAAATGGTAAAATATTGGCTGAGGTAAAAGTGGTAGTTACTTTTTATTTTCTAATTTTTTCCCCCAGTGTTGGGGTTTGAACTCATGGCCTTGCACATGGCTAGGAGACTGCTCTACCACGGGACCATATCCCCAGCCATGTAGTTTAACTCTACAAACTAATATACCATGACTTCTAACATTGTTTCCGAGGGTGAAAAGGGAAAGCCAGAATACCTTGTCCAATTATGTGCTCTGAGATCCAAAGTGGGCTACTCAATTTCAAAATCATACAAGGTTGGCGATCTCAAACATTCGGGTTCTCAGGCAGGTATTTCTACTCAGACTCTGGTGTCAGAACCAGCTGGCCAAGGTGGCCTGAAGGATAGCCATGGGACAGATGGCACAGAGAGATCACTGAAACAGCATTCTATTGGATTTAGAATGCAGTTCTGATTCATCTGTCAGATTTCTGGTCCTAATTCTGGAGGGTTGACCATCCAGGAACATGCTAAGAAACCCTGCTCAGTATCCAGTTTCGTTTTTTGAAACTCCATAAAGTGATTCTCATTAAAGCAATTCAGCATCATGCTCTACTTGCTTTTTGTGATTAGTTTTTAATAACAGCAAGGAATCTGTGCAAACCAGTTGGCTTGCTGAATACACCTGTGTGTTCCTTTGAAGTGGCGTAAGTACTCAACAACCTTGCAGGGGAGTCGCGAGGAGCACCGTCTCTCCTCTGGGGGGCTTTCATGTGGGTTTGCCCACTGCACCCCAGGGGAACATGGCTTCCTGAGGACCCCTCAGCTCTTTCACAGGAGTGGAACAGGAAGTTCCTTTGTTTGGTGCCTTAAATCTGGTATCTGCTCTCTTCGGCTTCTCACTTTAGGTTTGCTGCGTAGGTAAAGATGGACAGTTCTGATGTCCTTCCCAACCAGCAGACCTCAGAGCTCACCCTGCCTTGCTGCTGGGGGAAAACCCAGCTCAGAGTGATCTTCTCCAAATTGTACACAACAGCACTGTGCCTTGACAGAATGGCAACCATAGGAAGCGGCAAGCATGCAAGACAACGAAACAAGGGCTGAAGACACACAAAAATGCACTTCCCAATGGAAGTGTGTGTTTAATCTGCCATCCTTTGATCTACTCCAGACGCCCTTCAGTGATTGGGGTTTTGAATAACTTCCATGGTCTTAAATACACCACACACGAAAAGAAGTGCTTCCTGTCTACAATCAGTGGTCAGGTAGAGTGTTCACTCGCTGATTTGTGTTTGTG
The DNA here is from genome assembly GCF_024711535.1 of Dipodomys merriami. NCBI lineage: Eukaryota > Metazoa > Chordata > Mammalia > Rodentia > Heteromyidae > Dipodomys > Dipodomys merriami. The sequence goes on from NW_027206059.1 coordinate 562,553, forward strand.
AACACAAAAACATAAATAAAAACCTAATAGAATCTGTGCTTTCATCAGAAGTTTATTGACCCAATTTTTGTATATTTCTCTTTATAATTCATCCCAGTTTCTGTTCTCTATGTTTTTCAGTAACTTATCCTTAAAAAAATAGTTTTCTATTGAATAGTCTCCATTTGTTACGCATTAACAATTATGTAGCTACTTGGGAGGCAGAGAAAGGAGGATCTCAGTTCAAGGCAAATATGTACAAAAAGTTAATGAGATCCTATTTCAAAAAACAAGCTAGATGTGGTGGAACATGTCAGTAACTCCAGATATGTGGAAGAGGTAGAAGAATGATGTGCTGAGGCTTCCCAGGCAAAAGCACAAGCCTCTATCTGGGGAAAAAAAGACTTAAACAATTCTGTATAGAAAGCTAAGGTAATGCACCTGAAAGTTATATGATAGCAACAGAAATAATTCTTGAAAACAATAACAACAGGGGATGTACAATTTAAGTCCAAGACGATACACAATAAACTGAAGGTGGGGAGAAGTGAATATAATGCAAAAAAAGTGGGAAATTGCCTTTATAATTACTGAAAAAGCAATCTGACTTGCCTTTGGGAAAACAGAGTTACAGCACATCAACTACGCCAATAAATTCTCTCTCTCTCTCTCTCTTTTTGTTTTGCTCAGTCGTGGGGCTTGAACTACGGGCCTGGGCACTGTCCCTGAGCTCTTCAGCTCAAGGTAAACACTCTACTACTTGAGCCACAGCACCACTTCTGGTTTTCTGCTGGTTAATTGGAGATAAGAGTCTCATGGATTTTCTTGCTCAGGCTGGCTTTGAACCATGATCCTCAGATCTCAGCCTCCTGAGTAGCTAGGATTACAGGTGTGAGCCACCAGCACCTGGCCCAATAAATTCTTATAATTGCTTCAAATGTAGTACAGCAATGTGAATCTTACTCTGCCTAGAGGTCATGGTGGTAATGACATGTGAAAAGATTTAAGAATATGACCACAAAAGGATTTAGGACTCAGGACTCAGGATTTTCATTGATGGTACATGAAAACAGGAAAATTATAACCATACATGCTCATACACACATTGTACCCATAGTAATATAAGATATGAAGATAAAATAAGAAAAACAAATTTCTTAAATATATGAAACTGATGACTTTTTCAAGACTTTCTACAACATTGTTTTTTTGTAGTATAAAAGAGACATACAAACTAGGCACTGGTGGCTCACGCCTGTAATCCTAGCTACTCAAGAAGCTGAGATCTAAGGATCTCGGTTCAAAGCCAGCCTGGGCAGGAAAGTCTGTGAGACTCTTATCTCCAATTAACCACCAGAAAACCAGAAGTGGCGCTGTAGCTCAAATGGTAGAATGCTCACCTTGAGCTGAAGAGCTGAGGGACAGTGCCCAGGCCCAGAGTTCAAGCCCCAGAACTGACAAAAAAAAAAGACACACACACACATATATATATATTATATATATACATATATTAATGTACATATATATGGATATATAACACACATATACATGGAAGTCATAGCAAATTTGTAAGGTATCTGTGTGCAAACAACAGCTGGGGAAATGTCACTTCTAATATTACCCTGAGTGACAGCACCTTTGAACAACATGGCATCAATCCAGCTAGTGCTGTCCCATGCATTCTGTAGAGCTGGGATTCTACTCGACAGACTTGCTGTTTTGTTGGGTAATTTTGTTTCTACAGCTTCAGAAAAACAATTTTAGTGACAATTTTAGTATTCACAAGCTTATACATGCATTATATCAAGTGAATCATTAGTAAATTACTCATAAAATTACTCAGTAAAACACATAAATAAAACAACATTGAAAACTAATAGAATTGCTTCCCAAGAAGATACGGAATTTAAATTCCACTGAAGCATTCACATTTCCCTTAATCGACACCTCCTCTGTTCCTACAGCATCTTAACTTCTAATAAACGAACACAGACTTAAGTGTTGCTGTACTAAAGGCATTATTTCCTTATGCTAGAGTCTCAAATTTGCAGGATAAATTATATAAATCCTTTTATGGCTCTTTATAAAAGAAAATTGCTTTTCTATAAGAAAAACAGTTGGTGGTTGGGATGAACATTGTTTTACTCTTCAAGAAGACCTAAAAGAAACGGTGTTAGATGTTTAATAACCCAAGTGGTTCTTTGCATTACACTACTGCAGAAGCTAAAATGCTAAATCTAGCAACAGGCATTTGCAACTCTCATAAGCTGAATATATAAATGTATGTGTGTGTTCATACCTGTGCTCTGTATGTTTGTGCACTTATGTTGATTAGGGGAGTTATAAATACAAAAGAAAATAACAGGCTGGGAAGGTGGCTCAGTGGTAGAGCTCTTGCCTTGCAAAAGAAAGCTAACAAATAGTCATACTCTATCTAGTGGCAGGTTTTGGCTTTCAGTCTTTCTGACCGAACCACTCATGATGAAAATCAACTGGTGTCTCCATAAACAATTGCACCAAGTTAGCCCACTGATGAATCCAAACAAGCTTCTTTTCTCATTCTTCCATTCTACTTTTAAAGCCCTATTTAATAAACATAAAACACATATTGAACCCAGGCTGTGTATCACTCACTATTCTAAGCACTTGGTATAGCTCAATCCTATGAATTAAGTACTCTTATTTCCATTACTTTACACCTTACAAATTAAACAACCAAGCTGGCAAGAGGCAGACATGAGACTTCAGCCTTTGTATACTAATAATAAAACCCATATTATGCTGTCCACAATATGATGGGCATTAGGACAATTAATCTTAACCATCACCGGCTATGTATATTTCTGTTTGGGGCCACAGATTGTGAACACTATGAGTTGAAGGTTATAGCTAGAAGACTGTACACTGGCTTTCCTTTGTTAAGATGAAAAGCCAACTAACTGAGCATCAGTGCTGCATACCTGTAATCCTAGCTACTTGGGTGAGCTCAGGCAGAACAGCTCACAAGACCCCTTCTCAACCCACAGCTGGACAAAATGCAGTGTGCCTTTCTTTCCAAGCTGCAGACTGGGAGGAGTATGAACCCAGGCCAGCCCCACAGAAAAGTCTTAAAGACTCCATTTCCACAGAAGGGAAACTGGAGCGGTGGAGCATGCCTGTGATCCAAGCAACACCATGAAGCCGCAACTAGGAAGACCATAACTCAGACACACGCCACAGAGGCCGTTGCTTATCTCCCCAAACAACCATTGAACAACAGGGCTGAAAGAATGGCTCAGTTCAAACCCTACTACTGTCAAAACCAAGCCAAACCAAGTAAAAATGTAACTACATGCATGTACTTACATTCACATTAAAGACCCAAGGACATTAAAACAACAACAACAACAACAAAGGAATAGAGACAGGGAAAAGAAATGAATATCAACAAAAGGAGAGGTAGAATACTACCAGCGTTATTTGTTCAACTAAAGAGGATTGAATTAAAAGCAAGGCAGCCAGTCTGACACTGTGATGTGGTTTTAAGGCTTTAAGTTTAATAGTTTGGCAAATCTTAACTTCTATGCATATCAAAAAGTTTAAAGTCTCTACAACCACTTGGTTCTCCAGTTTCAGAGATGAATCCTTGTGACCTGAATGACTCTAAGGAGAGGTCACACATCCTACTCCTGCATGAGGTCACGGATACCTGATGTTTCTGATCCTTCTCAAACAGGAAAGAAAAAACATGTTTGAAACACTTAGAAATCATTAGAAACAGAAATCACTTCTAGAATTCAACACAGGAGGGAAAGTTCCCTTGCAAACAGTTAATGTCTTCTCAAGTTTTTCCTATCATCAGTTAAGATAGGGCTCTTCATGAAAGGCAGATTTTAAAAGGCAGTAACTTTGGGTCTATGTGAGCTAAGAAATTCATTACAGTTCACTCTCTGAAGATTGATTGGAATGTGCAACTGAATAATAATGACACTCTCGGCTCATCTATCTCTCTGACATCAATGTCCTCAAGATTCCCGGAGTGGGCCACTGTCCTGTCCTCCCTTGATCTCCCAAACGTCTGCTCCTGAACCTGTCTGGGCTCCCTCTGTCCACACGAAGCTTGGGCGCTTACATGTGACCCTTCAAACACAGGTGGTGTGGCATTAGCATATCCATCTCTATTCTGATGTTAAAATAAGCTGGAATCTTAGATCTTTATTCAGCAACCCCAGAAAAGGCTCCTTTGCAGAAGCTGTTGGTGTTGAGATCAAAGGCTGTGATATTCTTTCTGCCTGGGTAGTTTCATCTCCTCTGGCCTTCTGTCCCCAGTGCTTTCTAACCCTTCTCCCTCAAAGCCTGGTGGATTCCTGTGGTCCAGAGGTGTTCATGTGGCGAAGGAGGCACCGCAGCTCGGCTGCTCAGCACCATCGCTTGTCCAAGCATCGCTTGTTCTTGTGCAAAGAATTAACCTATTCTCTAGTCATTTTAATACCCTACAACTGTACTGTAAACTTCAGAAGCATAGCTCCATCTTCTGTAAGATTATATCTTTTTAGAATGCTAGTGATGTTTGTTTTTTTACAGTCAGGATACGAAAAGACATCCATGGTATTGTGAGAAATGAGCAGTAAACAGCAGTTTACATGGTAATACCTTTCTCAATAAAAGATACCAGTGGCACCTTATCATAACGTTCCAGTTAGTTTACACCACTGAAATCTTTTAAACACAAACCCAGAGATATCTTGACACTAAACCAGTTACCTATAATAATTTATGACATTAAAAATTTTAAATCCAATACACATTTGATCAAAGTTGCTGTGCCAAACGTATAGCACCAGAGGGAAGTATGATGCAATGCTACTTTATGAACCTCAAATATGCTTGAAATAGTGGTTCTCCCCTTCCAAAGTAAATTTGCCCTCAAATAAAAAGACATAAAACTCATCTATGTAAGGATTACAACTTTTGTTATCGTCTTCTCAAACTGAATGAGAACAGGAACCACAGCACACAGAGGACTGCTACCCAGTAGGCAGTGAGTCCCAAATGCATGAGATGCCAGAGACAAAAGGTTCTGTGCTGTTAGCTGACATGGTTTGTCGGTGGCCCAAGGATGGGGACAGAGAGAAGACCTGTGATGTGCAGGCTGGGGGAAGGAGGGAGAGGGGGAAGGAGGGTCCCAGAAGAGCACGTGCGTGTGGTAGAACCATCTTGCATCTTGCTTGTAATTATGACACACCATTTGTCAAGACTCAGTGAGCGGCTGAATGAATGAAATACCTCCATTGTTTAGTTTTCAAGTTGAGGAGGAGACTCCAGGTCTCTTTTCCTTAAATTTCCTCTCTGTGGATAGGGGACCAGCCAGGCCGCTGGCGGCCAGCATTCTGTCCTTACTGCAGAGATTTTGCTCAAGTTGTTCTGCAGACAGACTGGAGGTTCATCCTTGCAGCCCTGGGCTTGTGTCAGGGGTGGGCTGGCCTGGGGCTTGGTCCCGCCTCCTTGGTCACCGAGGTGATGTCCATTCTCCAAACTGTGCAGTCTTCAATATTTCTTGCAGTAGCTTTAAAACAAAGCCACTAAAAACCCCAGCAGCAGTTGCTCACATGAATCCCTGAACTTTTATCAGGAAAAGAAATTAATCTTGGGGGGTTTTGTTTGTTTTCTTTTCTGAAAGCCTAAGCGTGGCCTAAGGAACAGAACCATCTGCTCTCAAAATGATTCTTTAAAGAAAATCTCATCATGCTTTGAATGGAGAGGAAGAGGGGCTGGGAAGGTGGCTCAGTGGTAGAGCGCTTACCTTGCATGCCTGAGGCCCTGGGTTTGATTCCTCAGCCCCACATAAGAAAAAAGCCAGAAGTGGTGCTGTGGCTCAAGTGGTAGAGCACTAGCCTTGAGCTGAAGAGCTGAGGGACAGTGTTCAAGCCCCACCAAAAAAACCGGACCAAAAAAAAAATTGTGAAATGGAGAGGAAGAAATGACTTCTCTGGGAATGTAGCCTTTCCAGCAGAGACCCCATGGAGCCTGATGCCATTCTCTGGTCTGGTGTGGCAAGCGGAGGGGTGTGACAGGATTTTGTCCTAAGCCAACAGGGACTTCAGGAAACACAGGTGCCTGGAGTCCTTTCCCGCTGCTCTTCTCTGAAGAGGGAGGAGGTGGGGTGTTGGGGAGAGGGGGGTTACACTGGCTGTGTTTCTCTGCTGCACAAGCAAAACAAGGTTTCACCTATTTTACATTAATTTGCTGCTAGATTTGTTCCAGAACTGGAGGAGACGGTGGCAATTTATAAAAGAAAATTAAGATTAAAGATAGATTCATTAAAAGACTATTTCCATTTCAAATGCAAAATATCTCAGCAGAACATGGCGATGGCTCTGGGTAGGAGAGTTCTAAGAGCGATTTGTTTCATTACATTTTTCTGCTCTGATTTGTGCTCTAATTATCTATTGTTAATAGGAATGATTCGCTGTCCAAGGTGACAAGGAAGAGGTTAAATCTTTTGGCTGAGAATGTTGGCTTTCTGTTCTCTTTGACTCTAGCTCAAAGGCCGACTCTAGTTAACAAAGCCCATCAGATTCTCAAGGGTTAAATTAAATGCTATTTTATTCTGAACAATATTAGGCCAGAAAAACCCATAAGAAAACCCCTACGCTGCTTTGATTTCCCTTCAGTCCTCCTCCCAACCCCATTTTTATTTCTATTTCCATTCTTTGAGGAGACTATAGTGGTGAACTGGTGACTTCAAATTCCAATTCCACCTTTTATTGGCCATGTGATCTTGGGTTAGCTTCTTAACTTCTAGGAAGTTCATACAATCAAGGGATTTGTTCTATTCTCCTCCAAACCATCAAAATCATGGATGTTCAAGTCTCTTAGATGAATTGTTCCAGTATTTGTTGGGGCTGGGAAGGTGGCTCAGTGATAGAGTGCTTGCTTTGCATTTGTGTATAATCTCCACAATATCTTCCTGTTTGCTTTACTAATACCCACCCCGAGGTAAATGCAGGCATAGTTGCTAAGCTATATCATTTAGGGAATCAAGACGAGAAAATGGAGGCAGGTACATAGAAGGAAGGTCAAGTACTCAACCACAGTATATGCAGGAATTACAGAAACTGAATGCTCTAAGTTCCTTTCCAGCCCTGAGACTTTAATGATGAGGTGACATGGAGACAAATAGACTAAGAGGCTTATATGAACTAAGCCACCAACACACAAAGGAAACTGTAAAAGAAACTCCAGATATGGGGAAGGCAGCACTACCAAGGATTCTACTATGTCACACACACACACACACACACACACACACACACACACACACACACATTCGTAAATGCACACTCTCACACATACATACATACACTTACACAAAGTCATATACATACATTCACATACACATATATACTTACACACATACATTCTCTCACTATATATATATATATTTACACACACTCACATATACTCATACTCACATATGCACGCATTCTCATACATACATGCACACAGACACACATACACACGGAGTATTCAAGGCCGACCTGTCTGACTGCAATCTCAGTAACTGTACTAAGCTGTTTTTCATTACACTGACTGCACACTGTTATACATTACAATGCTAATGTGACCGTAAAAGTTCCCAGATCCAATATTTGATTTTGCTGGAATGGAGCAAAAGAGACATAAACAAAATGTCTTAACAAAATCTGCATTTATCATTTTTCTTCTTCCAGCCCTTAGTGTTAGCGGTACCTGAAATGTATTTTCTTTGCCTCATTTATTAAGAACCATATTGTAGAGTTATGAAGTACCTGATGATTTATGACTGTATTCAGAGATACAGACTGCTTTATTATTTTTCCTACAATACATCATGCAGTAGGCAGGGTACATCTACTTTCTAAACTAAAACATTGGGCTGAGGATCTACAGTGAGTCAGTGGTAGTGGGGGGTTTCTAATCCCAAATTCCACCATCTTCTTACTATCTTGCACTGTGTTTTTATTGATTTATTACTTCTTGATTGATTTGGCAGTCAGATTGGGGTCATAAACCTGCTAAGCAAGCACTCTACCACTGAGTCACATCTCTAGCCTTTTTTCCGGGCCCAACATTAGACTGTAATCTTCCCATCTCTGCCTTCTACCTCTCTAGGATTACAGGCATGACCCATGACATCAAGGTCCAGTTTATAGCTGAGATGATGTCTCGCTAAAATGTTTGTGGTTTTTGTTTTTGTCCAGGGTTCAGCTGTGATCCTCTGATTGCCACCTCCTGAGATCCTGTTTTTAAAGGGAAAAACAGTTGTTTTTGTCCCAGGTATGCATATTGTACATAGAGAACTAGAAATGGGTTGGGGTACTCACTCAATAGACATTTGCCCACAGACTCTTAGTGTACAGGATCTTCAAAGGAAACTTCAAACACATGCAAAATGACACCTCAGGTCTGAGATGCAGGAAGAAATAATGAGCCAACCAATGGTAACATATGTGAAAACTCCAGATAAAGATGATCTACATAAATCAAGTGTCTCTGATGGATGCAAGATGTGCGTGGTCAAAAGTTCTCTAAAAACCTTGCAGGTGGGCTTGGGCAAGGCAGAAACAGGACAGTCCCAGGCAGAGGAAATGGACCAGCTACTGGTCTAGGAAGGGCACAGAAGCCACTCTTCACCCAGACCGGTCCCTCCTGGAGCCAAAGATTCATGCAAAGCCAAAAGGAAAAGGAAAACATGGCACTGGCAACTCTAATGCCTCCCAAGGGAATTAGCAGTAGAATGTGCTGGCCCATCATGCAAAAGAATATGTTCTCCATGCTTGAAAATGGCTGCGCCTCAAAAATATAATAACTCTCCGGGAAAATTTCCACACAAAATTATGATTTCACCTACATCAGATTAACCTGCTGAGTTGAATAAAATTTGTATATGCAGGTTATAAAGAGTTGGGATATATACACATACTTTTATATACTATATAAAACAAGTAAAACAAAATCAAGTGCATATGTCTATATTGTTTCCCCTTGGCTGGCATACTCATGGATGCAACAGTAAAACAAAGGACTGACTTCAAAACTCAAAGAAAGTGGTTGGCTTTAGAGTAGGGGGTTACACTCTGGCATGGATGCCAGGGCTACCAATAGGTGCCATTAATTAATCATCTAGTTAGTAGACCAAGTGCTGGGAATGTTTTAATTTGTACATGATTCTTTAAACTCCATATGTGTGTTATATATATCCTGTACAAAGATAATATATTGTGTAATTTTTTAAATGTCTGTGAAGAGATACATATAACAGTTTTTTGTTTTTGTTTTTGCTGTTGTGGGGCTTGAACTCAGGGCCTGGGTGCTGTCCCTGAGCCCCTTTGTGCTCAAGGCTAGCGCTCTACCACTTGAACAACAGTACTACTTCTGGTTTTTGTTGTTGTTGTTGTTGTTGTTGTTTTTGAGTGGTTAATTGGAGGTAAGAGTCTCATGGGGACTTTTCTGCCTACGCTGGCGTTGAAGTGGCTTTGAACCTCAGATTTCAGCTTCTTGAGTGCTAAGATTACAGTCATGAGCCACCAAAGCCCAGTATTGTTTATTTCTTATCAAATATATTTCCCTTTCTGTTTGGTTTCATATCATAAAGAAGACTGTACACTGGCTTATAAATATACATATATCTATATATGTATATTTAAAGAACACTATATATAGACACATATTTTTAAAACACTAAGCAGAATTTTTAGTTTCTAAAACAATATGTGATGCCCATTTTGGGAAGATGTTTTTCTGCTACATGTTAAAAATACTTCAAATGAGTGAGTTGTCAGGCTTACCCAACTTTCATTTTGTTAAATTGGATAAATCCAGAAATAACCAGACTATGGATAATAATACAGGAAAGAGAGATTCATGTTTACTTCATTCAAATAATCCTTTCATTTTTATAAAAATTCTGGACAAAGTAACAATCTGCATAGTCCATTACACATACAAGGGCCCTGGAAGTCCAAAGCAGCCAGCCAAAGAAATTCTTCTCGAAAATAACTTGGCTGAAATTTCCAGAAACTTCAAGAACCATGGGTGTTTTATTTCTTCTAACCTGAAATAACTTCCAAATTTCTTTGTTTGATTACAATGACTGATAAAGAAAATGAGGAGATTTTTTTTAAATGTGGGTCTTAGTGTTCTTTAATGTTCTTTAATGTTCTTTCCAGGTCTAAAAATCTTTCAGGCTTCACTTAAATAATAGCTCAGGTGTCAGGAAGAGAGAAACGATGGTGCACTTTCCAGGCAACATCAGGACAGAAATTGTTTGTCTAAGCAGACCATAATCTGCAGAACTGGAATGTTTGGGAATCTCTTCCTTCTCCCCAAATCTAGTGTGAGTTTCACCACACCAGAGATGTTCTTGTATGTATTTCAGTCCTGACAGAGCCTAACTGAGGGCCAGCAATCCAAGGAAGGGACTGATAGCTCTTTGTTGGGTACGTTTGCTTGCTTGCAGCTCAGAAAATTAATTTCTTTCAGCCATCCATTCATGCATTTTGCACACTTTTATGTATGCCAATCTTGAGCTGATAGTGAGATAACAAATATGATTAAGATGCTTTTATACCTTTTAGGAGGTTAAGTCTAGACCACAGCGTAACTCATGAACATAATGTTGAGAAGCAGATGGCAGACACAAGAGTACATTCTGTACCATTCTGTTTATGGAAAGCTCATAGAGCTGGTCAATGTAATCTATGGAATTTAAATTAGGGCTGGTGCTTGGCCCTGCGATAGTTAGTGACCAGATGGGGCCAGAAGTAGAGTTCATGACATTAGTGTTTTGTTTCTTAATCGGGGGCATCACTAATTTTGAAAGTCCGTATGATTTGATTATACATGTGCACAGTACATTTTAATGAAAAGGTCAGCTCTTTAAAAAGAACATTTTTTAAACGAGTTTGTAGCTTACATACATAGATTCAAGAGCAGGCTCCACCTTTCCTGCCCTTGTTCTGTCTCTCTTCCAGGGAGTCTCTGTGGAGCCCCAAGCTTAAACCAATTTCCCACTCAGGATGCCATGTCACTTTCCCTTAAGGATCTTTATTTCTGTAGGCATCACGAGACTTCCTATCACCCACCACAGAGGCCTGGATATATCAGTTACTCTGACTGATAAAGCATTCAAGCCAGTCTTGAACTCTATCCACCAGCCTCTCCCTGGGCTTCTGCCCATACTCTCGAACCAGTTCTATTACCTGGCATAATAAGCCATGGAGATCTGTGAGACTCTGCCCTAGGTGATAGCAATAAACCTGTTCTACAGCTGGCTTTGATGCATTCAAAAAAAATCCCACTGTCCCTTCATTCTAACTGCAAAGGTAATAGGAAATGTGCAGGACAGAAAGAGGCAAGTACTAGTAATGACTGGGTGCATTGTTTTATTACTTGTTCTTTACAACATCCTAGTATCTTGTAAGTCTGCGCAAGCCATTCTCACTGGGGCTCATGGAATTCTGGAATGCAGAGGAATGACTAAGTTTGGCATGATGGCTACATGCTAAAAGAATGCTAAACCAACTCAACCTCAATGGACATCTTTGAGTTATTACAAAGCTTTGTCTTTTAAAAGCATCTTTGTAAAAATTTCACTCGCAGTGACTCTGGTTAGGATCCATCCCTAGATGGTTATTTTCTGGGTCAAAAGTATACACACAACGAAGTATTGTGAGGGTACCTGCTATCACATGTGAAGAACAACACTGTGCTAATGTGTAACACTGTATCTCACTGCTTTAATGTTGTCGTGTGCTAACACCTCTGAAATCAGACTTTGTGCAATGTAGAGAGCTTTGTGGCCACAGCCAGCCAGGTGACACTTGTCATGTGGTTGTCACAGCTTGTGCCACCTTGAAACGCTCCAGCCAGAAAACCACTTAACAACCACCCCAGGAGGAACTGGAGCTGTGACTATCCTGTGGTAACATCTTCATACCTCATTTAGGATCATGAAAATGTCAGCATTGAATCTCACAGAATAGGTGTCGGTGGCCTAGAAATAAAGAAGAAACAGGCGGCTGGCTGAGCAGAGCTCTGATGAGAAGCTCTGTTCTCACAGCTGCCGAAGAAGCAGCAGGTGACCTCAGGGCACAGACACAGAGGCCACCACTGAAAAGCGATTCAGAAGTGCCAGATTCTCCGAAAACGTTTAGAGAAGGTCAGCTTGCGTTGCTTATACTTTCTTCCTGCATACTTTTAGGAATGGTCAATAGTCAAAGCCTCTATCTAAGTGTAGAGAGAGCCTACATAGGTGTGGGACACGGGGTTAAATACTGTCAAAGTACCTTCTGTACTTTGACAAAACCACAAGAGGCCACGATTCAGCACAATTAACATGTACACTGCAAAAAGAAATGAGCTCTATGGAACTATGAAATGGATTTTAAGCACCTAAAGACAGTGCGCTATTTCATTTTAATTGACAACACTTTTTTTTAGCAGATTAAATAGCAACGGCTGGCTTGGAACCAAGATCATCAGATCTCAGCCTGCTGAGTGGCTGGGATTACAGGCGTGAGCTACCTGCCACCATACCCAAGTCCAGGGCAGCTGCTGCACAGGAGGCATCGCTGTATACTCCGAGTGCTGGCCCAGGCTTTTCCACTCACTGAAATGTCACTTTGAACCTCAGTTTCCTTGTCTCTCAGATGAGAGAAGTGCAGGTTTATCAATACCTAATCTGTTTGGGTCCACCATGTACAGTGCAGTGCTGCCCACTTAAGCACGAGTGACAAGTCCAGGTGTGTGTCTGTCCAAAGCCGCTGACCTTACGCATGTCCTGCACGCTTCCTCCTACTAGTGGAGAGCAGCCTGGACCCCAGTTCCCTTCCTCACAGGACTAGGCAGACATGAAAGTCAAGATTAGAAACATTAAAGGCGATGACTGGGCTTCTGACCCATTCTCCTCGGCCAACACTGAATGCTCCTAGAAGGACGTCTATTCTTTCACTTTTAAACGATCACAAGTATGGAGTGCTTTTAGCTTCCTTCAGAAATCTGTTCTGTAATTACTTGACTCATCCCCCAACCCCATAAGTGGCTGTTTGAGATTTTCTCCTGTGTCCCCAACATCATTTTGGTCTCTCCTTTATAGCTATACTAAGAATGAATCCTAATTACTTATTCCTTATAATTTCGGTATGTTTCATATGAGCCACACTTTATATTGGCTGGTATGACAAAGACAAAAATGTGATTTTCCAAAGAGCTGGAGCTAGGATTAGTCTAAAAGCAGGACATGTCTTTGACCGGGGCAGAAGAGAGAGGCTAACAATGTTCCACAGCTTCTAGAGCTTCAGGGAGAAAACCACTCAGACTGGGGAAGAAAGCAGGAGAGGAACATGACTTAAGGAAAAGCAAGAGAGACACTCCAGGGAAGGCGGTTTGGTCAAGATTTAACTCTGCAGGGAATAAAGACTAAAACTCTGTTGACCAGTTGTTAAACTCTCTCTAAATCATCACAGAGAATTCACTTCAATACTATCTCTCCCACCCAAAAAAAATTTTTTTTTAAATGAAGGCAAGTGGGCTGGCAAGCAGAGTTTTGAAAAGGCGGTAGAAGGTGAGCAGAGATCATTTTGACTTTAGAGGTAGTAACTGTTTCAAAGGAGTAGATGGAAAAATCAGAGACCAGAGACACCAGAGTGACAGGACGGATGACAAAGAACAGGATTGCCACCCACATTGCCAAAGCTAAAAAAAAAAATCTTGAGAGAAAAATTATGTATCTTAAATGCAATATTAAGCAATACAGTATCTGATATTACCTGTCAGGTTTTCAGTAAAAACTTTCTGCATTAGAACAAGACTTCAAGAGTGCGTGACTGCACGTGTGCACGTGTGTGTGTTGTGTGTGTGTGTGTGTGTGTGTGTGTGTGTGTGTGTGTGTGTGTGTGTTTCAGAGGTATGCAAGCACCTGTATCGGGAACCCAACTAGATTTAGTTTAATGACAACTGAATGTGGAATCATCAAGGTCTTGTGAGAACCATGAAGATATGAGCCCTCTGGAAAGTTTTTATTTTTTAAATATAGAGGTGCTGGGAGATGTGGTGCCTGAATCTAATTCCAGTTATTTGGTAGGTGGAGATGAGAAGATTGTGGTCCAAGGATGGTCCGTGTAAAAAATATGAGAGACCCCATCTGAAAACAAATTCAAAGCAAAAGGACTGAGATTACAGCTCAAGTGGTAGAGCACTTGCCCAGCAAGCAAAATCTCTTGAGTTCAATCCCCAGTATCCACCCTCCTCGGAAGTCACAAAGAAGTAGTTGAACTTTTGCATGCTCTAGGGAAAAAAAAAAAAAAAACAAAACTAGCATCAATGTAATCTAAACCCCAAAGGACTATGAACAGCTAACTGATACCTGAATTTTACTCCTTTGCCTAAATGATGTTTATGTAACTCAGTGTTGATTTGTGTTCCAGTCTTTATAAATTTATCAACATGATTCATACTTGGAAAACTTCTTAAGAGAAGCAGTAATTTCCCAGAAAGAAATTCCAAGTCTTTCTTGGAAGAATGAAACGAGAGATTTTTATCTCTGCTTGGAGATGAAACTCTGGAATAGATTCTAAGTTTTGTTGTTTGTTTTTTTCACTAATAGAAAAGAACAATAGTCTTTCTTGTACCATATCCAGAAATGACAACAAAACAAAATATCTCATCATAGTTACTGTATATCTATTATTGATAAGCAATGGCATCGGGAATGTTCAGGCATTTTCTCTGTTGGCAGCTCCAATATAATGCAAAGTCAATACTGAAAGATAATTCAATTGGGCCATTCCCTGTTATGATACTTCCTCAGCCTCCGCAATATCTAACCTGGGATTTACCAGTGAAGAAAATCCCATGCTTGGGTAGTAAATGTACTTATGATCAGCCTTGCTTGCACATTCACAGAAGATGTACAAATAAAGCACACTTGAGTCTTTTATATACCACTTCTGCCAGGGATATTAGCAATATTGATTGGAATTTCACTGCATACTTACCCTTTCTAAAAAACTGCAATGGCAAAAGGCACAGAATATTAGGAATCGGGGGGAAAGCAATAATCCATATACTGAATACTCACTGCCGGATCAATCTGTTCCTTTCCTATAGGTCATTAACAAGTTCGCCTTTCGGTATAAATACCCAGTTTGCCACCTTCCATCTTTCTTAACACAACACAGAAGCAGCAGCATCATTGCAATCCACCTATTAATAGAGAAGTTGATGAAGTCACATTCACCCCCAGACATTTGAAATCTCAGGTAAGAAGTAGCATTCAGGAACAAGGGCAGCCCTACCCATAAACCACTGTGTCCCTGGCTGGCCTGTTCTTCATCACTGAGGCCTGCTGGGAATTCATGAGGAAGGAACACCGCTGTGGACAAGATTCCTGCAGACATCCCACAGTGACTACACTTGGTTTTACTGAGCAGCTGTTCTGAGCAACGTAAATAACGAAGCAACTGAAAGTAAAAACTGAACAACTAAGAATCACTGACTTGGGTTCCATTAAGGATGCATAGAGGCTCTTTACTGGGCATGACTGAGAGAGAGTCCGGCGCAGACAGGGTGGCCACAGGTCCCACGGCCTTTCCTTCTCTCCCACACTCATTCTCTCAGATACATTCAAAATAAAGACGCCAATGGAAAACCCTTCCTCTCCCGGAACACGGTGCAGCCCGACTCCTTGGCTGGGTAGGTTTTGTCAACCGCATTCCTATGGCTCTAACTGGAAGAGGAAAGCTTTTTACTGTCACGGGCTTTGGGTGTGTGATGTATGCTTGCATGGATGTTTACATGGCTAGGAAAAAAGGTCCTGTTTGTTGAATTTTGAGTCCTGCCCGTGGTCACCTTGGTAGAACCAGAGCGAATAATTTTGTGAGCTTTATATGGCCCACAGGGTGGATGCTGCTTACTCCTGCTAGACAATGCATAGCCCATCTGCTACACCTTTCCCCAGGTAAACTCACACCCTTCACTCCAAGAAAATGCCTGTGCCATCATGAAAGACCCCCTGAACATTATCTGTGAGTTGCAAAAGCTCTCCTTATTAGCTGACCAGTCCAGCCTAAACTAGGATAATAAAGAAGAACCAGAAGACAAAACTTGAACTAGCTTCTATTAGCAAACCTTCTGGCAGCAGTAATAATTATCCTGCTAGCTAGCCACTGGGTGGCAAGGGAGATGTTGCACGATCATGACAACATTCTTTTTTTTTTTGTGAAAATACTGTACAGAGGGGTTACAATTACATGGGCAAGATAATGAGTACATTTCTTACCAAGCATTGTAGCCTCCTCCTTTGTTTCCCCTTCCCATCCCTTCGCAGCCTCTTCCCCCAACCCTCCCCCCCCCACCATCAAAGTTGTAAAGTTTGTTTTCGACATGACAACTTGTACATCTCATTGTTGCAACGGGTCCACCTGTATCCTTATTTAAACGACTTGTTTTTCCCCTTCCCCTCCACAAATTATATCGACATCAAATACAGTGAAAGCAGGGGTTATACTGTGGGGGAGGGACATACAAAGCAACAAAGAAATAATCTTATAATTGCGTTAGAAACAAATGCATGAAAGAAAAAAACATTTAAATACATATCTTAGGGTTCATTTTCCTAACATCACCTTATCTGACCTTTCTGCTTGACTCATACATATACTAGGTATTGCAAATAAGGGAAACCATGGAACCTATGTTTCTTTGGGCTTGGCTTACTTCACTTAATATAATTTTTTCCAAGTCTTTCCATTTCCTAACAAATGGGGCAATGTCATTCTTTCTGATGGAGGCATAGAATTCCATTGTGTGTATATACCACATTTTCTTGATCCATTGAGGGGCATCTGGGTTGGTTCCATATCTTAGCTATGGTAAATAATGCTGCAATAAACATAGTTGTGCTGGTAGCTTTAGTGTGGTCTTGTTTGTAAATTGGGTAAATGCCCAAAAGTGGGATTGCTGGGTCATAGGGGAGCTCTATGTGGAGTCTTTTGAGGAACCTCCATACTGCTTTCCAAAGTGGTTGAACAAGTTTACACTCCCACCAACAATGAAGTAAGGTTCCCTTCTGTCCACATCCCCTCCAGCATCTGTTGTTATTAGAGTCCTTGATTTTTGCCATTCTAATTGGGGTGAGGTGGTATCTTAATGTTGTTTTGATTTGCATTTCTTTTATGGCTAGGGAGGTTGAGCATTTCTTCATGTGTCTATTGGCCATCCTTCTTTCTTCTTCAGAGAATGACAACATTCCTTTACAGAATAGAGAAAACATCCATCCCTGGGTAGTAGTCACCTAAATCCACAGCTTTCATATCACATACATGCGTGTATGTAATAAAACAAAAGCCACAAGGCACTAGCAACCCATATTACCTGTGTTGAATTGCAATCTTTTTCTTCGCTTCATTTGTTTCAAGTGTTATATAAGCCTCTACATTTTTTTGAGCTGTAATTAGAAAAACAGCCATTACAAAAGGTCAATAAGACAGGTGGCAACGCAATTGATTTAATCTACTTGTAGGAAATCTGGACACCTCGAGAGCATGTTTGAGACATGAGGTTCTGTTCCTGAAGCTATTAGGATTATTTTGTTTGCACAAAACTCTAAGCATAAAGGTCTAGGGAACACCTACTTAATTTCTATTAAAGGAAAAAGCAGTCTGCTTTAACTCTGAGTCAGGATGAATTAATTGACCAGAAGCACAGTGCTTAGTTCGGAAATCCTTCATGGAGTGGCTGTATAAAGGCAGCCCAAAGGTAAGGAGGTTTGAGGGCGTCGGGGGAAAGGAGTGACAGTCACGGTTTCTTGGTTTGTGTGGATTCCCCCCTCCCCCCACCCTCCCCCCTCCCCCCCACCCCTCACCCCCCCACCCCCGAGCCCAATGAGAACTTCAGTCGTGGCTGCTTGGAGACATGATGAATTTGGAGATGCCTACAATTGTAGGTCAGAGGTCAGCAGCAAAATTCCAAGGTTTCTGCCAATGTGTGTTACATGAGCATGGGGCATAATCAATGGCTGGGAGCCACATTCTCAAGGGCTTTCGGCAGCATGTTAGCACAGAAACCTGTTTCTTTTTATCCATCTTGAGTCCTGCTCAACAATGTTAAGTGGCGGGGGGCGGGGGGGGCAGTCAGGCAGTCAGAACAAAGTAGCAGCCAACAGCAGAGGAGCTACAAAATGCAAATGAATGCATTCTGTGAGGAAAGCCATCTCTTAATGAAGAGATTGCAAAGCTCCAATGACTACATTGCACCTTTGGATATGTTTATGCAATTATATTAAGTGAGTTAAACCAGGCCCAAAGAAATATAGGTCCCATGGTTTCCCTTATTTGCAGTAACTAGTATAAGTCAAGGACAAGCAGAAAAGGTCAAAAGCTATGGACATATGACCAGATAAGATGATTCTAAGCAAAATGAGCCCCAAGATAGAGACACCAGCATTTTTATATTTCTTGCTGTTGGTTTTAATGTATATATAATGTCCTATGTGATTTTTTTTGTTTCTTTTGTATGTCCTTCCCCATGGTGTAACCCCTGTTTTCACTGTATTTGATTCTGGTGCCCTGCATCTTGTAGATACATTTTTCTAATTTGGGGAGGGGAAGGGAAATAACAAAATGCTGAAATAAGGATAGAGGTTGACCCATTGTAACAATGAGATGTACAAGACACTATGTTGAACATGGGAAGGGATGGTAGGGAAAAAACAAAGGAGGAGGTAACAATGCTAGGTAGGAAATGTACTCATTACCTTACTCATGTAAATGTAAGCCCCCTGTACAGTATCTTTACAATAAAAAATACCAAAAATAAAGAATGCTACATTCAAGATTGGGCAAAAGACTGCCTCCCTTCCCAGAAGCCTACCACACACCAGCTATGAACAACAGTTCATCTAGTTCCCATTACCTGTTTCCAGATCCAATGGTTGCAGTCATCACAAGAGCCCAAATGGACAACTTTCCTTTGCCAATAAAAAAAGAACTGATAGGCCAGTATATCACTCAAAGAGTTAAGATTCCAAAGTACCAAGTTTGTAAAAGTTGAAGTCAGGCCTGAATAGAAACTAAGTGATGGATCAGCCTCTGTCTGTCTCTGTCTCTCTGTTTCTGTCTCTGTCTATCTGTCTGTCTGTCTCTCTAACACACACACACACACACACACACACACACACACACACACACAAACAAACATATACTACTGTTGAAGGTACCAGGTATTGTTCATCTTCGCCATGATTCGATCTGGCATCCAAATATTAATATGAACAGATTCTGTACTCATTTTCATAAACTCACCTGCACTCAGATGGCTGAAAATGGTTAAATTAAATTTAGAGTCTCCTAAATCCATATATTCCACACAAACATTATTCAAGTTTTTCCTAAAGGTTAAACACCAGAATTCACAATGACAGGACCAAATTCATATTTCTAGATAAGGAGGAATAAAGACTTTGGTGGACTAAAAGATTTGATTTAAACTCCGGATTTGTGAGTTAAAGAATGTCTCTAAACTTGTCTACTTAACTGACAGTATTTTCCCTTAGAAAAATCAACAGAAAACTTGCAAATCCAAGGGCCAGCATGATAATTAGAGAAAGAACCTTTCTATTGTCTACTCCAAGTCTAGCCATGTGCCAAATAACAACATTGTAGTCAATAACAGACTGTATATACAACAGTGGTCCCATAAGATTATAATGGAGCTAAAAATATTCCTATTGCCTGGCAACAGTGTA
This sequence comes from Dipodomys merriami, assembly GCF_024711535.1. NCBI lineage: Eukaryota > Metazoa > Chordata > Mammalia > Rodentia > Heteromyidae > Dipodomys > Dipodomys merriami. The sequence goes on from NW_027206059.1 coordinate 582,297, forward strand.
GCCTTCAAAACACAACACATGAATTACACGTTTGTGGTGACACTTGTACAAACAAACCCACTGCATTGCCAAGTCATATAAAAGCATCACAATGAAAGTATGTCTAATACATGATAGCGATAATAAACAACTGTTACTGGCTAATATACTTACTATAGTTTTACTATTATTTTAGAATGTGCTCCTTCTAATTCTAGAAAACGAAAGAATGAACTGGTTTCTCAGGAAGGATTTCAGAAGACTGTTATAATCATGGAAATCTCCATGACATCACCATTGAACATCACACACTGGCTTCATGTATGTACATCCAGGAAGACCTCACAATGGGATATGTGGTAGTATTGACCTCATGTTCCTGTGTGTCATCTTTTTTTCCTTCCTTCTTTCCTTCCTTCCTGCCTTCCATCCTCCTCCTCCCTCCCTCCTTTCCTTCCTTCCTTCCCCTTCCCCTCCTCCTCCTCCTCCTCCTCTTCCCCCTCCTCTTCCCACTAGTCCTCTTCCCCCTCGTCCTCTTCCTCCTCTCCTTCTTCTTCTTTTTGTGCTGAACCCAGGGCATGAACTCAGGACCTGAGTGCTGTGCCTGAGCTTTTTCACTCAAGGCTAGTGCTCTATCTCTTGAACCATAGCTCCACCTCTGATTTTCCAGTGGTTAATTGAAGACAGGAGTTTCACAGACTTTTTTGCCTGGGCCGGCTCTGAACTGTGACCCTCAGATTTCAGCCTCCTGAGTAGCTAGGGTTACAGGCATGAGTCACTAGTGCCCGGCTGTGTATTCTTTTTTAACCAAAAAAGTCTTAAAAGTTAAAAATAATTACCCAGAGAAAAGCTTACTGAAGAAGGATAGAAAGACTATTTTTATAGCTGCACAATGTATTTATGTTTTAAGGTACACTTACTATAAAAGAGTTAAAGATTCATGACACAGTTTATAAAGGAGAAGGGGGCACAGTAAGCTAAGGTTAATTTGCTATCAGAGAATATTCACTTTTCATGAGTTCAGTGCGGCCGATGTGGCCTGGGTTTATAAAGTCTGGGGCTGTTGTTGGCGGTCGCTGGCCTCTCAGGCTGTCACTGTCCCTCACTGACTCACACTGTGAGTGGCAGCTCTGGGGTCTACAGGATACATTCATGCTAAGGGCTCTCTATGGGCTGAACTCAACTCATCTAAATGACAGGACTACTGACAAATGACAGCATGCTTTGCTTTTGAATACAGTGGTACTCATGTGACAGTGATTATACAGGTGCATGGCTGTGAGTTCAGCTATATCATCTGTTCATCAAACTCCCATGCCCCATGGACTTGCAAGGATAGGGCATTCTAGGTACATCCTCTTTTCCAGATGAATAACTCACAAGAAAACCGGAAAAAATCACGTCATTTTAATAAGCTAACCATGCACCTATTCAAACAGGGCATATATTTATTTCTTCTGCTAAAGCACTAAAATGTCACTCTCCCATGCCAAAGCAAAAGCAGAGAATATGGCAGGGCTGTTCTTTCAGATCTTCTGGTTGTCTTGAAAAATCCCAGTGCACCAACTACAATTCAATTACGGTGTGCACAGTTCGTATTTTATGAGCTTGCTCCAGCTCCTCCTCCCACAGATAACCCCACAGGGAGATGCTGTTGTCCCCTCTTTGGCATAACATTCAAGGAGGAATAGTGTGAAAGCACTCTCTCCAAAAATAGCTCACTTCTCTGTAGCACCCTTGTCTGCTGCCAACCCTGAGGTGGAAAACAGTCTTCTTCATAGCTCTTCTAAATCACAAGGGGGAGATTCTCTTATAATCTGTGTGGAACCAGTATGCTTTCGACGATCATCTTACATTTTCTAATTAGTACTGTGCTCTATTTCAATGAATTGCATACCTCTCCATTGTAAGGGACACAGGGCTTCTAGATTGTGTACTAGTGCATTATCAACATTGTACAGCTGTATATTTAATAATAATCTAGTAGAACTCCCCGTAATTCTCACAATGAACTTAGAGAAATATTGCATGATGCTTCTTGCAACTGATACCAGGTACATCAACGTTGTGGTATGTTTTCTCTACATGTGTACAGAAACCAGAAGTTACATCCAAATAAGCAATACAAGGACTGATAAAGTAAACAAAATGAGTTATTGAGGAATCACAAGTACAAGAAAGTCTTATTTAAAATCAAGGATGTAGCCATTTAATGAGCAAATAAAAGTGCTCAGTGGCTATACACAAATCAGGCGTTACCCAAGTCCCATTAAATTTCTAAACTACATGCTTTCAATACATGTGCATGCTTTTTATTCTCACAATGATAGTAATGATATCACTCCGATTTTTATCATGAAAAAATATTTCTCAAGTTGTTTTGCACATGTGAATAGCAATCTACAATTTTAGGGAAACCACTGCAGGAGAATATAATGAGAATGATTTATGTATAAAACTAAAATTAACATTTACAGGTACAAATTTGCATAAACTGCATTAGCAGGCAGGATCCTGACTCAATTCTCTAGGAACACCATTATTTTTATTAACAAAAATAAATCATTCCAGAACTATCTTTTAAGCAAAAACATATAGACAGAGACTATAATACATCAAAGACTGCAGAAGGGATGAATTTGACTTGTGTAATAATTAAATCCACAATAATTTACATGTTACTCAATTAGAAATATTTCTTGTTCTACAAAAGAATTGCATTGTGCAAATATACAATAAATTTAATACTAAGTTACCTGATTTTTGTGGGAAACTATTTCTAGGCAGTTGATTAGCTTTGAGGAAATGTCTTTCTTTCCTCACATAATTAACAGAAATTAAAAAATTTAAAGCTACATACCTCATGATCTAGTTGAAACATACATAGCTCTGGTCTACAAATCCCAGTTTTGTGTTTGCTATAAGTTTATGACTTGGAGCAAGCTTGCTAGGTAGGACCCCAGCATACCACCTTGAGCATTTGAGTACTCAGAATGAACAATTCTTTGCCTTGTAATCATGTATTCTATCCAGCATAGATTTGCTGAGTTCGTTGCTCCAATGGATAATGGATTATTTGTATTAAGGATACAAATTTCCATCAGGAATGGGGTCACTCAGGGGAAGGTAAGATTGAGTGAAAAGAAGAGCTGTGGGAATGGCCATTTTGTCCCTCACTGATGAACTCTGTGGTTGCTAGGATGGCCAGTCTGTGTCCATTGTCAGTGAGCAATATGGCTATTAGAATGCCCAGTGTATCCCTCATAGGGGGGCTGCTGACAGCTGGGCTCCCCACTTCTCATCAGTCATCTCGCTCAAGAGCTACACAGGCTCTGGGCCTTAAAAAGTCAGTGCCAGGATTGCTACAGGGCCCCGAGCTCATGCATGATCTGCATGGAAGCATGATCTGCATTTGACCCTGTCAGTGGGCTGCTTAGATAGCAGTCACAGTCAGGTGGAGGGGCATAGGTCATACCCATCTGCTGGTCTGTGAACCCAGGACCCTGAGCCCAACACCGTGGCAACTGAACTGACACTGTTTGGATGATTCAAGAATCCTTCTATCTTGGGTTTTTCTTGGTCTGGAGAATTTTCACTGCAAACGTCATGTTTACAAATGACATAGCACTGAGAGAGTATCACATTCAAGCTTCCTGCTCTCTAGGGTAATGTGTACATCGAACCAGAAAGTCCTATTCTTCAAAAATGATGGAAGGACCTTGTGACTGAGACTCACCCAGAAGCAGGTGACCAAGGAATGAATGCTCAATGACACTAACGCCCCAGTCACTTTCCCTTCTTTAGCAATATGGTGGCCACCGAACTGTGGAGCAATTCGGTACTATTGTTCCTTCACAGTGCAATGCTCCAGTTCAGTTACCCAATAAATCAGTAAGGGCCAATGTTCCAGCGGTGTGTTTTTCTGTTTTCGTTTTCATTGTTCCAGTGATAAATGTGAACTGCAAACAGGAAACACAACAGAATGTGTTTTCATGAATAAATGAACTCCAATTGTTCTACCGTAATAGTGACAGCATGGCTTGCTCCAGTATTTTCACCTATTCACAAATTTCACTTTAATATCATAATACCACTTGTTCCAGATTTCACAAACTATCCTATAGTAATTATGTGCCAATCTTTCAAAGACTACATGCAAAAACTGTAGGGCAGGTTCATAGCTATGCTGTGGTTCAAAAGGAATTCTAATGTATTTCCCTAAAGAAAACTGCCTTTTCCCCCACCCCTCTTGCCTATAATACAATGTGTTTTCCACACTATGACTAAATAAACATAAACATAGAAGACCTTGTGTGAGATATGCAAATAGTCTATAGACTATCTCATGGAAAGAGAGGAAGTTGGATAGCAGGAAGCCAAGTTGATAAGAACCACTTGGCTCTATTAAAAACTAGACTCTCTAATTTAAAAGAATCTAGTTTTAATTGGGTGAAGAGGTTTTAAAGACATTCCAAAAGGTCAAGGGGATGAGGAGAGACAAGGACTTTTTAATGGGTAACACTTCGATTGTGAAAGAGCATCACCATGTGCTTTCTTGAGCAGAGCCCTGTGATTGGGTGGATTGGGGGAGAGGGGCACTTCTTCCCTGAGGTGGGCCTTGTATATACAGCAAGGTGAGACTTAAAGGTGTTGGTGGCTTCTCCTAAACACTCCCTTTCAGAGCTAGGTATCTCTCAGCAGGTGATGGGCATCAGCATGGGCAGCCATTAATCATAACAATTAGCTAATGTCACCAAGCACAGTCGCCCACTCAAGAAACCTGTGCTGTTTATCAATGAAGGTTTCTGTCACCAGCACATGTTGCTGGCTGGGATACAGATTAAAATGGACCAGAATAAAAGCCAGATGTTAGCTGGATGTGAGAGAGGCCATACAGGCCAGAGATCACAATCAGTGCTGGTGGTACAAAGTGATGGGATTCAGATTAAGTCTCTTTTCAGTCATTACAGCGTATGCCTACTAACTGCTCAGGACTTCCTCTTTACTGCACTACATAGCATAGGAACTTCACAGCTCAATAGACGAAGCATGCGTTTCATCTTACGGGAGAGGAATTCGGGCGTGGGTCCGAAGCTCCCAGATCCCTGTGTTCATCAAGGGCTGTGTATGTTGGTGGCTCCTTGTCTACAGTCCTTCACCTCTGAGAATGTTGGAATCTGGTCCCCACCAGTCAAATGACCTGAGGCTTCTGTGTTCAGCCCTCTGTTGCTCCATGTCTCTCCAGGCATATGACCATATCAGGGCAATAGTGTCCCAGAGCCTTCTATTACCTTATTCTGCCTCTTAAACTGAGTAAGGCCAACCTCACTGAGTAAAACTGGGTACTTCCTGTTTGATAAAGACAACATGGTACGCCACTCTCTTAAGACTGAAAGACAAGGGCAAGGTGGGCACTGGTGGCTCATGCCTGTCATCCTAGCTATTCAGGAGGTTATGATCTGAGGATGTGGGTTGAAGCCAGCCTGGGCAGGCAAGTCTGAGAGACTCTTATCACCAATTAGCCACCGGGGAAGTGGGACTTCCCTGCCTCCACCATGGAGATAAGATGGCGTCAGTTAAACCCAATATCCTATTATACACCACCACGTAGCCAAGATGGCACCAGTCAGATTCAGCATCCCTACTTCGTAAGGAAGAACCAAGTGATAAAAGCTCATGAGAGAGAATAGCAGGGAGTAGGTGGAGGGAGGATATCGTGTGATATTGACGAGCTACAGTTTGTGGGAAGAAGAATTTCTGTGGAGTGATGATCCCTACCAGTCATGTGCTGTGTGTCTCAGAAAGATAGGAAACAAGATTTTGAATGATTTCATCAGAAAGAAATGATGGCTTCTTGAGGAGATACGTTTAACCTAATTTCTATTTTATTAAATATATATATATATATATGTGTGTGTGTGTGTGGAAACATCATGTGTTTTGTGTTACTCTAATAAGCAAGTAAACACACTCAAGTGGTTATAAACTGACCACAGATGTTACCTGGAGAGAGGTGGGAATAAAATAGAAGTTAAATTTGCACAGACTCCCTGTATTTGGAGGAAGGAGGTTGAACTACCTGAGTGTATTCCCTGTTAAAAATTCACTATCCCTATTTTTAAAATTCCCTATTAATTAAAGAATTCCCTATCCCTATTAAAAATGTTTTCAGATACATGTTTTTTTTTTGTAAGAATACTGAGTAACAATAAGAAAGAACTTGAGGGGACTTTCAATACATCCAGGGTAGTAGCTATCAACCCAGTCTCCACACTCCAGCCTTCAGGAAAGCACAGCCTTCCTCTTTCTACCTCCCAGGCTGCTTACTCTCTGCAGGAAGACCAATGTGAAATCAGGGTGGAGAATCACTCGTCTAAACCAAGATCCCCTCCAGGAGCCTCTCCTGGCTCACCAGTAGAGAGGAGGAAGTGACCTGCCAACAGATCTCAACAGAAACCCGCGCTTCCCAACTGCAGCTGCAGTTTGCATCTAACGTCCTCCAGACATCAGGATGTGGGAGGAGGGGGTCACTAGCCATAATCCTGACAGTTCTCAAGCCCAGGAGTCCTGGCTTCTGACTCTCCACATTCTATGGCTTGCATTAGCTGCCAAACTAGTCTAGCTTGCATCAGAGTGATGCTGAAGAGTTGAGACAGAGCCCTCACTAGCAAAAGGGGCGGCCTTGTCTCTAGGAACCGGCAGACAGATGGATCCTCTCCATCAAAGGAGCACCACAAGAGTGAGTGAGTGGTGAGCAGGCACACAAAGACTTCTCTAATAGGCTATGAAACAAAACATACACTCCCAAAGAACTGCTCCGCAGCTACACCATTAACCTTTGACTCACCCCATGTTCTCAAACGTGACCTAAGAAGGTCATCACGAGTATGAATTCATGTTTATCTATAAAAGAATGTTTACTGCAGTGTTGTTTACATAAAAGAAAAAATATCATGGGAACGTTATGAAAACTTCAAAATGTACCATTAATTTTTAAAAAGCTACAGAAATACACATACATACAATACAGCCCCAATTTAGTAACAGTACATATTTCACATAGTGAAATGAGAAAATACACAGAGTAAGTTAGTTTGTGAATGGCTTTTGATTACCTTCATCTTCCTTTTCAAATGTTCTGTATTTTCAAATTAATCTAGATGCCATATGCATTTCATTTAAAAGGAGAACATTTCTAAAAACTGTATATAGTGAGCTACAAGACAATAAACACAACTGTATTTGATTACAAAGTTTGAGACTTTTTAAAGAAGTTCTTCAATGGACTACCAGTTTATCTTTTTTTGCATGACTTGAACCAGGCAACAACTTCCTCCACATTCTATGAAACAGAATCACACATTTGTAATGGAGACTCAAATAAAAACTCATCCACTTCATTTATAGAGGCCACAAACTCAGAAAGGGAACGTCAGATAAGTTTAATCTTCTATGAAATTAGAGATGAGCATGCCCATGGAGCCCATCTTTCCAAGTTCTTTAATAATATTTAGTAAGTACTTCTCACATGCCAGGACTCCTGTCAGCTTGAAGAACTTACTCATGAGAGGAAACATGCCTAAAACCTCTGCGCTTGTGGGACTTCATCCTGGAGGGAGGAGCCACAGAAGATACTAAAGGAGAAGGTACTCAGGGGAGGAGGAGATGGTGGGGGGGAAGCTGTTGGCAGGAGCATGGGTGTGGAGTGCCTTGTTGTGAAGTCATGACATAGAGGCGCTGAAGAAGCCACTGGCTCTGTGGACCTCTGGGAGGAAGAACATCCTGGTAAATGGAGGAAAATCATCCCTTCTCTTTCACTGTCCTTTGGGCATTTGCAATTACATTTCTGATATAGATTTAGTCACTTCAGGGCTATGCAATAGTCAGATTAATAGCTTCTAGAGAAAGTGGAGACTGGGGATGGGGTGGTGAATTAAGAGGTAAAATCGGCATGTATGTGTGTGTGTCTACTGACAATGCTCACCCAAACCCTCAAGTCTTTTTCTTGTTGTTAGTGTATAAGTTAGTGCATAAGTGGGTAAACATCATGCTGGACTGGTTAAGAAACCAAACCTCTTCAGAAAACCTTACCTAATATGTATGCTCATTATACCTCTCTCCCCAGAAAGGATAGAAATGAGCCATATATTTAGTTCCAAATTATTTCTGTAGTCTGTTTAAAAGTCATATTGGAATATAATGTAAAAATAGACCTAACAAACGATGCATGCCAAATGTTCTTCTCCCATCACCATGCATCAAAAATAGGCCAAGCTATAGTAACCAAAGCAGCTCAGGATTCCCCACAAACATGGAGACCAATGGAATGGAATCGAAAAGCTGAAATAAACACCCACAGCCACAGCCATCTGATTCTTGACAAACGTGCCACGCACTTAGGAGAAAAGATGGTCTCTTCAACAAACGGTGTTGGGAAAGCTAGAACTCCATATATGGAAGACTGAAAGTGGATGCTCATCTTTCAACTTGTACAAAATTGAAATCAAAACAGGCCAAATATCTTAAGGTACAACCTGAAACTTTGAGACTACTATAGGATAACAGGGAAATCTTGGAAGATACAAATACAGACGGTGAGTAGTTGTTGAGTCGGACTCTAATAGCTCAGGAAATATGAGCAAGAACTAACAAACAGGGCTGCATTAAAGCTTCTGCACACCAAAAGAAATGATGATCAGAATAAACAGACAACCCACAGAGCAAGAGAAAGTCTCTACCACCTAGTCAACAGACACAAAATTAACACCCAGGATATTCAAAGAGCCCAAAACATAAAACAGCAAAAGAACCACTAATCCTATTAGTAAATGGACAGATGAATTGACCATACAATTCTCTGCAGTAGAAATACAAATGACTAATAAATACGTGAAGAAATTTGCAATGCTTCAGCCATAAAGGAAATGAAAAGTTAAAATGACACTGGGATTCAATCTCTCCTCCCTCAGAATGATTAACATCAAGAAAATAACAAATGTGGGTGAGCATCGTGGGAAGAAAGAACCAATAGCAGTATTTATGGGAAGGTAAATTACTATAGGCACTACAGACATTAGAAAGGAGATTCCTTAAAGGACTAAAAACAGAACTACCATCCGATCCTGCTGAGCCATTCCTGGCCTTGAGCTTGCCAGACAAGCACTCCACCACTTGAGCTAGGTTTAGCAAGTGAAACATCTATAAAGATTCAGTCCCACTGCAGGAATATCATCTAAACATACAATGATAGCTCTTATTAATGGAGGCTGGAATTCTGGCTGCTGGGTAGCTGTTTGTCCACAGAGAGTCAGGTGAAAAGTTAGGGTTTCGTGGAAAATAAACAAGTACACACATACGTGCACACTGGAGAGAGGAAAGTGAAACTGCTTGGCATGAAAGATGAAGAGCAAACATCCGTGACAGTTGCTTTGTGTGTCTCAGGAGAACAATGAAGTGGAAACTGAGGCTGTTAAGAAATGTTTTGTTTTGTTTTTTTTTTTAATAATGTAATAATAGATGGCTTAAAAAGTGTTGGGGGAAGGAAGGGACCTATAATTTCAGAGTCTGCAGACTTAGGTGAAAAGATCACAAGTTAGAAACCAGCCTGGGAAGTAGAGATCCTGCCTCAAAAACAAAAGGTGGGGACATAGGTCAAATGGTAGGATGTTTGTTCTCTCAGCAAGCCCAGAGCCCTGAGTTCAATCTCTACTGATGAAAAAAAGAAGCCAAGGACTTTGGCCAACTGGAGGGCCTGCTGCTTCTACACGCAGGCAGCAGGCAGGCAGGCAGGCAGCAGGCAGGGAGGGAGGGAGGCAGGGAGGACCACTGGAGCAGGATTTTCTTATCAACATAAGTCTAAAATTTGACCTACAGTAGATATGTTCAGTTTTTTTTAACACAAAGGAATACATATTAGAATTCCAACATTTCTTAGAGACTAATGAATCCAAACTTCGTATTTTATAAAGGTGAAGACAGGCTAAGAAACAAGGTTGGCTCAATGCTCAGCAGTTATGGGCATACATAAGAGGCTCACAGATACCATTATACCTCATCTTACAACTAAGAAGACTTCATTCTCTGAAGGGTTGAATGGGTTGCTTAAAGATACCAGCTGGATGCTGATGGCTCATACCTCTAATCCTAAATACTCAGGAGTCTAAGATCTGAGGTTCTTAGATCGAAGCCAGCCCTGCAGGAAAGTCTGTGAGACTATTATCTCCAATAAAAACTACCAAAAAGCCAGAAGTAGAGCAATAGTTCAAGGCCCTGAGTTCAAGTGCTATTACCAGCACAAAAATAGATAGATAGATAGATAGATAGATAGATAGATAGATAGATAGATAGATAGATAGATAGATACACAGTGAGCTGGTACCAGAGCCAGGACATAGAGCCAAGTGGTTTTTCTAGAGGCTATATTTCCTGTAGAAATTTTTAATACCTCAGTTTCCTCAGATGACACCCGAATGTTAGCTGCTGCACATTCTGGATAGCTGCTTTCTCTGGTCCCTGGTCGATCTTGTATTAAGATGTGATCCTTCCTATTTTTTTAAGGAACATACAAATTTCTGGTCTACTCTCCCAGACCAGAAGTCATCTTGGTGTAAATTGCACAAGTAGTAGCTGACATGGGGGGGAGGACAAATGAATTGATAGACAATGAATAGTATGTCAAAGAATAATTGTCAGGCACCAGGGAAATGCACATTTGGATGAGCAAACTAAAAAACACAACCCATAACAAATGTGTATGAGGATATGGAGAAAGCCTCACATACTGCTGGTATAAATATGAAACCACTCTGTACTTTGGTCCTCAAAAGGTTAACCTGGAAATTCATATTTAGAATATATACCGGAGAAACATCCACACTAAAAATCTGTACAAAAATTTCCTAACAGTATTATTCATAAAAACCCCAAAGTGGAGATAACCTAAATATCTATCAGTTGATTAATGAATAAAATGTGACACATCCATACAATGGAACATTATTTGGCAGTTAAAAAGAATTGGTGATGACACATGCTACAGCCTCAATAGACTTTGTATGATTCTACTCAGATGAGTGGAATCTTCCTTCTATTTAAAGATGGAAGATTCCAGAATGCCTATCTATGACTGAGTGCGGGGTGAATAGTGAGGAGTAACTGCTACTGGCACAAGTTTTTTCCAGAATTAGCAAGATTTAACTCAGGATACTGAAGCACTCTGACTGTATCTTAAGTAAGTGAATTGCAGAGTATGCAAATTATACACTAATGAAACTGTTATGCTGAGCAAAACAAAGTCAGTCCTTGCAAATTACTGGTCTATCACTGGTGAATCTGCATCATTGAGAATTAAAAACCATAGGTTTAGAAGGAGCAGAAACTCCAGAATCACTCATGCAGAATAAAAGATTAAAAACCAGAAGGAAAGGGGTGGATCAGAGGTAGAATACTATCTAGCATAGGTGAGGACCTGGATTAGAGTTCCAGATTTCCAGAAGTAAGGTGGGTGCAGAATCATTTCAGTGTCAGGATACTGAGTGTGCATGTGTCTGTCCTCCTACCCCTACCCCCTACCCCCACCTACAATAAGATCTCTGCATCACTCAAAACCTAGCCCCTTCTCACTGGGACACCATCTATTCCCAAGGCACTGTCTAGATGGGAGAAAAGATAACATGTCAGCCTTGGCATGACCCCAAAGATCTTCTTGGAAACTGAATTTAAAATTCATAACTACAGGATCCCTGGTAGATCAGATTCCAAAGGCACAGAGCAAGAAGAGTGGAGAGCAGCTCACATGTACTTTCCTGAAGAATGTAGACTCATGTTTTAACTACAAAAAGTAAAGCCTTCAAGTTCTGGAACAAGTGTAAGACATTGACAGAATAGTACTGGCCCTGCCTGTGACCCAGGAAGAAGAATTTCAGAGTCAGTGACGGGTTTGCAACACCCCCATCCACATATGTCCTTCATGATGAGCAGTTCAAGGCAGTCTTTGACTAATATGGGGAAATGTTTAAAACAACAACAACAATGTTTTCTAGCTATTAATAGGTACGGCGTTAACATACTTTTGGAGTCAAAGACCTATTGGATATTAGGCAATTTCCCTTACATATTTTTGGCCTTTAACTCTTACTAAACCTTGTACTCTCGCAATGTCTTCATGGAGCGTCATCTTTGTGGAAAATCAGCTTTGCTTTCTTTAAAAACAAGCCCCCAATTGATCCAAGCTGCTGGCAGTTCTGGAAAACCTCTTTTACACAGTGGTAAGCAATGCCTCTTAGTTCATGAGCAAAGAAGCTAAACTGAAGACCTCTTGCTTAAAGAATTCCGCAGTCAGCGAACCACCTTGGAGTTTCTGAATCCATGAAAATCTGCACAGCTCCCTCCCCATCCTCTGACTGCAGTTTTTCTATATGAAAGGTTAATGTAAAGATACTTTACACCACTTACTGCCCGCTCTACGTCTCCATAGCGCACATTCGTGGATATCAAGTTCAACCAGTATGCCTCCTACTCAAGATCAGAATACAGTATTTTCCCCTAGAAAAGTGTTGGGCTCCAGGAAACAGGTCAAATACTTCTAAAGTACTGCCCTCTAACTTTTTAAAGACTTCCACCTGCCTCTTCCCTTCATCAGTGAACATGCAGCACTCTTTGGGCCTGCGATTTCTCAGCCTCAAACAATTTTCCTCCTTACCTGTTTGTGTTAGGGTTAAGGAGATCCTGGACCAGAACAGCTGGTGTTGCTTCCTAGAGGCAAATCCACTGACTATTTCCCTAACAAGCGGCACGAACTCTCTTACAATGGAAACCTGTCTCCTAGGAGAACATTGCCAAAGCTTAGCGCTCTATGTCAGTAACCTGTTTATTATGTTCTGGCTTTGTTAAGTAAAGTCATGCTTTGACTCATCTCAGGAACTTGGGAGCCCAGGCACCCCACATTTCTCCACGACTCAAGGAGCCTCGGCTGCGAACTGTCAGCTCTGGCTGACAAACCTGGAGGATCACAGCTTGGAGGCTGCTGTGGTTTCTGCCCCGGGGACCCTGCTCCTGTGCCGCTACCTCGTTGAATTCTGGGGGCGCGGCAGTGGATCTCTAGTCTTTGCACTTAAGATCCTGAGAGCAGAGAAACCACTCATCCTGGCCAGAAAGAAGACAACCATACTGAGCACAGTCAGACCCTCTCCCGCCGGGCACGGATAAAGCGCGCGCTGGAAGAGAGTGGTGTGGAGTTTGGAGGCCCGGGCACCGGGGGTTTGCAGCCGGCCGGCCGGCTCCGTGGAGGCCCCCGTGGAGCACCCCGCTTTTCATGTTATTAATGACGTCCGTTAACCCAGCAGGAGTGGGAGGGGGGGACGGCATGGGAACGTGGACTAGCAGGTAACCTGTTAGCAGGGGACCCTCCCCCGAGTCCGGATACCCAGACAGAGGCCCGAGTCGGGGGTTTGGGCACGCGGGAGGGGCGCGCGCGCACGCGCGGGGAGCTAAGTCATCGGATCTCCCTGTCCCAAGCAGGTGCCAGAGCAAGACGGAGGGAGGGGGATAGGGGTGGGTCCTGCCTGTACCTGGGGGGGGGTCCCCAGCCCGGTGACTCCGGTCCTCTCCTTCCCCCCCCCCTCCGCGCTCACCCCCAGCCCCCAGGGGATGCCAAGCAAAACTTAGTTGGGTCAGAGTACCCAGACCCGCGGAGACGCAGCACCCAGCCCAGGGGACTCGGTGGGGGCGGGGAGGGGGGAGCTCGCGCGCCCGGGGCCCCCCCGGACCTCCCCCGCCCCGCCCCGCCCCGCGCGCGGCTCACCTGCGTGGGGCATGGTGATGGTGTCGTTGGCGCTGGAGCCCACGTTGAAGATGACCACGGCCGAGGCGTTCTGCAGGAAGGCGGTGCGGATCTTGTCCCGGTAGGTGCAGTTGCCGCGGGGGATGAGCGCGATCCAGGGCCGGCCGTGCGCGGGCGCGGCGAAGGCGGTGGCGGGGTCGCAGGCCAGGCGCTCGTGCGCCGCGCGCGCCATGACCACCTCCCCGCGGGCGTCGCGCTTGGGCGAGTGCTCGCCGTAGCGCCCGCACTCGGTGCGCTCCGAGCGCAGCTCCGCGCCGCCCGCCCCGGCCCCCGCCCCGGGTCCCGGCCCGGGCTCGGCGTAGGTGATGTTCACGAAGGCCGTGTACCACTCCTCCTTCTCGGCCACCGTGAAGTCCAGGCACAGCAGATGCACGAAACAAAAGGAAAGCAGCCATGTTGAGAGAGCCAGGCTGCGGCACGCCTGCACGAGAGACATGGCCACCTGTCTCCGCCGGCCGCCCTCGCCGGCCACGCGCGTCCGTCCGGCTCCGGAACCCCGTCCCCGCAACCCCGGGCCGGCCGGCCCCGCGCGCGGGCGCGGGCGCGGGGCTGCGCTCCACTCCCGCCGGGCCCGAGGGGCCGCCGCCGGGGACCCGACTCCCGGCGGGCGGACGGCGCCGGCCCGGTCCGCGTCCCCCGCTCCGCGCTCAGCGCTGGCGCGGCGGCTGCATCCCGCTCCCCGCGAGAGCCGGGGGCTGGGAGGCCGGGGGCGCCCCGTCCCGGGCGTGCGGAGCCCCGCGCCCGGCGGCCCCCGCTCTCATAGGGGAGGCGGCGTCCCGGGAGCGGGCCCTCGGGCCGCGGTCGGCGGCTCGCAGTCCCCGGGTGCTGCCCAGGTTGCCCGGCCGCCTCCGCCGCCTCCGCCTCCCGCCCGGGTTCCCGCGGCGGCCGGCCTCCGGGCCTGGCGGAGCCGGGACACACTTGTGTCGGAGGGGACGGCGCTCGGGGAGCGAGAGGAGAGCGCGGCCCGCGGGCGTGCGTGTCGGTGTGTGTGAGTGTGCGCGCGCGCGTGTGCGAGGAGGAGCTTCGTGTGATGTCAAAGCTCCCGGGCTCCGCGCGCCGGGCGCCCCGCGCCTCGCGGGCCGCAGCGACCCCTGCCGGGCCTCGCGCGTATTCCCAACCTGTTGGGGGCGCAAAAGGAAAACGGCTCCTGGGGGACCCCAGGAGGACAACTTCCCGCGCCTTTCGACACCGCACAGTATCTCAGACTTGCTCCTGAAGGTTCCCGCCTCACGAGGGAAGGCGCGTCGGTTTGCTATTGCACGACGTGTCCGTTCAGGAGCACCATGCGTCTCCACCCGTGCCTCCCCCTCGCAGGCTGCTGGGTCCTTCCAGAGCCACTCCCGGGACACGGTTTAGGACCAAGCTTCAGGTGGACAACTGTGCCCAGGCAGTGTCGGAGCTGGTACCCCGTGCGCAGCGCCCCCAGCACCTTGCCCGGGTGCTGGGCTTAGTCACCCCAGCATGGCCTGTGTCCGGGCAGGGAAGCCCAGCTTCCCTTCCACCCGGAAGCAAGCGGTCGTTTGCTTGCTTTTACATGCTTGAACTCGGGGCCTGGGTGCAAAGATAGCTCTCTACCACTTCAGCCACAGCTCCACTTCTAGCTTTTTGGGTGGCTAACTGGAGATCAGAGTCTCATGGACTTTCTTGCCCGGGGGTGGTCTTCGAACCCCTCCTATCCTCAGATCTCAGCTTCCTGAGGAACTAGGCCTACTAGCGTGAGTGGCCGGCGCCTGGCCGGCATTTGTTTTCTTATGCATGGTGTGTCTGACTCTGTAAGGCAAGACGCTGGGTGAGATCGTTTTCCACCGTTTGTTGTGGTCCCATGACCGCTTCTAGGGTGCACCGTGTCAACCCACAGGGGAGGTCTGTTTGGATTACTGTGTAAAGCCGGTTCTCCAGTTGTGCCCAGAGTTGCAGCGAGGACACAGTCACCCTCCAGCAGGGTTTTGGAATCTGGGACACGGCCTACAGTCCTTACAGATTGAACATGTAGCCTCCATGGCTTCCTTGACCTGAAATACCTGGAAAACATTGTCCAAAAATGCACCAGTGACTTTCAGACAGCCAGAGCATTCATAGTCATGATAATAAATCTCCCATTTACGCGGGACCTTGCTAAGTAAGCGTGCAGCGCTCTGTTGCTGAGTGTCCACCAGCCATCTTCTTACAGACAGCAGTACAAACCGCCGGCAGCTAGGGGAAAGAGCCCAGCTGCACCCAGATTAGAACAGGCACAAGAACTACTTGGAAGAACCTATCTCTGCAGCATTGCGTGTGCTGGATTTGTATGTGTTCCTAGCTTATCCACTTTAGAAAATAGGCTTCTAGGCAATTGGGACAGTGCTTTTTATAGCCTAACGCCAAGGAGGCACAAGTGGCACTGCCAGGCTGCTGGTCTCTAAACCTCCAGGGTCTGAGGAAGGAAACTGCTGTCTGCAAAGCCTTCAGTAGATTCTGCTCAACCATGCTGACGCACACTGTGGATCCTTTCACCTCTTTATCTCTTAGCAACTTTTATCTAGCTCCAAGACTTGGGGAATGTCAGTTAAGAGTATATGACTTGCTGACATTTCATGCCTATAATCCTAGCTACTCAGAGGAGGCTAAGAGCTGAGGATTATGGTTCAAAGCCAGCCTAGGCGGAAAGTGAGATTCTTATCTCCAATTAAACACCAGAAAATCTGGAAGTGGAGCTGTGACTCAAGTGATAGAGTGCTAGGCTTGAGCAAAACTGCTGAGGGACAGCACCCAAGCCCTAAGATCAGTGTTCGTGTGTGTGCGCGCATCCCACACACACACCCCCTCCCCCAAAACAACACGTATATGATGCTGACTCTGACAGTCATAGGTTCAATGTACAGATTGAACTATGCAACTTGGGGGTAGAGATAGGATGGGGAAAGATGGGAGTGGAGGAAGGGGTGATATCGATCAAGACACATTGTACTCATAACCTGACTTTGGGAATTGAAATCCCTTTGTACAACTATTTAGTGAAAACAAATGAACATATTTGTTTAAAAAGAGAGGGGTGACTGCCTCTTCCCTTTCCTTCCCGTGGGAAAAAAAATTTTTAAATTGGGGCTGAGGTTATACAAGGCTGGGAGGCAGCATCGTGTCTAGGAGACTGGTATTTCATAGGACTTTGAGACAAATAAGTACAATATTAAGTAAAATGGTAGCCACATTTTTTTCTGTTGGAGGTGGAATTTATAAAGATGAAAAGAAAGTTGTTTTTTTTTTGTCAGTTGTGGGGCTTGAACTCTGGGCCTGGGCGTTGTCCCTCAGCTCTTCAGCTCAAGGCGAGCACTCTACCACTTGAGCTACAGCGCCACTTCTGGTTTTCTGGTGGTTTATTGGAGATAGGAGTCTCACGGTCTTTCTTGCCCGGGCTGGCTTTGAACGGCGATCCTCAGATCTCAGCCTCCTGAGTAGCTAGGAGTACAGGCGTGAGCCACCAGTGCCCGGCGAAAAGAAAGTTATTTTAAGAAAACCCAAGGCATTGAATTAGATTAAAAGTGAGTATGAAATCCCATTTTTAAAAAAAAGCATGTAACATAGGATACACTGGATACACTTTCAAAACAGAAAAGAGAGACACCACCACAATCCCACCGAGAGCACTGGATACTGAATTGTGATGTCATAACCCATCTAGTGTCAGGGCTCAGACAGCATGGATTTAAATTTTCCATTCTTTCCAAAATTTGAAAGTGTGTCTCAACATTCTTTTTTAGGTTAAAAAAGACCTAAGTCACCAGGTGCTGGTAGCACACATGTATAATCCTAGCTGCTCAGGAGGCTGAAATCTGAGGCTCTGCAGTTCAAAGCCAGCCTGGGCAGAAAAGGCCATGAGATTCTTAATCTTCAATAAACTAGTCAGAAAAAAACCCAGAAGTGGAGCTGTGGCTCAAGTGGTAGAGCACTAGCTTTAAACACAAAGAAGCTTGGAGACAGCACCCAGGCCCTGGGTTCAAGTCCCAGGACCAGCAAAAAAAAAAAATCTAAGTTCTCAGAATTCTTTTATAACCAAGATTCCATAATAACCTGTAAAAAATTACAAAAGTAAATAAGAAATATGAAAACTACATGTGCATGTGTGAGTGGCATGTGCATATATGTATATATATATATGCATATATATGCTGTAATTCTCCCTTTCAGAGATGAGAAGTACAGAGTTTATCAAATAGCCAGATTTCTATGTGCCATCTCTGTTAAAAGGAACCATGGCTGAGTCTAGGGCTAGACATGAGAAAGGATTCTGGAATCCTGGTATGGTTGTACTCAAAGCATGATGGGAAATGTCAAAATGACACAGGAGCCATGGCTCAAATCCAAGGACAATTTCAGTATCAAAATAAGTAATGATAGTTACTGGCTGATTACATGAGAGATGAATCTGTACTAATATAAATAAGTGATGTAATAAATACGTAGGGAAGAATTCTGATCATCCCTAGTGACAGAAATACCACCCAATAGGGGGGACAAGAGAAAGTCACCCTTGGAGAATTTATTGTTTTGTTCAGACAAGAGTCCTCAATGAAAAGTAAGGTGGGGGGGAGGGGGTATTTGTTAAGCAAGATGTTAATCTCGTCTTGAAATATCTTTTGAAAAATATGTATTGATTACAAGGGGGAAGATGGTGAACTTATTGCAGATACATGGAAGACACCAAGTTGACTGGTGATGGTGGTGAACATCACCACGCCACATGGGATGAGCAGGCCTTGTGTTTCTCAGAGAAATCCACTGATTTCACAGCACCACTTCTGTCACATCCCTGCTGGCCATACATGGCCTGAGCAGGCACACAAGGAGACCCCATATAAATGCAGGGGCAGAGACAGCCTACAGGATGGAGGGTGTATACTCTCTCCCAGTCTCAAGCCCGTAAAAAACAAAGAGGGATAAAACTCACTGCTGCAAGTTGAAAAGACCCCAGAGACATGACAGCAAATGATCCTGAATATTGGCTCCTGGACTGGAAAGCAAAAGCAAACAGTTGGCAGAAATCGAATGAGTTCTGTAGACTGTATGGGCTATCTTATCAGTGGTGATTTCCTTCTGTGGATGTTTGCACTGTAGTTTTGTGGAGGAATGTTCTTGTGTGGCTTGGCGAGTGATAGATGCATGCTGAAGTATTTACTAGAACTGAGATGACTCTGCAGCTTTTAAATGGATCAGAAAAAAGACTAATGACAAAAATCTTGGTGTCCATTGGCCATATTCTCCAAGAATCCAGAATGCAGATGACGATATTTTTTAAATCAAAATTCACTTCTTGGGATGAAGGCATTAAAAAGTTTCTAACATATTCTCCTCAAGCACAGCTAATTTTTCCAGTAATTTCAATAACCACTTGTTAGATCCTCCTATATATAATACCTGAGATAAACAATACCGTATTTGTTCATTAAGCAATATTGAGCATTTTAATCCATTAGGCAGTGTCCCAGGTACTGCGTATACAGTCAAAAGCACAAGACCCTGGAAAACAAAGTCAAAGGGTAGAATGTGTAGCTCGAGCAATCAAAGGTGCTGAGTTCAATATCCAGGAGTGCCAGAAGGAAAAAGAAGAAGAAGGAAGAGGAGGAGAAAGAAGAGAAGGAAGAAGAGGAGGAAAAAGAGAAGAAGGAAGAGGAGGAAGAGGAAGAACAACAAGAAGAAAGCATCAGCATCTGGTAAGGTGAAGTTGTCATTCATTCATTTTCTAGGATGGAGCAGATTGCAAAGGGAATTTGTTCAAGTAAGGATCAAGAGGCTGGAGTGAGTTCAGCTCAACGTGCCTACAGCTATCCAAAATGGTACTTGTTTCATTTTGCCTCATCATACAGTCTTGGAAAGGAAATTGCTAGATCAATGCACGTGAAAAGAGTTTTCAAGTTATTGACACACTATGCAGGCTGCCAAATTGCTTTCTCAAAGGTTGGCCTTACCAGGCCCCAAGTGAAGTGAACTCTCAGAATCAGTGCTTGGAGCTTCTAGTGAAGACAGCTTACTGCTGAGTGCTGGAATGTGGGGGAACTCTCTCCACCAACCACGCCACCCTGTCCTGACAGGATTAGAACATCTCCAGGAAGCTCTTTGGTAGAAGGAGAGGATCTTATTTCCTGAAAGGTAAGGGCAGACTTGACTTGAATACAGCAATGGTTGTGTCTTAAGTGAGAAACAGGGGGAGAGGGGGAGAAAGAGGGGGGGGGGAGAGAGAGAGAGAGAGAGAGAGAGAGAGAGAGAGAGAGAGAGAGAGAGAGAGAGAGAGAGAATGTGTGTGTGTGCACAAATGTACTAGTACTGAGGCTTAAACTCAGGGCCTGGTGCTGTCCCTTTAACGTTTTGCTCCAGGTTGAAACTCTACCACTTGAGCTAACACCTTCACTTTTGGCTTTTGCTGGTTAATTGGGGCTAAGAGTCTCACAAACTTTTTTTCAGGCTGGCTTCAAACCCTGATTCTCAGATCTCAGCCTCCTGAGTAGCTAGGCATGAGCGACTGGTACTCAGCTTGACACTGTTTTTGTAATTTGTCATTCATGAGCCTATTATGGTGAAAGGGAATCTAACCTATTATGAAATCTGTATCCTTACAACCATGTTTTGATGGTTTTATAGGCATTTTATATATAAGAGAATCAACATAAGTCATTCATCATTTTAGATCTTCCATTCTGAATTGAGTAATTCGTGGAATTGTGCTGAGATCTTAGTATCTCAGTTTGAAGCTAGCCTGGGCAAGAAAGTCTGCAAGACTCTTATCTTCAACTAACCAGCACAACTAACCACACAAAGTGTGGCTGTAGTGGTACAGCACCAGCCTTGAGAAAAATAAAATGAAAGCCAAACAATCACAATGCCTTGAGTTCAAGCCTCACTACTTGCCACACACACACACACACACACACACACACACACACACACACACACACACACACACACACACACACACACACACACACACACACACAATGATGCTTGTTCGGTTCTTCAGCAGGATTCTGATATGCTAAATAACAAACTCCATGACTGAGTGTGGAAGATACCTTTCAAAACATGCTCATAAGGCATTCACATACCTTATGAGTAAACGCTAGTATTATTATTTAAAAACTATATCCTGCACAAGAACATACCCCAGGAAGTGGCACAGTGGCTCACGTGGTAGAGCACTAGCCTTGAGCTGAAGAGCTGAGGGACAGTGTTCAGGCACAGAGTTCAAACCCCATGACCAACAAAAAAGAAGAAGGAGAAGGAGAAGGAGAGGAAGAAGAAGAAAGCCCCGTGTTGACATACCCCAGTGTTGAGACTTCCTGAAGCCTGTCTCCTACATGTTTTCCTTTTACTGCAAAGGGAGGACATGCTCCCACCACACCAGCAAGGCTGAGGATCTCAGCTCTGCTGTTTTCCCTGGGCTGAACCATAGTTTCCTGGGAGAAATCTCCTCCCCACGCTAGTGAGAGATTCTAAAAGACAGCATGTGGCTGGGCATGTATGGAAGTGAGAGAGACTTCAGGAAGGGGTCAAGCAGGACAAGCAGAGTGGGAAGGAAGAGAATCTTAACATTTTTAATGTCTGAAAGCATTTCAAGAAAGTCATTTGTGAATACAGGTTATTCTTTATTTACACTGGGTTTGGGTTCTAACAAACCCACGGAAAGGATCATTGAATTGAAAATGCATTTGATGTGCCCAGAGTTTAGCAGCCCAGTCCTCAGTGGAGGTTTGGTGACTCCCACTCCTGATGCCGTCATGATGACCACTGTTTTCTAACACCATAGGAGTACTGTACTGTACATGCTACCCAGCAAAGGTCAGAATTTAACGCTGTCCAGGTTCTACTCAGTGCATATTGCTTTTAACCACTGTAAAGGCAAAAAGTTACAAGTCATAAATAGTACTACTTGAGTACGGTTGCTTTCTCTGTGTTAGGCTTTCCATTGTCTGCTCAGAAAAATAAGATAGGAGTTGTGCCACGAAGGACTTAGCATCTAGTTTTAAGGAATAGAGAGAGGAAGGATGGATGAATAGTCATAATATTTAATATTTAATGTGCAGATATGAAAATAGAACCAGGTAACTCGAGGGGATGGAGGAGGTTGGGAGAGATGGGGAAGACCCATGGAAGGAGTGAGTGCCGTTGATAAGAATGTATTGTATTCATAAATGGACATGTTGAATTGAAACCCTCTGTACAGCAACTTAAAGATAATTTTTTAAAAATTAAAGAATTTAACAACAGATGTGTTCATCTCAGGGAATTTTGAATGTACATAAGTGTGGTAATTTAAAAAACTGCCATATAAGAATTAACTAATAAGCAATAATTCTACATAGAAGTAAATGTATAGACATATATATGTCTTATTTCATTCTCAGGGTGACTTTATGAGGTGGGCATCCTTACTCCTAGTACACAAATCAGGAAACATGAATTTCAGGGAGGGAAGGAGGAACTTGCCTGAAGTCTTGCGGCTAGTAAGTCTGACTCCAGGCTCTGGTGTGAAGGACCTGGCTTTGCTTTGGCTTTCTCTCCATCTTTCCTTTAACTTGATTCTGATTTGGATTTTCACTTCTTTTGCTTCTGGCTAGTTCCTCTCTTGACTTTGGCTCTGGGCCGTCCCTCATGGTCTCCTTTGGTTGCCATGCAGGGTGGACTACTTTGCTTCTCAGAAGCCATGGGCTTTATAAGGAGAATGTATGCCCTTTGCGACTCCAAGTAAACCTTCAAACATCTACTGGAAATAAGGCAAATGGAAATGGAAGGCTATGGAAATTTTTTGGGAGAAAATGCATGCAACTGATGATATTGGTTTCTTGGGTCTTTTTTCTTCTAAATTTGTAAAATTTTGAAACAATGGGCTAAGGTTCTAAAATAACTTTCTTGCTCTCTCTTTCTCTCTCTGCTCCTCTGAATTATCAAATGGCTTCTTCCCTCAATCTTTGATACAATTTTGACATTTAATTTGGGCATCTTTGCTCTTCTCATTAACCTAAACAATGTTACGTTATAAAAACATGTTTAAGAGGCTAGATATGGGAAATTCTCTTAGACAAAGTGATGTGAGAGTTGAGCCAAGACCAGTAGAAAGCTCTTCACCATAATACATCTGCTTGCTTGTTTGTTTGCTTGTTTGCTTGCTTGCTTTCTCTCTCTTTCTTCCTTATTTTTTATAGTTGTTCACTTTTTATTGTTTCAGATCATTTTTTGAGTGAGTTTTCTTTTCCTATTCTTCTTAAGATTATCTTGTCTCTTTCACCAGAAGCTGGGATGGGGGAGGATGCAGCGATAAATCAAGACACTCAAAGTATTCCACACTGAGCAATGGTGACAGCTGTTCGGCACAAGCATCTTCGAATTATATGGTGTCAAACTTACCAGAGGAGAGGGGGTCCGTGTTCTCTCCAGTGTTTCCCACCTGGGCCTTCTAAAGGATGTTTTCATCACCATTTCCCTTTCACTACACACCTATTCCCACCGGGCTAGTAACCAGTCCTAGAGGCAATGGAGAGACACAGCATGAGGATTGAAAAGCACAGGTGTCTGACTTTTAATCCGGCCCTGTGCCTAATTTGCTATTTAGGTCAAGACTGCAGCGTGACTAATCTCTCATTTTGGCATGCTGTACTATGGGTATTAATTCCTAAACATCTACTGAGCCACAATCACAGAGCCAGTCACAAGACTAGAGCATTAATATGTTTCCATGGCCTGACTCTCTCTCTCTACATAATAAGGTCACCGGAAAGGAACAACACTTGTTTATTATGTCTCACAAGCCAGAACCGATGCTACAAACACTTAGTAAAAAGGCGAGGCCAGACCCTCCTGGCATAGTTTCTATTCTGAAAAACAGAGGCCCTGAAATGTATGCTGTCCTCCACCCTCTAACTCCTGTGCACACGCTTCCATGCCTGCTTTTCTTCGCACTGTGACTGTCATTGTTGTGGCATGACCAAAACTAAGGACAGTTTCCTTCATCTATTATGACTTGGGCTGATTCCCGTAGGAATTCCAGAAAAGGATCTGGAAAGCATATTTGGAATTTCTTTTGGCGAGACTAGTCTCCTAACACCATTCGCATAAGAACAAAGTTATGAGCAACACACTCTGGCCAACGAACTCACTCAGCTCCACCTTGAAGACCACTGGGGGAACAGAAGTGGGGGGGGCAGCTCCTCTTAATCATATCGTAGAAGTGGCACTACTGAGGATTGATTTGACTTGACATTTGTGATATAAACTTACCAGTGACATCTCCCGAAAATCCTCTTGGATTTCTCTGGCAGTTACTCACACCCTTGTGGGTATTCACGCCTCTTGTGAGCACTTCCTAGTACTGCTGCTTTGCTTACAATAGCAGGTCACTTTTTATTTAACAAAGAAAGCCTTAGCTGAGAGGTGGCTCACACCTGTAATCCTAGCTACTCAGGAGGCTGAGATCTGAAGATCATGGTTTGAAGCCAGCCAAGGCAGAAAGATTCCCATGAGACAGTTGACATTAAAAACCAGTCTATTTCCCCCCAATGTATTCTTCTTTATTCTTTAGGGAAAGTATCTCCCAGCCTAGAGAGGCCAACACTCCCATCTTAAGCTTCTTAAGCTCTCTTGCATTAGACATCACTTCTAACTGGAATATTTCTCAACAACACACAAACCTTTTCTGCAAATACCAAAAGCCATTTCTTGGCCCTGCCGCTGCTACCTTGTTTTTTCTCCATTTTTGCAGTAAGACTTTTCAAAAGTGTTGGGTATCATCATAGACATTCTATGCTCCCCACTCCCAACTTGTGCTGGCTTCTACTCTGCTATGGCTTGGATGTATCCCCCCACGTTTTCTGATTACTCTCTACATTCATGTAATAATAGTTGATGTTGGACCTTTGAGAAGAAATTAAGGTAAGATGAGGTTGCATGGAGGGGTGTTCCCCCAGCATTGGTGCTTTTATAAGGAGAAGAGACCCAAACTAGCACACATGCTTGTGTCTTTTGATGTGGTGCCCTTTGCCATGTAATCATGCAGTAAGAAGGCCTTCACCACAGGCAAGCAGGTGCTAGGACTGTGCGCTCAGACTTTCTAGGCTCCGGACTCATGCTCCAAACAAACTTCTGTTCTTTCAAAACTACCCCATGTCGGGCATTTTCTTATAGCACCAATAAACAGAGAGAGCCATGTCCGGATTATTCTATTGAGATTCCTCTGGCAAACAGTGATGATCGCCAAATTGCCTCTCCTTATAAATCCTCAAAGCAGCACTCACTTCTGCTGGATTCTTTTCTCTTGATTTCCTCAAAACTACTTTATTTTGACTCTTCAGCCTAGCACGTAAATGTTGGCGTACCTTAGGGCTCTGTACTTAGGGTTGCTAGGGACCCTTTTTGAGCTTTTGTATCCTTCTTTAGGTGATCTATCTCAGTGTTAGTTATCTAACTCACCTTTAGGTTGATGACTTCTGAATTTTTTTTTGCCGAGCCACCCCTCCCCTACTTATCTGGTTGCCGGATTTGCATATTTATATTGATGACATACGTGCATCACAAACTTAACATGTCACATGCTGAAGTTTCTTTCCATGTCAATCTTTATAATAGAGTAAATGGAGCCATAGCCATATAGGTTCTCAAATTAGGAGCCCCTCTTCACTCTGTCCTGTCTTTACCAGTTCTTGTTTTCCCCCTAGCGAATCCATCCTTTAGTTCTACTAATTTGACCTTCATAAGAAATCTCAAACCAGCCTTCCTGTTCATTGCTCTGTTCTGCCTTGGTCTGGTCCATCAGGCCTCCCTGAGGAGGAAGACATCAGCCTTCTAACGGGACCGCACAAGGGTTTTCCTGTCCAAGAGTCTCCACATAGCAATTACAATGAGCTTCTTAAAAAATAAACCCTCAACCCCTTTAAGTGAGTCCATGCAAGACCTAATTTTCTGGTGTCTACCAGTCTTTATGCTCCTAAAAGCACTAATGCACCTCCAATAGTGAATGGATCTCATCAGTTACAAAATCTGACTGGGTCTAGATCACAATACAACTCGGGTCATTTAAGACAGTTACTTCGCATTTGTCTTGTGCTCATTCCAGAAATACAATTAACACATGCTGACAAAATGGTGCTTAATAGAAAATAGGCCAAGAAAAAGTCTGAGAAGAGAAAATGTAATTAATTGAAAGGAATAGGAAGAAAAAGATGACCAGTAAAAGAATGTATTAATTACTGTTCTTGAGTGTTGGGTTTAGTCAGAATTTCCTAATTAGGCATAAAATAAAACATTGATTTAAGTAGTGTTTTTTGGTTAGTTTAACAAAACAATGAAGATAAATTTACTCTTTAATATATATGATTTCCTTTTTAAAGATTTCAAGATACTTACAACACTTGTCATTACTGTTGTAGAATAATAAGCAATGCCTCTAACTATGCTTTTGCAACAAGCACAATCACCTTCCAATAGGAATTTCTATACAGGCCTTTTATACAATTCAAAGGAGATAATGTTATAGTGATATTTCTGTGGCTGGTATAAGGGGGCAACAATAAGAGTAGTTATAAGATAGACTACATACCACTTGTGAAAAATACATAACAGAATGACCTCTTGAGCAAGTGTTCAGTAAATATTAACTGTTACTGCTACCACACACTGTCACTTCTACAAATATATCTACTTCCCACACATTAAACAAGGACCTGAAAAGTGAAATGATGTAGAATGGGAACTACTTCTCTGCTATTAAAGCAAATAGTTGGCAAGGACCTGCTGCTAGATTCCAATCAGAGGAAATTGTGTGTGTGTGTGTGTGTGTGTGTGTGTGTGTGTGTGTGTGTGTGTGTGTGTGTGTGTGTGTGTGTTTATAAATCATGTTAATGCAAGTTCTGTGTGTCTATCTCTGTCTTGCTATAAGTGAGATCTAGAGACTCTTTAAAACTATGAAGTGAGATACAGGCATATGTTACCAGACCAAGAGCACACACAGTCTGGGTACTTTTCAGATGTAGTCCCTTCACCCTCAATTCTCACCTGACAGCCCCATATTCACTGGTGGTGATATTGTAGTGGACCAGATCTTAAGATTTAGCATACATGAGCATTCCTACCCTGCCTGTGTGTTAAAATCATCCATGAGAGGGGTTGTTTTGTTTTTTGGTTTTTCTTGTGTCATAGCTACCAAGATCTGGATTCCATTGGCCAGGATAGGATTCAACACATGTCATTGTAAAAGCAACTCTGGAACTTCTAACATGTGGCTAGAATGAGAATCATATGGCTAATTTGTTTAAAAGTTAAAAATGGGATTTTTTGAAATATTAATATACATCTACAATGCCTAAATTCTATAGTAGTCCATGCTCATAAATGACTAAGTAATTTCCTGATTTTTACTTATGCATGTAGATACATTATATCTGTTTTTAATAGCAAATAGAGCTGTGGAAATTTGTTACAAAATATCATTTAAGTGACGAGGAAAGGCAGCATTGGCTGATGAAGAAATAAATGCAAATTGAGTTAGAACTATTAAAACTAAAGATTAAATATAAGGAAATAAGCAAATTGCAGAAACTGCCTAGTTAAATAAGAGGCAGAAAATAAAGAAATATAAGACTATTCCAGAGGAATTCCACAGGCCTAAAACATAGCCAGGATAATAGACAGGAGTGAACATATATGTGTATATCAACCCTTACGTGTGTGTTCATATGAATAATATTTAATTATAGATACAGAATAACTTTGAGAGAGACATGTTCTATGTCCTACCTGAACACTTGCTTTATTTGCCATGGGAACACTAAATTGAATCATCTTTAGGATCAGATATTATGCAGAACAAAAACAAATCTCATTTATATAAAACACAAAAGACAGAAACCATATCAATTACACCACTGCTCTACACCCTCAGCGTAGAAGTCTCTCGTGGGTCAAGGCCTACTTGCATAACTGTATCTCATGGAAGATCCTGTGCTCAGGTTCTGCTGTGGTTCAGGTTCCTGACTTTATATCTTGGGGACAATTCAAGGAGTCAAGTTATGTCTCGGGCTATCATTCTATCAGAGCACACACAGTATCGAATGCAGTGTGCTCCGTAGTGCCTGGAGTTCCCATGTGTTCGGGATCCCATTGCCTCTGGGCTACGGCCCGCTTTTCATTGGTCCCCTTTATGATGTCAGGAGAAAGAATTTAACTGTACTTGATTTGTTACATCCGAAGAAATAACTAGACTGGTTCCATGTTCACAGGACTCAGCACAACAAGATGCTTTCAGAAAACATGCACACACACACACACACACACACACACACACACACACACACACACACACACACACACACACACACAAATGATTCTACTAGTTTTTCTTAATTACTGAGAGAGGCACACATGTTTAATGAACTAGAAATAGGGCTAGTCTTATTGACTAAACCACACTTAAAAAGCTCACATTACATTATGAATACAAATAATAATAATGGAGCCTTTGATCCCAATTTTCCTGAGGAGAAAAAAATATCTGCAGGAGAAACATTTCTGATACTGAACCTTTTTCTGATGTTTATTCTCCATCTTAAAAAAAAAGAATATTCATACGGATACTATTAATGGCTTAATTTAAGAAACATTTCTTCTGCCATCCAAAAATAATTGTATTCCTTGAAACAAGGGAGCTGAATCATTCTTATGGCATAAGTTAGGCCATTTTATAATCTATGGATCAGGCTGCCCTCTGGGACCAATTAGAAATGCATCAGTGATCAGCAATATGGTCCACAGAAACACTTACTGAGGCAGAAGTCAATAAAAGCCCACAGCTGTGAAGAAACAGCTATGCTGTTTCCTAAGTTTCCATCAAGCATTACCTTTGGAGCACCTTAGATACAGAAATGAATCGAGTCTTTAAATTACTTTTGCTATAACTTGATTTGCAAATAAATTTAGCTTCTTTGTTGTAGAAGAACTATACAAATAATCTCATGGTGGATATATTTAATAATGGCATTATACAAGTAATTAAAGTCAATGCTGGGCTATACTAATGTCTTTTGCTTTCTTGCTTGCTTTCTTTTTAAAAAAAAAAAAAAGAGATTACACAAATGAAACACCAAAATCGAGTACATGGAAGGGGTGGGCTGGGCTTGAGGGAAAAGAAGCAAACAAATGAAGAGGAGAAGAGGGGAAGAATGCAGCCAAGAATTCAATATATATCCAACAAAATTAAGAAGAGTTCGAAAGGTGTGGGTAGGGGAGGGATGTACATATGACCAGATAAGATGATGAGTGACAATGTTGAAAGGAGTGACATTGATCAAGATATATCTTACCATAAACTACTTTGTTAAATGGCAACTCCTGTGTATCACTACTTAAAGATAATAAGAACTATTACACGACAAATTTTACATGCTTATTTATTACATGTGATTCTGTGAAATGGACTACTTCGCTAAGTGATGGTACTCAGAACTTAGAATATCAGAATTAAGAGAAAACTTATATATCACACAATGTAACATTTTACTTTAGAATAGTTCCTGACATGGTTTTTATTACTTTTTATTCTGTTGTTTGTTTCCTGCTTGCCAGATTTTCTGTTTTGATTTTAAGGACAAAGAAATTATGTTTCTAATCGTTATAGCATTTGTACTTACAAAAAACATGGAAATCCCCTGAGGAGGGCAAATATGTTTCCATGAAACAATAAGATTCCTTACAGAATGTCTCTACTATGCCAGCTTCAAATTTCATTCAGATGGAAAACTTGCTTTAATTGATTTAAAAGATAGCTATTGTTGGGAAATATGTCTTGGAAAAATTCATGATATATATCTTTCATATGGTTATTTTGTTTCTTTTTTGCAAAATTTTCACTAACATCTAAAATATCTGGACCTTAGTGTTACTAATAAATACTATCATTTATTCAGTTTTAACAATGGCTTCTTTTGCAATCTGGTATTTCTTCTCAAGAACTTGAGAAGTTCCACTGCGAATCATTAAAAATACATGAGAAGGCTGAGCTGTAAGTTTATGTTAGGGAATTATGCTATCTGGGTTGTTCAGGGGACAGGACATGGCTATGGTGATGTTTGCTCGAGAACTCAGTTCTATCACATATCTGGAGGGTGGATTTAATGCCCACAGTACCATATATCTGAAAGGTGGATTTAATGCCCACAGTGTGGAATTTTGCAGACAAGAAGAAACCCTGAACCTTCATTTTTCAGGTATTACATTTGAGATAAATTCAGCTAGATAATTACTTTGGGGAGAGAGTAATCAGCCCTCCTGAACCAGTGACTATGGAATAGCTGAACGTTTTACTTTTGCCCTATGACATGTCTTTGTTGCTTTAATGTAATCGACTGCAATGAGCAAAGCACCACCCATTGGTTATTTTGTCTGTATTCTTTAATTTTACTTTTCATTTTCATGGAAGAGTTGAATTTATTCAGAGGCTTACTGTACCCCTCATTTTACTTAGACCAGATATCAGCTCACTATGAGATGTTCCCAAATATAAAGATAAATTCTGTATCCTCTCACCCTAGTTTTAGGACTCATTCTTATCCTACCTCACAAGATGTTTGGCATATATTAACTACTTCTGGGATAAAAATGGGGGAAATTAAACTTTTTTTGTTTTTGTTAGATAAACTTCACTTCCAAATTCACCATATGTGGGACATTTTGTGAGGACAAGAATATATTAAAGCAGTATGAAAGCAACTATAGGTAGTGTTTGTGAATAACCCAATGCCTATTTGCAGAAAACACACATCTTCATTATATGTTCTGCTCACAATATACATAATTATGTTCATTTTTCCCCTGTCTAAATCTGAGAACATTTTTTTCAAGACTTCCATGTGCTGGGGCATGTAGTCACTAAAGATGTCAAATAACTTCATGGAAAAGTTGGTGGAGAGGGGAGTTAATGGAGTATTAGTGGCTGAGTTTAATTTACATATCGAAGCCCTGACCACTAGTATGAAAGAATGCAGCTAAAGTGGGCAGAGTCTTTAACAAAGCAGTGAGGTTAAAGCCAGGGAATTAGGGTGGGATCCAATCCAGTGTGTCCAATGTCTCCATAAGAACAGGAAAGATGGACACACTCCAGTGGTCTTCACAAAAAGCCCCAGGAGGACGTGAGAAGACAAACCAAGGGGAGGGGCTTCAGAAGACACACACTCCAATGACATTGCAATGATGGACTTGTGGCCTCCAGAATTTCTAGAAAATAGTCCCATTACATGAAGCCACCTTGTCTATGGTGCTTTGTTATAGCAGCCTCCATGAAGTAATACACACAGCAAAGCAATAATGGTAAGAAAAAAAATCTCCAGGTGATCCTTTAGCTGTCTTAATGCAAAGAAGATAATGAGCAACTAGATGATTTAGTAGGTTTAGGTGGTCCAAGGGGTGCTTGATTTCCAATACCTATTCTGTGATTTCCTTCCCCACAAGGTTGTGAGACCTCACAGGGCAGAGATGATGTCTAATTTTTCTTTGTACTCCTGTGTCCTTGAACATAGCGAGTGCTCATACACAGAGATAAACCAATAGTCAATCAGAGAAGTATGCAACAATGTATACCCAGTGTGGTACCATATATGGTAAAGAGCAGGCTCTGGTCTAAGATTGCTGAAGTTAAAAACTCCAGAGATACCGGTTATGAGTTGTCTCCATTGGGGAACTTTTCTTCCTATCTCTGGGCTCAATTTCTCCCCAGTAAAACATGTAATTATTCTCTCTACCTCCTCAGTTTGCTTTGACTATCAGAGGAGTACATGCATATAAAATATTTAGACTGGCACTAAGAACTTAAAAGGCAGTCAGTAAGTCCTTGCTATGAAATGAGCTATTTCAACAATGTCCACAAAGTATGTGACAGGAAAATCTCTGCTTCATGGTTGATATAAGGCAGAAAGTGTGTGTCCAGTTGATAATGCTATCAGGCCTTGGCTCAACTCCAACGTCCATTCTTCCCATATAAGGTAGCCAAATACTCCCACCCTGGGGACAGAAACTGGCTTTTATAAAGCTGAAGAGGAACTATGGAGGTCTGCATAATAAAAAGAGAGGTCATTCTGTCCTTCCTCAGATTGCTCAATAATGTCATGTGTTTCATAGGGCTATTACAGCAAACAAGTCTCACTATTTACCAGGTTCGAACTGTCCATCTGTAGGCTAAATCTGGGAGATCTGAGGGAGAGCTGGGAAGAGTCATGGAGCACACACATTCAAAAACAAGAAGACAAAATTTCTGCTTTGGCTGCTCTCCTTGAAATCTTGATGTGTATTGAGAGAGAGAGAGAGAGAGAGAAAGACAGACAGACAGACAGACAGACACAGACACAGACACAGACACAGACACAGACACAGAGAAAATTAGCATATATGCCCACATAACCATGTCTAAAAACTTAAATGCAGACCATAGCCTTTAGTGCGAAGGGGGAATAAATTAGCAGTTGAATTTGATGCCCACAAAGCCTGTCATGACAGGGCCAGTTCTCAGTAAGGCATGAAGGATGAAAGTTTGGAACTTGGCGAAGATGATGGACAGAGGGCCAACCTTGTTCATCAACAATCTATGCTTCTAGTATAGCATTTCACTTAATTCTATCAACAATCCTAAAGGTGGGTGGAACTAACTACCATTATGCCTGACACAGAGCGACAAGAGAGATAAACTGTGTGCTTACTCCCTAAAGCTAAATACTGAGTGATGATATACTTCACCAAGCTCATATATTACCACTTCCCCCTCCTCCTCCTTATAGATTCCTCTATGGCTTGAGCTCTTTTTGTTCCATGTATGGTACACATTACATTTAATTATTTCTACAGATCATTAAAAGAAACTTACACAGGTGCAGGCATTTCCAAGCATAGAGCTCTCAAAGAAGGGGAACACCTTGTATTGTAAAAGTAAAGATGCCTTGAGCAGCAAGTAACAGAATTCCCAACTAGAACAGTCTAAAAGCCAGTGGACTCAGTGCCCCACATAGCAAGACTTCCAGAGGCCAACCATTCTACGGCAGACTGAGTCCAATGCAATGCCGATGGCAGGCAGGCAGGAGCTTCCCATCCCCTCTCTCTGCCCCTCTCAAGGTGTCCTCAGTGTCTCCTCTCTTGCTCATAACCAGCCTCAGAAGATTCAAGTGTCACATGCAGAGGTGACACTACACTGAAAAAGAGGAGTGACCTTGATTCCTACAAACTCTTTATAAGTGTAGCTCCCAGGAAAAATTCCGCTCCCATTTGTCTGAGTTGAGTCCTAATTTGCCCTGGCCAAATTCAGTCACTGAGAAGAGAAGAAAAGTTACAGTTGATGGGAGGCTGGACCTCAGAACCGGAATGAGTAATGGAGAAGTGGGAAGGGAGAGGCTGAATGCCAGAACCAAACTAGGCCCCAGCCAGGCCTGGAAAATTTGGGAGGAAATGGTAAGTAACAGGGTGAGTCTTGGGGTAAGGTAAATTCCCTAGACCCTTCAAGCTGATTTCATTTTTTAGCTTTCAGAAGGCAATCTGTTCTTTTACTGCTGTGCTTGAACTCTTGGATCACTCATTCCTATATTTAAAAACATCTCTTGTAAAAACCCCAAGGAAGGAACTACACATAATAGTAACATACTATCTCTTACTTGCAATGAGCACTATAGGATAGAAAGGTCTGCGTACAACATCACAGTCACTCTTTTGGCTCTGTGAGATGGTGGAGGCTTGAATAACAAACTGCCTTGTCTGGATAAGTAGCTTTGACACTACTGTGTTTCCTGTGGCTCAGCACTCAGCATCTAAACTGCTCAACTCCTAATGCTAGGAACGGTGCACCAGCAAAAACACTCTTCCTATGCATCTCTTGATACTCAGATGAACATTTAATGCCTGGGAAAGTGTGTACATCATTTCTCTAATCAGTTTCAGAAGCCATTGAGGAAATATGAAGCACAGTATCAAGCCAGCCACTGGAGGTCACTGTGATTTCACAAAAGGAGGACTTTGTATGCCTGATCTGTTTTAAAATTCCAAGTGAGATGATGTTAATATGTGTTACATAATATGCACAGATTTTCCCAAGGCTTTAGGAATTAGCACTGTAGAACGCTTATCTTTAGTGTATTAAGCATTAACATTTATAAACATGGGGTTGAACTGATGTTGCCAGCTCTTCCCATGACATTTCCCTTTTATACTACTTCCTCTTTTTTACAGTGAATGAATGGTAGGATTATTTGCACAACAGACAACATTATTTCCTCAAAGTTGTCTTTTCCTCCTTGCTATATTCCCAAAGAAGCGCCATCAGTATTTCCTGTGGATATATCAGGTGTTCAGGACCCAAAATCTCTGTTCCCCTGGACTATTGTCCAATTAATTCCCTCACAGCAATGTTTTGCCATTAGGTCTTCATTCCTTTTGCTCCAGAAAGTTGGTCCCCAACCTGACATTATTCAAAATATATTATGAAATATATTCAAGAGAGAAGGGCTCCTCAGTCAAGTTGGTTTGGAAGCCCTGAAAACTACAGCCCACATCTGGAGCTATAAAATTTCTTAGCATTACAAATAGGTAGTTGCTCAACATCCAAGAGTTGCTATTACTTTGAGTAGCAAACTATCCAAATCTCTTGGCCAAAAAGTCAAACAACTTCTGCAAAGGGCCAGCTAAGAAAATATTTTAGGCTTTATGGGTCATCTGGGACCTCTGCTGTAATGCTTCAAATCTCCCACTGAAGCTCCCACTGAAGCAGCTAGACAATGGGAAATCCATTAGGGGTGACTGTGCTCCACAAAACTTTGCATACGGACAATGATATTTGAATGAATTTCATAGAATTTTTGCATGCCAGGAAGCATTATTCTTCTTTTGATTTTTTTCCCTTCCCAACCACTTAGAAATCTAAAACCTCACAGCCATAAGAGTTTCAAATATAGTTCCTAGTCTGTGCTCAAAACAGCAACGGGCCAAGAGATGGTGGCTCACACCTGTAATCCTAGCTACTCAAGAGGCTGAGATCTGCAGATCGCAGTTCCAAGTCAGCCTGGGCAGAAAAGAGTGTGGGACTCTTACCTCCAATTAATCACCAAAAAACTGGAAGTGGTACTGTGGCTCAAAGTGGTAGAGTTCAAACCTTGAGGGAAAAAGCTCAGGGACAGCTCCCAGGCCTTGAGCTCAAGCCCCACTGTAGACATAAATAAAGCAATGGGTCAGATTTGGGTAACAGTTGCTGACCTTTGCTTTACAACCCAAGCTGCCCAGGGTCACCTTTAAAAAATTTTTTTTCCATGTAGCATCTGTTAAGACTGAGTGGAATAGGGGGATATCATTTGGACAACAAGCTTACAAATCATGTTTTCAGTCCCAACAGCCTGTTGGCTGATCTCATATTTATACAGAGTAAGAGGACTCTGAGTGATCAAGGTCACGATGTGTGGGAAGGCTTACCTGGGCTGTAGACAGTCCTTCCTCTGACCATCCATGCTTCTTTGTTAGAACGCCTCTGCTGCAATTATATGTAGAGAAGTTTCATGAAGCCCTTATTTGAAAATCCTTCAAGATATTGGTATTCCAACTGCTGTTCCAACCAGATTGGCTTTTTAACTTACTGATTATATGTCAGCCAGCCCCCAACCTCTGTGTCTCTGTCTAACATTGGGTTTGGACATTTTTTTAAGGTCATAGAAAATGTATGGTTTTGTGCTCTGTACTTGACTGCATCTCATTTCTCTTTCTCAGTCTTCGTCCCTGTGAGATATGAAGTGTGTCTAACAGGATTGTTATGGAAACTAAAGTTCATAGAGGCCCTCCTATGTCCTAGCTTCTTACTGTTAAACTCTAGCCCACTCTTGTGTTCTTCACATCCATCATGAGCCTTTTTTAAGGAATTAAATAATTCTCAACTTCTTCTGTGCCAAATTAAAAAATACACTGTAGAATATTAATACAACATATAATGAATTGAAAGGCATAAATCATTTGGCCTTGACTTCCTGATATTTTTTTCTTCCTTCCTTGTCTATATTTTGGTGTTTTGGAAGGTAAGTACAAACACAAAGGTTTTATCTACGTTCAAACTGTGTACACACACACACACACACACACACATTTCACTTATAAATATCCTGTACATCTACAATTCCGCAGTCTGTCCTGCTTTATTCTTTATGGTAGTGTTTCCCGGAAGTCACAGAACTGACGCTGGATAACAGAGAAGGATGTTTGGGACCATCACTTCCCCACATTGTAGTTTCCCACTGTTTGTAATTTTCTGCCGTTTGTATCTAGAACTTAGGTATCTAGAACTGCTAATGGAACTCGTGAAATGTATGTCCTTTCCGAGCCAAGGCTAGTAGAAGCTGCTATGCTTCCTCCATCTTTATCTTCCCATTAGGAGCTGACCACAGATATCACACCAAAGCCTCCAGGTATAGGCTACCAATGAATGTGTGGCTTGTTTTCAGCCTTTCAAGTCCAAGCAATGCTTGCCAATATCAGGATATTCCTGAATATCAGGAATATCAGGATATTCCTTCCTTGGATTCTCTCTGGACAGATAAAATTCTAGTCTTTGCTAAGAAGGTAATTAATAGTGCTCTGGACATTGGCACTGAAAGTAAAAAAGACAAAATTATTAAGACTCCACCCTTCCATACTTTTAAAAATTGTGTCTAGAGGTTTAATAGAAGGGAAAAGGAGAATGTGCAGGTTGTCTTACAAGGATCTGATCACAAATTATTCCACTGTATTCCGCTGTATTCCACTGTGGAATAGAGTACCGTCCCAGGAAGAGGGGTTTTGTAGTTTGTTTTTAATGATTCTGAGGGGGTTGGGGGGGGGGGAGGAGGCAAATCACTGACGGCGTATAACCTTCTAGAATGACATTCAAGATTTTTTCAGGTACAAGCAGGTCAAAGTAACCTTCAAAGGTGAATAGAAAACAAGTAGCCACCTTGTATTCAGGAGTGTCAACATAGCCCCTGGGGGTATAGCTCTATGGCAGATTTAGGAAACCCACAGTTTCTCCACACTCTAAATGTGACTTCACCTCTTTCTCCCTCTCTGTTTTAGTTCCTGATTTATTAACTTGACATTTCAGACAGAGTCAAACATCACTGGCTATTTTTCTTAACTCCTCAGCGACTTTCATCTCTCACCACCTGGAAACACTGTGACACTCCTGCAGCATTCCTTGGTTACATAAATGTTCCTACAGCTGTAACCTGGAAGCTTAGTCCCAGAGCACCAGCATCAAGATTACCTGGCACATCACGATCAGGTCCCACCCCAGCCCTCCAGCTAGCCAAGTCTTCTGTGTTTGTTTTGGCAGCCACCAGTCAGAATCTTACCATACTGTAAATTGAGGAAAGGAAAGAGAAAGTCTGAAAGCTATCAGAGATAATCTGGCAAAGGCAAATCAATTGCTACAAGATTAAGTATGGAGAAGAGGCCTTCCCACTTGGTGGAAGGAAGTGACTGAAGGAATTAGAAATTTGCTACAGGGGAGATGTTGTTGATAATGTGTTGAACTTTATTCCAACTGTCATACTTGTGTATCCACAGCAATCTAAAAGTACGTAACTTTGTATATGCGGTCTTTGCAAGGAATAACTGTAATTTTTCACAAGTAGCCTAAAAATATTGTTGACTTATGGAAGAATAATTTTGGGATAACAAAATTATCAAAAAGTAATTATTTCTTTGATATTTTAATGGTTATAATTTGGTAAGGAATCAGAATAATTCATCTAGGAAGGAGAAAAAAAAAGTGTATCTTGAGTAGGAAAAAAGCCACAAAATCATAATAAAAAGTTAATGTTTCATTTTAAAGAAGAACATCTGGTTTGGGAATAATTCTTCATTGATTGATCTATTCAAATCTGAAGTTAAGGTAAGCTATTAATTTTACCCCTAATCATTTATATCTGTATTCACTTTTGCCTTTTAGCTCTCATCTGTCTTGGTATGATGTTTACCATGTGTATTTTTTGACATTTACAAAAGTAGTTCTAGTTCTAGCCCCTTTTATAAAATTGATTTAGTCTATGATCACCAAGTCATTTAAGCATTTTTCTTATCTCTATGATTTGAAAGATCTCTACCTCCTGGTATTTTATAACTCTACAATTCCCATGTGTGCCACAGCCTAGAAATGCCAACATGAAAAAAATACAGAAAATGCATGAAGTTGCTCAGAAATGCCAACCCAACATTACTACTTATCTTGCATTAAACTAAACATGATTTTGGATTTGAGGATGGTTCAGTGCTCCTATAATTAAGCTAATGTTAGAGAACTATGGAATCACCAGTCTGCAAATGAAAAGAAATGGAGAGGTGAATCTAATTTAAGAGTTAATGAGCCCTATCAGGCTTCATGGTGTTTAACAATATATTCCATTATTATAAATATTTGTAACAGTGATAGGTCAGATGGCATATAACATATCGACGACTTTGCTCTGGGCCAAGTTAGTCTGTACTTTTGCAGTTATTTTGAGGAACTTCATCATCATATAGATGACATTTACTTTATGTGTGGGGGACACATGTAGTTTTTTTATTGTGATACGAATTACCACATAATGCTTGAATGGCTAAAGGTTGCCTCTAGATGATCAGAGCTGTCAAAATCCATGTTTATACAACATAAGAGTGAAGAAACAAAAGGCAACTCATTTTAATTTACCCTTGTTGTAGCTTGTAATTGTGAGATAACTCTTTGTCCACTTAGGAAATAAAAATCTGTTAGAACTTTTTTTCTGTCCCTACAAAAGAACATCTATCGGTAAAGCAGTCAGAATGACTGATTAGTTTTCCTAAGAAGGGTTATAGCTTTCATTTTCATTTCTTAAATTGTACATCCATTAGAGTGAGAGCTGTGGGTAGATTTTCATTTCATTCGGAGGTGCTAAAGCAGTCAACAAACAAATCTTATTTTGGAATGGCCAAAGGAAGCAACAAGCATATCACCTCCATGTCAGATGGTTTTATAGTAATCCAGAGTACAGTCAAGCTTTGCTCCTGGAAGACTGTGATGGAATGCTACAGGAGAGCAGTCTGGCCAGGCAGACTTCCTCCACCTGGCTGGATATGTTTGCTTCTGAACTAGGAGGCACCGAGGCCGATTTGAATCCATAATATTTCTTCATTCATCAAATGTTTGAATTAGGTTAGAAGCTGAGAACACTGAGTTAAAAGGTAATCCTTTTTTTCTCTCTCTCAGGAAAGCCACAGACTTCTGGAGGAGGCAAAATACAAAAGTGTAATTTCAATACAGTCATGGGAAAGTGGTGAATATATCACAGCAGAGAAGCAAGGAGAAACAGCTTTCCTTGTAAAAATATATGGGCTCCTTTGAGAATTAATTGCACTGGGATAGAAAGCTGAATTTAGGAAAACCAAGAGATTCGTCTTACTTTGAAAGAAAATGTTATTGAGGACACAGTTTGCAAGAGAAAGGCTAACTTGTACCAGCTCATTGCCTTGAGATAGTCCATTAACTGTGGTGTTTACGTGGACTTTATATCACTCTGAAATGTCTGAGGGAGACAGCTTAAAGGAAAAATGATTTGGTGTGGCTCATGGTGTCTGAGGTTTCAGCCCTTGGCTGGCTGGCTGGTCCATGGCTTTGAGGCCGAGTCCAGGCAGGATATTACGCATGGGACACAGGAAGCTCCTCCCTCATGGCGGCCTGGAAGTAGAGCAGGACAAGACAGAGACCTCAGGAACATGCCCCCATGACCCACCCCATGAAGTTTCCATCCTTTTCCAATAATGTGGGTGAAGGCATGGTCACCTGTGGAGCCACAAGGATGAGGTACAACCTTTCCGAGATAGGCTGAGGAAAAGAAGAGAGGTCACTGAGGCCATCCCTTGAGGGAGATCCTGGGAGCCCAGCTCCTTCCTGCCTCTCTCTTTGCTTCTCACCTGTCATGAGCTGAAGAGCTTTGCTTCACTCACTCTCCGCCATGTTGCATTGGGCCACAGGCCCAAAGGCAATGGAGTCAAATGACTGGACTGGCATTGCTAACCCCTTTCCTCCTTGTAAGTTAATTTATTTTAGGCGTTTTGTTACAGTGTCAGAAAGTTGATCAGCATGCAACTGCTTCGTAGTGTCAAGTTTAATATTTTTCATGTTGAATTATGTAGAAATATTCCTGCCAAGTCGAGTGTGAGTGGAGTATGGATCACCACAACCCAGCCTGATGCGTATTCATTGACCAACACCAAGTTGGTTCTTCATGTCTGAGCTCAATGCCACTTTCTCTAGGAAACCCTGGCCCATAAATCTAAATTAGGATCCTTAAACTTTCTCCCTTTGGGCCCTTTTCTTGTCCTTCAGGGAAGTATATAACAAGAATAAATGTAGCTATAGGGATATGATAGAGTTGTTATATATTAGGATCTCTTGTTAAAAGTTCACTCTCTCTAGGGGCTGGGAATGGGGACTAGTGGTAGAGTGCTTGCCTAGCATGCATGAATCCATGGGTTCAATCCCTCAGTACCACATAAACAGAAAAAGCCAGAAGTGGCGCTATGGCTCAAGTGGTAAAGTGCTAGCCTTGAGTAAAAGAAGCTCAGGGACATTACCCAGGTCCTAGGTTCAAGCCCCAGGACTGGCAAAAAAAAAAAAAAAGAGTTTGCCTTCTCTGTTTGGCTTATACCTTATTAGAGCAAGATTATAGCTGGATAGTATGGCACTAGATTGATTGATAGATTGCCAATCAAGATTTCCTGAGTGAGTAAATCTATATATGTTTCCTCCTCACTTTCTCATATGGGAATATGTGAGATTATATATATCTGCACTTTTGTTGTTGTTGTTTGGTTTTGTTTTCATGAGATAGGATCTCATTTTGAGCTTGCCTCATTTCCAATCAACCTATTTGATGTGTTTTCTTTTCAAGTTTAGATGAAACTTTTTGTAGTTCATCCTTTATTTCCAAGGGGATTTGATATTTGAAAGTGTTTAAGAGTGATTTCTTTTGTCCATGGTCTATCCTTCTTAAAAATTTATTTTCTCATAAATATTTTCCTTATACTGCTGACACAGTGACTCATCACAGCTGCTTAAGTCCACTCGAATTTTAGGAAAGGTCAATTCCACCCTCCGCTCCCCCCTCTCCAATCGTGTTGGGGCTTCACAGAGATTTATTTTTGTTTCTAGGTAGCCACATGCAGTAATTGTGTCTTGTTAACCTCTAGACATTAATAGCTATTGAGTCCGTAGCTGTTACACAATCTATGTGCAGTACAAAGCCCCAGGGGAAAGAGAGACAGATTAATTAGTGGTAATTACCTCTGAGTCAAAAATGTCCTTTCAGCTATGACAAGATACAATGACATTCCTGACATGTCAGAAGCTGGGGCTCCACTTTCCACACACATAAGCTCTGACATTCTCTTTCCTGGGAAACAAAAGAAAACAAAACAAGAAATCTTTCTTGGCATGACTGTCACCTCTGGTTACCATCCAATTAGTCTTTTATCTCTGCAGTCACAAGCAGCGCAGATAATGGTGTACCCAGTCAAGATGCAGGTGGCCTCCCTGCGCATGGATGCTTGTTTACACAGAAGCAGATGATTTTCCTCACATCGCAAGAAGCCTGGAAGCTGATGGGTTGTTGATGCTGAATTGGTGGCTGACCGATGGTGCAATGTCCCTGTGATTCCCATGTGCTATTGGAAGACAGATGCAACTTCTGCAACCTCTACTCAGGTACCATGTTCAAAGGCAGGTGGTGGAGGGGGCAAGCAGGAGACTCATAACTGCTTCACCTCCCTCTCCCTAAATGGGAAGCAAGAAGGGATTCCCAGGATTCCCAGCTTCCTGTACCTCACCGCACAGCAGTCAAGCTAGCTCTGGGAGGGAGCGAAATGATCCACCAGTTCTGTAGTTATCCATCTGTAGGTGTCAGAAAGGGGAGAAGGGCATTGGGGATGTTTTCAAAATAGCTACAAAAAATCCTCAATATAGAAGCAAAACTTCATCACCAGGGCTACTTCCCCCACAGACTTCAAGATATTTCTTCTCTGCTTGATGCCATCCCCAGCTTTTTCACTTTCCTAGAAAGGGACAATTTGGCACAAAATCAGCAAGTTGAACACACACATACACACACACACACACACACACACACACACACACATTATAGACTAAGCATATCAATAGAACGTGCACTTTTCACTCTTTTCAAAGGATTGCACCTTTCTTTTTCTTTTCAAACATCTATCACTCCCGCCTCATGAAGATATTGCATTACATTCTCAGGTATTGTACTTCCTAGAGTAATAAAGGCAAAAGTTTATATCAGGTTGTAGTACATTTATTTTACGTCTGTACCTGATGCTTTCCTTCACTGGCTAGAGCTCTACCAACTGAATCATGTCTCCAACCCTATACATCTTTATTTATGCACGATAAGGAAGATGTGGTAATTTCATGATTTGGGATATTCAAAAGAAGCATTGCAGTGCACTCTCCTTTATTATTTTTGAAAAGGTATCTGAGAAGGCAACAGCTTTTTGAAAACACACAGTTTAGCCAGGCACTGGTGGCTCACACCTGTCATCCTAGCTACTCAGGAGGCTGAGATCTGAGGATCTCGGTTCAAAGCCAGCCCAGGCAGGAAAGCCCATGAGACTCTTATCTTCAATTAACCACCAGAAAAACTGGAAGTAGTGCTGTGGCTCAAGTGGTAGAGTGTTTGCCTTGAGCTGAAGAGCTGAGGGACAGTGCCCAGGCCCAGAGTTCAAGCCCCGCGACTGACAAAAAAGAAAAAAAAAGAAAGAAAAGGAAATACACAGTTGGTAT
Source organism: Dipodomys merriami (assembly GCF_024711535.1). Classification (NCBI taxonomy): domain Eukaryota; kingdom Metazoa; phylum Chordata; class Mammalia; order Rodentia; family Heteromyidae; genus Dipodomys; species Dipodomys merriami. Next base: position 624,929 of record NW_027206059.1, read on the forward strand.
GTGCTGCCAGGATTATAGTATGGTAGGAAGGCCTCTCTCTACCACAATGTTGTGGATTTATTTGTCAACTCCTAGCAAAGATCTGTTGTCACTTTTCTACCTGTGGTATCTGAAGTCACTGGCTGCCTTGTAAGGCCTCGAATTTCATTTCACCAACGAGAAGAAAGTAATATGGACAAATGTTCTCAGTAATTGTTGATTATGTCATGCTGCAAAGTTAACCTTTCACATAAAAGGAAGAAAATAGACTATCTAGATTCCTGTAATTGTGCGTAGGTAAAAATAAAATGATTGACTTGAACTATTTAAGTGTTTTTGCCTGTACATAATTAGTAATAAATGCATTCTTCAAGGTGAGCCTTTTTTTTCTGAAATTCATTTATTTGATAGTCTTGATTTGACCTCTTTGAAAATACCCCGCAGCTCTGCTCTTTGTCTCTTTGATTGTATGTGGGTAATTACGCATAGAAATTCTCCCCAACTCTTTCAGTAATACTCTCTTTTGCATACAAATTTTCTCTCTGATTTTTTTCCTGTTATCAGATGTCCATGCTCTATAATCTATAAATATGAGTACTATGCTCATCCAGGGTTAGGTATTTAAATAAAACATATAGCAAGGTTAATCTGACACACATTTAATGATGTGCAAAATTGTTACTGGGCTGCTTGGTAGTTAGGAATAAATGATAAGCTATTCATGTTGTAGTAATGGAAAATATATGAATAGAGATAAGGCCAGTTTGTAATAGTAAGTATAAGAGAGAAGTCAGAAATAGGGAGTATGAGAATAGGGTTATGGACTCATGCTGTGTCACTATTAAATGGAGATTGAATGTGCCCTGTTTTCTTCTTGCTGCAACATCTCTGGCTGAAGGAATGGCACCTGGCCCCTCAGGGTCTTTCTGAGTGAATTGACTAGCATGTCAATCTTCACTCTTAAACACTAACTTGTAAGTTTCCTGTGTGGATCATTTTGAGAAGAAAATTCATTCCAAGACTAGGGTATCAGATAACTACTGATAGGAGAAGCGGGATAGGAAAAGTGTCACCCACATAATTTGGTATACAGGTGTTCACTAACATGGGTTAATAGGTACCTCCATACTGCTTTCCAAAGTGGTTGAACAAGTTTACATTCCCACCAACAATGGAGTAACGTTCCTTTCTGTCCACATCCCCTCCAGCATCTGTTGTTGTTAGAGTTCTTGATTTTTGCTGTTCTAACTGGAGTGAGGTGATATCTCAATGTTGTTTTGATTTGCATTTCTTTTATGGCTAGGGATGTTGAACATTTCTTCATGTGTCTATTGGCCATCCTTCTTTCTTCTTCAGAGAAGCTTCTCTTTAAGTCTTTCGCCCACTTATTTATTGGGCAGTTGTTTCTTTGAGGATTTGTTGTTGGGTGGTTTAATTTTTTGAGTTCCAAGTAGAACTCCCCTATGACCCAGCAATCCCACTTTTGGGCATTTACCCTAATGTTTACAAAAAAGACCACACTAAAGCTACCAGCACAACTATGTTTATTGCAGCATTATTTACCATAGCTAAGATATGGAACCAACCCAGATGCCCCTCAGTAGATGAATGGATCAAGAAAATGTGGTATATATACACAATGGAATTCTATGCCTCCATCAGAAAGAATGACATTTCCCCATTTGTTAGGAAATGGAAAGGCTTGGAAAAAATTATATTAAGTGAAGTAAGTCAGGCCCAAAGAAACATAGGTCCCATGGTTTCCCTTATTTGCAATATCTAGTATAGGTATGAGTCAAGCGGAAAAGGTCAGATAATGTGATGTTAGGAAAACGAACCCTTAAATATGTATTTTAATGTTTTCGTTTCTTTCATGCATGTGTCCCTAACGCATTTATAAGATTATTTCTTTGTTGCTTTGTATGTCCCTCCCCCACAGTGTAACCCCCGCTTTCACTATATTTGATGTCAGTATAACTTGTGGAGGAGATGGGGACAAACAAGTCGTTTAAGGATTCAGGTGGATCTGTTGTAACAATGAGAAGTACAAAATGTCATGTCAAAACCAGCTTTACAATGTCGGTGTGGGGGGGGCGGGGGGTATGATTGGGTGGGGAGGAGGGGGGAGGCTGGGAAGGGAGGTGAAGGGTAAACAAAGGAGGAGGCTGCAATGCTTGGTAAGAAATGTATGCATTATCCTGCCCATGTAATTGTAACCCCTCTGTATAGTATGTTTTCAAATAAAATAAAATAAAATATTAAAAAAAAAACATGGGTTAATAGGTTAGGAGACCATCCCACACATGGGTATATAGAGGAGGTAAACTATCATTGTATAATGAATTCATATTGATGAGCCTTTTGCCAGTAACAAAGAGGAAAAACTTACTAAATTAATGTCATTCCATGCATTGTCACTTGGCATTGAGTCCGTTTGAAGAGAAGCTCCCCCAGGAACACATCAGCACCCTGTACTGGTCGCCATCTTGCTTTCCAGGGTGTCAGTCTCCATGAAGAGCTAAGGTTTTTGTGTGCTCTGTGATCAACAGCAGAGGGGTTCTTCAATCCATGGAGTCATCTCCAGTCCTTCACTGGTCTTAGCACCCATGCTGCTGATGTCTGGGGGATGGATGGATGTCAGTTTGTATTGATTTCAGCCCCAATTTAGATAGATGGAGTTCATCTCCTGCCTCTCTTCCCTCAGCTCTCTTCCTTCTCTAAAGACCTTGCATGCTGGGCGAGACAAAATGTCATTTTCTCCTGCTTTCTGTTCTCCCAATCATTCTCTTACCATTTCTCCCAGGTCAGGATGAGGGCTACCTAAATCCATAGCCCTAGTAGAAGGTGGGATATGCTCCTATAGCCCAAAGCTAAGAAGTCTAAGTGAGAAGGCATGTCCAAAATATTGTACCCAATTTATAATCCCCATAATAAAATGTCCCTAACATTGGAGTATATTTTCCCTTACTTAAGGGTTAATTGTGTCTTCTTACAGGGAAAGAGCTGAATCTTTGCCTTGTACTTACTTTCTCTTTTCAAAGGTAATGTTAGTGTGTACATAAAAACAAAAATGATACATATTTACAGGGTACCGTGTGATGTTTTGATGCATCACACATTGTGTAATGAATGTATTTTCTGCTTTGTTCTTAGGTCTTCTATGGGTGGCTATGTAAACCTAAGAACTGATCATTCACTATATTCAGAATAGACTTTGGACTTTGGACCTCAACAAAGCCTGTGGTTTCCTAACATGGTTATGTGGAGACCCTGACCAGGAACAGCTAAGTTACGTAGAGGTAAGTTTCAAGAGAGTTTGCTTATCTAGTGATGAAATTTACCCTCTGTTTAAGGAGCATATGAGACTCTACCTCCCATTTCCAATTTATATTCCTCTTCTCTTTGACTCAGGAAGTGAAAGACTGATAGCCAAGTTGATGTCCTTGAGCTCAAAATGACTTCATGCTTCATCTTTGCAGATCTCCCCAGCCAACTTTCACTTGATTTGTTTGCTGTGGATAAACCTGAATTTGTAGTCCAGTCTCTATTTCTAAAATGTAATTTTTTGGGTAAGATTTGATTTTTAAAACTTTGCCTCAGTTGTTGAACAAGCCTCCTCTCTTGCAGGACTCAGGTCTTGCTTCCTTCTCTGTTCGTGTCTTCACGCTGCTACGTGTCTGAAGTTTCTCTACAAATTGTTTCTTTGTCTTCTTGAAACTGTGATGGTTCAACTCTCTAGTTCTGCCCTGGCTGTTTGCCACGTATCAGCAGTGCTGAACCCCTAGAGGTCCCTAAAGATCTCGGCTGGACTCCCTTGTGCCACATTGTAGATGGTAGATTGTTTCACTCAGACACAGAAGGAAAGTGTGCCATATTTAATTACTCACAAGTGTCCTCTTTTTCCTCATAAACCTTAACTTCATTGGCTCCAAACACTTGGGTGGGCCTTTTAGACAATGCTCAACTTCTGCAGGTAAAAATGCACCTCTATTTCCAAACTGGTTTTGTCCAAGAGGACATCTGTGTGCAAGGAGGGAGTGGAGCTGAAATGCTTAGATTCATATAGTGGTTCGTGGAGGGTAAGTATAATACTAATAAATAAAATACACAAAATATAGCACAGAGCTGTAAGCATGCATTCATATTTTCATCTATCTCTCTGTCCATCCACACAATGATTTGTTTATAAAGCATGTTTAAAAGCTCTTGGCCAGGCATTCTCCATCACTCTGGCAATTCCACGAGTGTGTTCCTAGGGCCCAAAGCTGGTATGCCCCAGAATTTTCAGTGTCTCGATCCAATCACTTTTCCTGTTTCCTTTCCCCACCTTGGGATGTTGAGTGGCTTAAATAAATGGTGGACACTTCTGTTTGGCTCTTGGTTCCGTTGTCTCTTTTTCCTTCCTTGTCTCAGGTTGTTTTATCTGTCAACACACCTGTGCCCTCTCATGGGCCCAGTCCATTCCAGATCTTCCTAGCTTCTCTGCTTCCAGCATCTAAACATCTCCTGGATTTGTAAGTGATGATTCAAATTCTGTTCCTTCTGTCATGCCTTTGTGGTTATTTGTGAGATACTTAACTACAGACCGGGAGCTTACATATGAAAGTGCTCAGGATGGGAGGGCAACTTGAGGAACTAGTCTAAGAGTTCATGATCTTCGCCTGGTTACACGAAAGGCACACCACCTCAGCATGCATTCTGGAACTGCACTGCCTGGATTCAAATCCTATCTCCTCCACTGTTCCACCCTGTGCCTCATCTCCCAGTTTTGCTACACGAAGACAATGGTGGCGTATACTCATGGAAGACAAGTGCGGATTTCCAAAAGGAAAGTAAAAACTGGAGGTAATGCATCTTTTTCTGCTCCTAGTCTCCTTTCTAAACAGATTCATGCGTTGCACACATACACATCACTGTTACACACACATTCTCCTCATAAAACTGAAAAGAGGAGAGGTTGCTTCCCAGGCCACCAGGAAGAGTATCCATTTCTCTCCTGGGACCCATGATGTGGCTGGTCTGCCCCTTTAAATGAACCAGGCATGCCTTGAGGAGGCCTGAGCTGGTGATTACATAAAAGGTTCTGAAGGGCGCCAAGCCCTATTCCTGGAATAATTCCATGTCCTTTTCCATCTGTCATTAATGCTAATCCTCCATCTTGCCAGGCCTAGATAATCTTCTCTGATATTAATTTATGTGGCTTTCTCCCTGTGTCTTTTCTTCTTCAATGCCCATGATAAACTCTCTTTCTCTCTCTCTGTCCTGTCCTTGTTCAAGCTGACCTTTGATTTGGGCTGTCTGGCTTCAATGAGTGCTGGAACGGGGGAAAGTTGGGGAGTGTGGTTAGAAGGGCATGCACACATTTGAGCCTGAAAAATGTTGTGACTTTCTTTGCTAAGAAACACAGGACAATAAGAGGGGCCATATAGTTGGCAGAAAGATTTAAGTATATTTATGGAGACAGAATAGTTTAGAAGAAGTACAAGGGTGGGAGGAGGAGTATTTTCTGCAGTTTGAAAATTGATGGTATTGAATTGTGAGGTTTGCAGTCTGACTGGTTAATAGGTATTATGCTTTTCCCTGACAAAATCCCAAAGGTGAGACTATAACCAAGCGTTATGAGTTTGTATCTTGGTAAATGTAAAAGTCAACAGAAAAGTGGCCAAGACACAAGAGTGGAGTGTTGTTTATTACTTATGGCAGATAAAGAGAACATAGGATATATTTCCAAAGCAATGCTTTGGGGATTAAGTTTCCACACTGGAATTTTGGCCAGAAATCCCTGGAAATTCATACATTGTAACCCTAACCACAATGTGATAGTATTAAGAAATGGAGTGATCAGGTCATGAAGGTGGAGTCCCTAAATGGTATTAGTACCCCTGTAGAAGAGTGCTTTTCACCCCCTGTACCACACTAGAACACAGCAGGAAGATGTAAGAGTGCTCCTCACTACAGTCCAGCCATGCAGACAATCCCAGCAGGCTTCATGTTCTGTGTTCACACGTTCAGCACCTTCAAAAGAAGTTCAAAAGCTATGTACATATGACCATATGCTAAGCAAAAGAACCCCAAGCTAGGGACACAAGAGGTTTTATCTTTGTTGCTGTTGTTTTAATGTACCTCTAATATATACTATGTGATTTTTTTGGTTTCTTTTGTATGTTTTTCCCCCATGGAATAACTCCTGTTGTCACTGTATTTGATGTCGGTGCCCTACATCTTGTATATACATTTTTCTAATTTGGGGAGGGGAAGGGAAATTACAGAATGCTGAAATAAGGATACAGGTTGACCCATTGTAACAATGAGATGTACAAGACACTATGTTGAAAACAAACTTTACAACTTTGGGGGGAGAGAGGGAGATGAAGTAGGGGAGGTGAGGAGAGAAGGGATGGCAGGGGAAAAACAACAGAGGGGTAACAATGCTTGATAGGAAATGTACTCTTTCTCTTACTCATGTAACTGTCACTCCTCTGTACAGCATCTTTACAATAAAAATAGATATTAAAAAAACTGCAAAATAAAATTCTGCTTTGTGTAAATTACTCCACCTAAGCGATGTTGTTACGGCATCCCAGAAAAGAGAATTACTTTGTGTTTGTTTCCCTCTCAGACTCTCAGGGAAAACCCTGGTGGATGGCCAGGGCTCTCCTTTGGCTCACGCTCCATCTCACTGTTGCCAGAAAATCAAGTTCTAGATGAGTTGAGGCCAGGGGAGCAAGGGTACCTTTGAACAAAGAGATTGGAAACTTCCCATCTTGGGCTGAAAAAAGAGAGCACAGCCAGGTCAGCTAAAATATCTCGATCATTCTTGTCTTAAAACAACCAGAGTTTGGTCAAAAGCCTAGCAATTTGTGGACAGATACTCTTAAATATATTTCCTTCTGTATTTTAACAGAGGTATGGATTTAAAGTAAGACAAGTTAAAAATATATATAGTTATTTTCCAGATTAGTTTTTTAATAGGAGAGGAAGTTATACTCTTATTTTAAAATAGCCTATGTTTTACTGGTCCATTAGAAAGAATAACATTGTATCATTTGTAAAGAAATGAAAAGATCTGGAAAAATTATGTTAAGTCAAGCCCAGAGACAACTATTGCATGTTTTCCCTCATACTCGGAAGACAGAATTAGCTTATAAACTTATTAGTAAATACATTGGGTAGTATGCAAGTATATGCCCATGTATTAGCTAAAATGTGATAGATTTTATGGAGAACTCAAATAGTGTAATTCCTTAGAAAGGCAAAGGCAAAGTTCAAGAAACTAACATCAGAAGATGAATACTCAGAAGGGGTGGAGTGGGCTCAAGGGGAGAAGGGAAGACAAATGAAGAGGCAGAATGCAGTAAACAATTCATTGTTTATCCTACAAAATTCAGAAGAGTGAGGGGACATGTGGGTTGGGAGGGATAGGATGACATTGATGGAGATGTGTGGTATATAGGGCTATGTTGAAGGGCAATTCCTTTGTACAACCCCTTAAAGATAATGAAAATATTATTGAATACTTTGAAGACTTTTATAATATTGGATGAAACTACTTTGAAAACCAAGATGCAAATTACCTAAGACAATTATTCTCATCAATGTTTATCTTCACAAGAAAGAGCTCTGAAAGTTATTAGGTATATATTGATGGGAAAATAATTTCAAGAGTATTTAGGGCTCAGGTTACTACCCAAATCAACAAACAATATTTATGTTTATAACTGCAAATTATTTCGTGAAATTGAATACTGGTTGTGCAGAAGACCATGGCAAATCCTTTAAGCAAGAGAATGCATTCTGGCCTGCATTTAAATGTAGAATTCTTACTGTGCATGTGGAAATTCAGGAAGATTTATTTTCCATTTCATGATGTATGTTTTGATTATGAGAACACAATTGGATCTGTCTTCAGGAGTATTTTTGTTCTATAAAACAGGATTATAATGCATTTGTGCAGACAAAATAGGTGATTATAATGACTGTGGCCTTGGCAAATTCTGTGTGATAGGGACATAAAGTGATCTAGTCACCATTTTATCCTTTTTCAGCTCTTTGTAGACAGTTACCATCATAATCCACTCACCCTGCTTAAAATGGCCACATTTACTGTTGCATCTCTAGTACTTAATATAAGCTTACATATACACGTGTCCCTGTACACAGACAGACAGGAAGTGTGGATATGCTGGACTCTCTCTCCTCCTGGTTCTATGTGCTTTGCCTCCTCAGGTGTAGGGTAATTTTTAAAGGAAAACGTCTGAGGCCAGAGGCAGACTAGAAGAAGCTCCTGGGACTCACAGGGCCAATCTAGATGGACATCTTTTCCAAATATGACGACTGGGATAAAATTCCCAATAAATGATCAATTTATCATATGGTAGAAAAGTCATTATTTATGCTCTCTGGCACAGCTTATATGTATTAAGTTGGTCCTCAGTCTTCGGTAGAATATCTGCCAGTGCTTTTTTGAGTCAGAAGTGTGAACATTTTAATTTAAACATGACCGGAAGTTAAAAGACTATTTATTATTTTAAATGACCTTGTCATATAAGTGGAACAGAGAAATATTGTGGATTGTTAAATTTTGGCAAGGTCATCTGATATATTCCTATAAATGTTCCCCAAAGGTCTTTTTCATTTGGGATAAACATTCCTAAAATAAAATAAGTTTATGTCAAATAAATATTGACATGCTTTTTAAAGGTCATTTGACACAGGCTAGAATATTAACAGGAGGCTGAGTTTGATGTATGTGTTTTCACCAAAAAGTGGCATTGAAATTCACCAAAATTATTTTTACACAATAAATCCCAAAGAGTAAGAAATCGTAGCAATGCATTTTGAGGCCCTGTAGCTCCTGAAGTCCCCTGTCAGGAAAATAACTCAGGCTACTCACATGCAATGATTGTAAAAAATCGTTTCCATAAACCATTTACATAAATAGTTAGAAACCCAAGGTCCTGTAGTGAAGAAATAGATTTTTTTCAACCTAAATTCTCTGAGATCTTTTATTTTTCCTTTTATGAAGTTTGCTTCATCATTGGCAAAGGAAACAAAAGAAGATCTAGAGAGGCAAAATTAGCAGTGAAAAAATAGTTTTCTATTATCAAAGTAAATGATGGATTGACAGAGCCAGAAGCAAAGGTCCAGTCATTTGTTTTCTAATGTATATTGCGGTTTCACATGTTTGTGGAAAAGGGTATATATGAGGATGAGAAACTGTTCTTCCAGGATGCCAAACAGCAGAGAACAAATCTCATCGTACTGTAAAGCCAGACGTCCAGTTTGCTTATCTAAAGTGACGTGGCTCTCTCTGGCTTCATGTCCTTCAAAATAATTTCATTACCTCTAGGTCTTGAAGAGAAACACCAAGTTTTCTATTTCAGAACAAACTTTGGTTGAGATTCAATTTTAGAAATGACTACATCTTTCAATTTTGGCCATTTGTGCCTATCTGGGTTGGAAGGGAGGCCTCTCAGTTAACACTGGTAATTGTTTGATGGAAGAAGTGGGTCTGGCATCTTCATTTTTAAGACTAAAGTAACTATAGTACTAGCCCCACTTCTTCCAGAGCCACTCATGGGGTTTCTCTCTAAAGTCCCTGTGGGGGTGGCATTGTTGTTCTCCTTATACTGTCAGTTGCTGCCTTCCTCCTACTAAATACATCTCCCCAGCCAAAGTACCACCATTAAAAAGATTACACGAGTCACGGGAAGGTTATAAAAGTTTCAAATGAGGATTTCAGATTAAAAGAATATAGGTATGTTAATCCCAATAATTCATAATTTTATAAATCGTTAGGCAGAATTCACTATAAGTTACACTCGGATGTATGAATGCATACAATCTGTAATGAATATATTCATTCTGGGAATTATAGGAAACCACACCCATCTCAGTTCTCCGGGGCATGGAGATCAGTGAGTTTTTTAACTTCACCTCTGCAAAGCCATATGCTAGAGAAATAATGGCTTTTGTGTCTATGCTACTTTCTAAATCTCACATGACTATGCTTCCCTGGTGGAATCCAATCCAGAGCCCTGACCCTAAACACCACAAAAGGAGGAAAATGGTCCTGACTATTGTTATACCTTGATATGCTATCATTTCCATTGTGTCATGCACACATGCAGAACACGAAGCAAGGGTCCTCCGGGTTATTGTGCTACTTGAATCACAGCCACCTGACTGCCGATGAGGACCTCCTCACTGGTAGTAGGTGTTTGATGGATCTTGGCACAATAACTAGGATGATATTCTAACAGAAGGCAAAATTTAAGTGGGGTGATATGTCAAGCTTGTAAGAAGTAGTGGGAAATGGTACTTTAGCACAATGGTACTGACTTCTGCTAAGTGAAATTATTTCTTTGAAAAGGACAAAAAAGGAGAGAATAGTTTATTGGCAATTAAAACCTAACAATAAAATGGAGAAGGCCTTTTTGGTAGCAAATAAACAGACATTTATCTGCAGTGGGAAGATAGAAAAGTGAGGAACAGGAGGCCTACAAGTTAATCATAAGTGTGGCAGAGCTCCAAATACCATCTAGAATGGCTATGCAAAGCTCAGGGTGCTCAATCAGAGAGAAACAGATTCTGTCCTAATGGGCTAGATTGTGATGGAATAGAGATGCTGAATCATGGTGGTTGATAGGGTATTGTGTTTAACTGGTGCCATTTTGTCTTCATGGTGGAGGCAGGCAAGTCCTACCTCCAAGGTGCTGGGCATGCCTGAATTCCTAGAGATGGGGAGGGGGGTGGACTTGAACAATAGGTTACTGGACCTGCCAGTGGTTCGTCTCTGGTCACCATGGTGTTCCACTTCAGCTCTCTACTGGAGCTGATCTGGTTTGTTGGTATTGTTTTTCTGCTTTTTCTCTCCTCTCCTGCTCTCATGGCTCACTTTTCTGACAGTGTTAAGTGTATTTGCATGTCTTTGGGACGAGTCTGCCTGCATTCACCAGCTTTCCAAAAAAGACTCTCAATTTGACCTTTCAAAATGTAGTTTCTCAACTTTCTTGCCATATAACTTGATTTAGATTTCCATATTCTCCTGAACTTTTTGAACCTAAAATGGTTCAAAATTCCTGATGAGGGCCTAGTGGCTTTCCTTGCTTAGAAACTATGCCAAACGTTTCCTCCTTTTCATAAAACCTATGTCTCCCTCTGGGCCTGTTCGTAGCTTCTGTCTGGGTCATTAGGTCTAGAACTAGGATTACGTTACAATATTGCCTGGCACCAATATTTAACTGAATGGCAAAGGCTCTAGTGCAACAGGTAAGAGGTCCACTCAGGGGGTTAAAGAGATAAATAATATGATGAACCCAGGACCAAAGTGGATGAGCTGCAAATACAAGCTCTGTTCAATTAGTATAGAACCAAGGCTAGATATGATCAGGAGACTTGAAAGCAGTGCTCACATAAGGAGGTACGATTCCTGACCAGTTTCTGGGGCAGAGCCGGTTTTTGGATTTGGAAACTATGAACTGAGAAGAGCCAAGATTCATGGAGGCAGGCACATAAATATCATAGATGTGCCCATGCTAACCCTTCCTCCACGTGTTCTCCGTTCTTCGCAAATCCCCTATACCATGGAAAAAGGAGACTGAGATACTTTTCTATGGAATGATAGTTATAGCAATCTACCTGTTCTCTCTTCAGCACTGTATTTAAAAAAAAATTGAAAAACTAAAATTGCCTTATTCTTCTATGAATTTTAGGAGAACATGCTTATCTTTTCACGGGACTCCTATTTGAATCGACATTGAATAGATTTCCCAGTGATAATATGGACATGCATATACACATGTGTGTGGGGGGGCAGGCCTGGGGCTTGAATTCAGGACCTGGCTGCTGTCCCTCAGCTTCTTGCTCAAGGCTACCGCTCTACCACTTCTGACTTTCTGCCGGTTAATAGACGGAGATGAGCCTCACGGCGTTGCTGCCCGGGCTGGCTTGGCACTGTGATGCTCAGACCCCAGCCTCTGGGGCAGCCTCCTCCCTCTCTTCCCCCATCTCTCTTGCCGGTCTCCCTTCCGGGAACCCAAGCCACGCCCCCACGAGTGGGCGTGTCCAAGGCGGGGCCTCTGGTCCTGGCGTGCGGAAGAACGCTGCTGACGCAAGCGGATATCCGGTTCTCCCACCGTGCCCACACGCAGGCTTCGTCCTCCGCCCGGAGTCCCAGCCGCTGCTTCCCCCCCGCCCGGGGGTTGTGGCCGGGGAGTTGGATCCACTGCGATCTCGGGGACCCGGGACCACGCCGTTCCTGCACCTCGGCGTGGGGAGGAGGCCGGGCCAGCCCGCGAGGCCGCGCAGCGCCCGCCCGCAGCGCGCGAGGTAGGAGACCCGCGCCGCGGCTCCCGGGCCCGTCCCGAGCCCGCGGGCCTCCGCCTCCTGCCCCGGGCGGGCCTCCCTCTCCGCCCTGGGCCCCCGGCCCCCCACCCCTCCCACCCCTCCCCTCCCCACCCCACCCCACCCCGGATCCTCCCCGCCTGGTGGCCCGAGCCCGCGGTCTCCCCTGGCTACGGGGACCCCGTCCTGAGGTTGGACTGTGCCCGGGGCGGGATCGGGGAACAGGGATCGCACAGGTGGCGAAACCGGCTGAGGGGCCCGGGTGTTCAGGCTCAGCTCGCTCCGTAGATCCGGAAGACGCCGGTAGGGACGCAGACCGCCCGCCAGAGTCCTCACACCGACCCCCCCCCCCCCCGCCCCCGGACGGGACTGCGCACCCCGGCCGGCCGGGCTGGAGTGCTGCCCTGGCCCGGATGGACTCTGGTGTTGGCTGGGCCCTCCGTATTTCAGAGTCGATGCCATCCGGCCTGCTGCTTGGTTTCCAATCGTCCATTCAGTTCAGAAAACTTCGGTTTCGAACTTTTCCCTCAGTGTAGTTCTTCACCCCAGTTTCATAAGTACTTCGATTACCCACGGGAAGCGTGTATTCTCCGGCTTAAATGGGAGCTTTGTTAAAAGGATAACGTATGGAGGGAGAAGAGCAATGCTCCAAGCGTTGAAGTTCTTTAAATCTCTTCAGAGAACAGTTGGACTTTGTAGTCATTGGTGGCAGTTGACTTGATTATTGAATTTATCTAGATATTCCAAAGAAAAAAATAGACTTATTATATCTTAAAAGCATTAGGTTACCTGAATATAGAGCTTAAAAAAAACCCAAAAAGGTATTTTGGCCAGATGTGGCTGCCTGAGACTGAGAATAGGAAGGTTCAGGCCCAGGCCTACTAAGACTGCAGTGAAACCTGTTTCAAAAGAGGCAGACAAGAAGATTTAAATTGGGTAAAAAATGAACATTTTAATGACTTAGTATTAGTGATATATGTCCACTGCTTTTTATTTTGCAAGTTCAGAATACTTAACTAGAGAAACTTTTTGTTTTAGTGGGGAAACAAAACTACTTTGGCTTTTGGTAGTGCAAATAAATGCCTTATTTTAAACACCTTTGCTTTATTTGGAATAATGTGTCTGATGTTTCATTAAGAAATGCTTGTAGCCAGGTGCTAGTGGTTCATGCCTGAATTCCTAGTTACTCAGGGGGCTAACATCTGAAGATTGAGTGGAAGCCAGCCATGAAACCCTTATTTTCACTTAACCACTGAAAGACTGGAAATGGAGCTATGGGTCAAGTGGTAGAGTACCAGATCTGAGCAAAGAAAAAAAAAGCTAAGGGACGGCATCCAGATCTTGAGTTTAAGCCGCAGTATGGCAGCCAAAGTGGGAGAAAAAGAGCTTGTAAACTGTCAGTGACAAGTTAAAAATTTTAGGAGAATATGAACATTTTGAGGAATGCTTTTGTTATATTATTTCTTAGTTTGTTGGAATAGTAAATGTTTTCTGTTCTCTTGTTTAGAAATGCCTAAGAAAAAGACTGGAGCGAGGAAAAAGGCTGAAAACCGTCGAGAACGAGAAAAACAGCTAAGAGCCTCCAGAAGCACTGTGGATTTGGCCAAACATCCATGCAATGCTTCCATGGTAAGAGCTTTTCTCTATTTTTTTTTTTTTTTTACAAACATACCAGCTAGCAGTTAAAAGCATTTTATCTGATAAAAATTGAAATGAATATACACCCCTGCATTTATTTCATTGCTGAATCTCGAACCACATTGTTTTCAGTGTTAATTTGTTCTTTTCTAAACTCCTCAACTTTTTGACTTCTCTTTTGGCTTCCTGTTCTATTATTGTAATGGTCTGTGCTGAATAGATTAGTCTTGATAATTGTTGAGTTGTTTGAGCAGTGGAAGTTGTAAAAAAGCAAAGGATGATTTTCTCTGTTAGCCATGTTTGTCTTATTGCTTTCTCCTGGCTTCCACACTTGCCTATATTCTGGTTCCATTACCCCTTCCCTTTTTCATTTTCCATGAGACATGAGATGTTTTATGTGCCTTGAGTTAGCAAACATTTCTTGTACATCTACTATCTGTCTGCCAGGTACTATCTTAGCTACTGTTAGAGACACATGGATGGAAGAAGTGGCCCGTCTTTCCATAAGCATATGCAGCTCAATTCTGTTGTTGGGGTTCATAGATGCATGACGTGTTCCATCGTTTTGTAAGCTTATTTAGTTTTGGTCTGTTACGTAACAAAATGGAAGGAAATGCCTAGTAATAAATGACAGAAACCCAACTTAAATAACCTTAGGAAGAAACAAGTTCGTTTCAATGGTTAATGGAGTAGCTACAAAAGGGAAGGATATAGCTCACACTCAAGAGACAGTTGGAACCTGGGACAACTTGGGGCTCCAGTTTTTGCTTTTGTTTCTTTTGGCTTATTCTGGTTTTTTTTTCCCCCCCCAGTTGTCTTTGTTTGGCATCATAGTTAACTGGTAGCTTACATGAGTCACATTACATATTAGTAAGGTAAAGAGGAAAAAACTCGGTAGATTGTCAGTTTCCATCCCAGGACTAATGTTTATGAGGGTAAGGAAACAGGATTACATGGCCCGGAAGGGAAAGTGGGTACTCCTTTCTGAGTCCCATTCCAGAGAAGATGCTTGACAGACAGCAACTGGCATATGTAAACCTGTGTAATAAGAGTAGATTTTGATGAAAATTTGAGTGAAGGAGTAAGAAGTAGTAAAGTTGAATGTGTGTTCATTTACAGAGGAGGTAGGATCATTACCAACATGTCCAACAAGTAGAGCTCAAGGAAAAATATTAGGATAAATAAGGGTATGGAGAAGAGAGAGGCAGAGACATATTTGACCAACGGTGAATTGAGTTTATACAGAGAATAGGCCAGTAAGATTTGAAAAGTGGTCATGGATGTGAGTATGGAGAACTGTTAAAGCCATGCTTAAATGTTAAAATTATGGAGTAGATGGAATTGTGTGTTCTTGTGTTGCTTGTATCTTGTTCCGTCATGTTGGTTTCTTAAAAACAACAGGAAGGGGGTAATAATGCTCAACAAGAAATGTACTCACTACCTTCCTCATGTAACTGTAACCCCTCTCTACAGTATCTTTACAATAAAATAAAATTTAAACAACAACCACAAACCAATGAAAAGCCAGGCAGTGTGACTCAAACCTATAATCCTAGTTACGCTGACATCTGAATTGAGGTTTGGAACCAGCCCAGGCAGACAAATCCAGACAAATCCTTAAACTCTTACCAGGTGATAGAATATAGGATACTAGTTGTGAATGAAAAAGTGGAATGAGAGTACAAGGTGCTTTGCGTTCAGCCCCAGTACTGGCAAAAACAAAAGCAAACAGAAATGATGCCATTTCTTCCTCTGTTTTGGACTACTCAAAAGAAAAACTGTGTTGTGTACCTGTGCTATTGAGAGTGCGAAGATGCTTGTACATGTGGGTGGAGTTGGAGGGCCCCGGGTCCTGCCACTTAAATTACAACATGGTAAGCAACATAGTCTTTATAAAGTAGGTAAATTTACAGTTTTCAAGAGCAGAAAATAACTATTGTATGCTTTTATATTTTACAGGAATGTGACAAGTGTCAGAGGTAAAATTTACTTTCTTTTCTATCTACATGTAATGAAAGTCTCCCTTATCCTTTATTTGAAATTGACCATATTTAAACTTTTGTTTCATATCACAAGGCGACAGAAGAACAGAGCATTTTGCTACTTTTGTAATTCTGTCCAGAAACTACCAATTTGTGCACAGTGTGGTAAGTATACAACTAAGAGGGCGTGTCTTTGTTTGTATCAGATATTTGACAGCTAATGAGTTTGAACCTATGAGTCTGTTACTGTTACGTTTATCATTAATAAAATAATCTGTAAAATGTTACTTGGCTTTCTAAAAGCATCAAGTCTTAGTTTTGACTCTTTGATACATTGCTGGAAAATAACTTTAAAAATATATGTTAGAAACCAATTTTAGGAATGTATGAGTTACAACAGATTTTGAACATTAAAAATACCACATTTTAGACTACACATGTGGTTATCTTGAATTTTCAGTTGTGCCATTTTAGTCTTGGCAGGTTTTACTTTTCTAAATTTTGACTCCTGCTGTATGTACTACTCACAGTCCATTAGACTGACCACTGAGAATAATTTTATTATACCTTATTGTGACATTTTGACCAGATTTTTTTGTGTGTATCATATGATGCTTGAATTTCCATATGTATTTCCAAGTGCCTGAACTGAGTTCTTAAGCTTGTAGCTAGTTTCCAGGTTTTATTTGATAGACACTTTACAGGTAGCGTTAACATGTTAATTGTTTTGAGGATTTTTCTTTTTTCTTTTTCTTTTTTTTTTTTTGTGTGGGGGAGGTATATACATTTAAGGAATGCTAGAGACTTTAAAGCCTCTTGCTCCTTCCTGGGAGATCACTACATTTGTATTTATGCTGAAAGTTCTGAAGACTTGCCCTAATAAAACCTGAGTTCATTGACTTCAGATTTATCTCTCAAACTTTTGTCTGGACAAATAGCCCCTTTTTGAGATGGTATTGTAGATGGAACATTTTGGAAAGTGGCTTTTTTTTTTTGGCTGGGGGGGGGGGGGGCGCTGGGGACAGTCCTGAAGTTTGAACTAAAGGCCATGGACTTTCCTGCTCAGATTGGTTTTGAAGTGCAATCCGCAGATCTCAGGCTCTTGAGTAGCTGGGATTACTATAGGTGTGAGAACTGCTGGTACCTGGTGAAAAGTAATTTTTTTATACATGATTAGATGTGATAAATTTTTTATTGCAGTATTAGCTTTTGAAGAAGATATATTTTTAGTTCTGTAGTTACTGAAAAGAAAAGTAGCTGAGATGGAATCTCCACTGCTGGTTTGTACTCCTCATTTTGTAAAGGACAGGTGAATGTAGAGTGAGAACATAGGCGTTGTGGAACATTAGTAAAGTCTTGTGTCTCTGGGCTTGGGTTTGTAGTGCTATATGTAGATACATTTTCCATGTACTGATTTACTGAAAATTTTTGAGTTTTTAAACAGTTGAAGTGATCTTTGGATTTCCAAGCGTAAAATACAATTTCTGATTTTAGTATGAATATGAATTTGCATATACATCTACTTAGTATATCCTGCTTTTTTTTTTTTTAGATATTAGTATGTTTCTAATCTCAGAAGATCTGACTCAGATCACTGAGATCTGTTGCATCCATTTTTTGTGGATCTTATTTTTAGCTGTATAAGCAGTACAAGGTATTGATTTCATTCCCTTTCAAAAAAGTTCCCCAGGAATTGGGCGGGATCAAAAGAGGAGTTATTAAATACTTTCACGTACTACTTCTCGCACTAATAA
Source organism: Dipodomys merriami (assembly GCF_024711535.1). NCBI lineage: Eukaryota > Metazoa > Chordata > Mammalia > Rodentia > Heteromyidae > Dipodomys > Dipodomys merriami. The sequence goes on from NW_027206059.1 coordinate 642,627, forward strand.
TGCAAATTTCTTTGTCTAGGAAAAACAAAATGCATGATGAAGTCCTCTGACTGCGTCATAAAGCATGCTGGTATATACAGCACTGGCCTTGCCATGGTGGTAAGCTGCTTGTCTATGTTTCTTAGACTAGTAACTTTCCAGGAAAAGAAAGTCATTTCACCAGTGGTTAGGTTTTTCTAAACAGCAGTGCATTGTATCTCGCTTCAGTGTCAGTCATCTCAGTGGTACCTTTCTAATGTGTCTTAACCAAACACCTTAGATGTTACTTGTTTCTTATTTATAAAGGAATGACCATCTGTTCCCTTTAGATTTGCCCTGTCTCAATATTTAAATGCCATTGTGTTATTGAAAGATGCATTTATATTGTCTTACCTTGAACTAGGACTGAAGAATCTCACACTAGTTCCATATATATTGCTTAATTTTTTATTGCACAAAGTAATATTTCAATGATATAGGAGAAAAGTGCTTTAAGAGAAAAAAAGAACAGTAGAATTTAAGTATTTTCTTTGGTATTCTAGAAAGACTGATTATTTTATAAACTATACAAATATTTAGACATATAAAACATTTAGAAGGATTTTTTAAAATTAGGATTTTTATCAGTATTTAAAATTTTAGTTCAGTTTCAGGAACTGCTGTAGATGAATGTAAACTGCGGGCTCCAGATCTCACTTGAATTAGGATTGATTTCTAAGGCAACTCTTACAGCTCATTCGCTTCATTTAATAACCTTAGGGTAAGCGTGTAGAGTTTCCTTTGCTTATTTTTCTTTTGATTTGTAGCTGATTGTTTTTTTCTTTTTTGTGTGTGGAGGGGGATTTTGAACTTGAACTCTATATTGTTAGACAAGAATTTTATTGTTTGAGTCACACTCTTGCCCTTTTAGCTTTAGTTTATCTTTCAGATATGAGTTAATCTTTCCTGAACTGGTTGCACCAACTCCTAAGTAGCTGGGATTACAAATATGAGCCAATATGCCTGAGTATAGCTAAGTCTTACATATTCTGGAAGTTTTCGAAACTGCCTTTATTTTTGGCTTAGAGTAAATGGTACAGATTTTTAAAATAAGACTGACCATTCTCATTGATTGTAGATAAACTGCTTAATGTAAATAATTGTGATGGTTGCGGTTAGTTGCACAATGGTTGCAGTGGGTCAAGTGACAGTGATCAAGAGTTGTTCCTTGGTTTCAGGGTGCAATATGTGACTTCTGTGAAGCCTGGGTTTGCCATGGCAGAAAATGTCTTAGTACTCATGCCTGTGCCTGCCCGCTGACTGATGCGGAATGTGTCGAGTGTGAGCGAGGTGTGTGGGACCACGGTGAGTGATTAAATGTAAGCACGCAAAAATGTGAGCTGCATAGTGGTGAAGATTGACCTGTAAGCATTCTTAATCCTATGTACTATTTTGTAGGATTCTCTTAGTTTGACTTACCAGCAGTGTTTTGATGAGCAGTTGAGTTGTCATAGTGAATGCTGGTATTGGTCATCTAAGCAGGTAAAGAGAGAAGTTTTTGGGGAGTAAGGTAGTTTGAGACTATGGTAGAAATAGCCGGGGAGAGCTAGTGCATCTGGCTCATGCCTGTAATCCTAGCTGCTCAGGAGGCTGAGATCTGAGGATCATGGTTCAAAGCCAGCCCAGGCAGGAAAGTGAGACTTATCTCCAACTAAACACCAGAAAACCAGAAGTGGTGCTGTTTCTGAAAGTGGTATAGTACTAGCCTTGAGCAAAGAACAGCTCAGGGATAGTGCCCTGCCCCACAGATCAATCAAGCCCCAGACTGGAAAAGAAAAGAAAAATAGTGGGGGAGGAATGGAAGCCCAATGTTCCATGGTTCAGTGAGAAGCACTTAACAGTTTCATTCTAGCTCTTACTAGAATAAAAATGACTGTAGCTTTGCTATGTCTCTGAAATCACTTGCCCTCTCTGTAGACAGTTCTATAGATAAGGATTTTTAAATTGGAGTTGTATCATATTTTATTTGTGGGTTTTGTTTTTATCCTATAGGAGGTAGAATATTTAGCTGTTCTTTTTGTCGTAACTTTCTCTGTGAAGATGATCAATTTGAGCACCAGGCCAGCTGCCAAGTTTTAGAGGCAGAAACATTTAAATGTAAGTTGTTTCTTTTAATATTAAATATTCTTGGGCTGGGAAGGTGGCTCAGTGGTCGAGTGCTTGCCATCCATGCGTGAGGTCCTCAGCACCACATAAGCAGAAAAAGCCAGAAGTGGCGCTGTGGCTCAAGTGGTAGAGCGCTAGCCTTAAGCTGAAGAGCTGAGGGACAGCACCCAGGCAGAGTTCAGGCCCCACGACCAACAAAATAAAATAAGTATTCTTTATACTAAGATTCCAAATAGTATAAATGTTAAACTTAAGATTAAAAATCTATTTTTTAAAACAATGCTGCTCTTAGAAATTTTAACTCATAAATCTAGACAAACAGAATACACAGTCCTGAGCTTTTCAAGGGATGCCCTGGCATGTTGGTGGACTGAGTTCTTCCTTTTAGGGCTTTGCCAGGCATTGTAGTGCGTACCGCATTCCATGCTCCCCTTAAAGTTAACATCACAAGCAAACCTCACCCTTCTCTTTCAGTTCCTAAATACCCTCAAGCGAGTGAGGCCACCTCTGCTTTGTTCCTACTTAGAAATACCTCTGGTACAAGTATTTCTAAAAGTACAAGTACTTTGCCTTCATCCTGGAGATTCTGTCTTTGAATTTGTAGCGAGTGCCAGTCCTCATCTGTATGTTTCCTGTGTACACAGTTGTCATGTATTTCCTAGTTGAAACTAGTATTACTGATTGGGCTCATGATACCATGTTTAGAGATCATTTCCTTCTCAAAAGAAAGAAATCGAAATACAAATTCACACAAAGGCCTGTGGTACCTGGCACTTGGCCATCATTACATTACTATTTACCATCACTGGAAAACTCCAAAGCCCCAGATACCTCCTCCTTTCAGCCTGGTGCTTGTTCTAGTATATGTAATCATTAAATTATTGGGGGCTTGGGAGCTTTGTGTTTTTATAGCATTTAAGTCCAAAAGGTAGGAGGTGATGAGGCTATGATTCCATTGAGAGCAGTTAGTGGTTCAGTGAAAGACCAAAGAAGAAGATGAGAACTGAGCAGTCAGGATTTTAAGAGGAACCTGTTTTCCACAGGTGTTTCATGCAATCGGCTTGGTCAGCATTCATGTCTCCGTTGTAAGGTATGTTTGTTTTATTTACTTGTTTATGTATTCGGCATGGAATGATTTTACACTTCCTTCTGTTGAGATTTTGTTTTGAATCCTTATACTTTTCACCAGGCTTTGGCTTACTTATTTATAAAGGATGGATTGAGACGGGGTCTTAGCATGTAGCTCAGGCTGGCCTCCTGCCCCTGTCTGCAAAGTGTTGGGGTGACAGGCATGTACCACCAAGTCTGGCTAACTTTTGTTGCTGAAATTGTAGAATTGAAATTGAGAACGCACAGCAACTTTCCACTGGCCATCCATTACAGAGGACATTCTGACCAAAATGTAGGAGATACCTGCTTAGGAGAGTTTGGATACAGTGAAGCTTCTATAATGTTTCCTCAGGCTGTCTCCAGATAGCCTCTGCTGGTCATACGTCAAAGGCCAAAGATGCAGCCTTGGGAACATTTCTGTGGTCCTTATATTCCTAACCCATCTCTTACTTGTCTCAGCTGTCAGCTTTCAGTTTGTTGGAAGTGTTAATGCTCTCAAGCCATTTCTTTGCCTGGAACTCTTCAGTCTTTGCTTACCCTATGCAGGCCAAGCCCCTTTAGTTCTCAGCTAAGACTTAGGAGTCCCTTGTCTGTGTGGTGTCTCATTTTTATTTCTCTGTCAGTGGCCAGAGCCCAGACAGCCTCTCCCTCTCTTCTTGGCTCTGAGGATAAATAGGCTGCACACCGTCATATGACCTGTGGGTGGTGAATTCTCACATGTGTACACATGAACCAGCGTACCTCACCTGTTTCTCCATAAATAGTGTACCTCTCTGCTTTGTATTAGGAGTCCTGGCAAAATCCATTCCTCTTAAGAAATTGAAATCAGAAAAAGAAATGGAAGTTTCCTTGCAATATTGTATGGTATCCTTTTGTGTCTTTTAAGAGATTTATATATTTATTTTACTTTTCCTTAATAGGCTTGTTTCTGTGATGAACATACAAGGAGCAAGGTGTTTAAACAAGAAAAAGGGAAACAACCTCCTTGTCCTAAATGTGGACATGAAACTCAGGAGACCAAGGATCTTAGCATGTCAAGTAAGGTTACTGTTAGGTTACTAGGGGAATGATGCTTACTCAGTCCAAGTTCATTTTTTGTCCTCTTTCTCTTTTATTACCTCTACCTCAGTTTGAAAAGATTTGTTCTCATAAGCACGTCGGATTTTATAGCCTAAGAATATATGTGTTAGAGTGAAGTATAACAGTATTTACTTTGATATTTGGTTCTTGCCTTATTTGTTGATGATGAATGTTGAAATTTAAGGTGAGAGTAATTTTTCTGTCGTTATTGAGGCTTCCTAATTAAAGGGCTGAATAGCTGTTGCCGGGGGTGGTAGTCTTCACCTCTTGGAGGTTGAGTTCATCCCATAGCTCTCTGTAGGCGTGTGTGGTCCATGAGCTTTTAATGCAGCCTTTCTCTGCAGAAATGAGACTGCAATAGTCATACTTCCAGTAGTACTCTCATTTGCTAAAGGGAGCTTTGCCTCTTTCCTGGACATACTTACATCATACATGTAATTCTGTATAGCTCTGATAATACTTTTAACAACCAAAAATGAAGTTATATAGTTAGAAAAAATACTTTGCTAATCAGCTCTAAAATTTTAGTCATCACTAGGGCAGAAGGAATGAAGACTTGTGTTATTTTGGACACTTGTTAAAAAGTTAAGAAAATTATAATGATAAGAAATCAGCTATTTTGTGTGATTCATGTGATTCAAAGATGAGGTTTTAATTTGCCAGGTTGAAGGCATTTGATTTTTAATATGACTATTGGAGATATTTCCTGGACTAATTTTGTTTTTCTAACTTTGTAGACTTAATGAAACAACATTGTAATCTTTGTTGTTTATTTTGGTGTAGTACACATTTATTATGTAAAAAAATTCAGAAAATTAGACCAACCTTTAAGAATCATAAGCTTAGGTGATTTTCATGGCTACATAGGAAAAATTAAGTGTGTATACACTAGAACTGACACACGTGCACGTCTGTCTTTTGTAGCACGCTCTCTGAAATTTGGCAGGCAGACGGGAGGTGAGGAAGGAGATGGAGCTTCTGGGTATGATGCTTATTGGAAGAACCTCTCCTCTGATAACTACGGTGCTCCTGGCTTTCACGATGAGGAGGAGGAGGAGGAAGAAGAGGATGAAGCAGAGGATGACGAAGAGGAGGAAGATGAAGGCGGGAAGGATTCAGATGTCGAATCATCAGACCTGTTTTCTAATTTGAATTTAGGAAGGACCTATGCCAGTGGCTACGCTCACTACGAGGAGCAGGAGAACTAGGAGAGTAGCTCGTCACTGGCAGTTGTGGATGTGAGAAAGGAGCAGGGATGTAGGCTGATGAATCATGTGTGGATGTTTAAAATTAGGCTTTGGGCATGAGTGGAAACACACTAGGCCCAGGAGTGGGTGTAGCATTTTTATAGTGACTGAGAATCACACTTTTAATGTAAGAAAATGAATTTCAAATGTAAGTGATTTGTTGTTCCAGGCAAATGAAGTATCATGGATTGATTATTGCTGATTTCAATAAGCTAATAGGTTCCACCAAGTACTTGCATAGACACCAGAATAAAGAATAGAAAGGTAATATATTTATTTGAAGTTAAATTACTGCTTTTATTTTTTAAAAAAATCACTGCTTATAGATTTCTTGTGTCTGATTTTATAAATTGTAATGGGAAAACTTGATTTCTGTATCTTTCCCTTTTTTCTGTCCACAGAATAAATACATTATATTCTAAAGTTTCATTAAATATTCCTGTTATCTTAGGAATCAGGTATGCTTTAGCAGTTAGTACACTTCTTTACAGTGTACGTCCTGATAGTTAATGCCTACACCTGGGTGACCTAGCTGTTGATCAGGTCAGGGGTACCAGAAACAGTGTTGTACTTGTTGCTTTACCCAGGAAACCCCATTTCTTTTTTTTTTTTTTTTTTTTTTTTTTTTGGGTCGGGTCGTGGGGCCTGAACTCTGGGCCTGGGCGCTGTCCCTCAGCTTTTCAGCTCAAGGCTAGCGCTCTACCATTAGAGCCACAGCGCCACTTCCGGCTTTTTTCTTTTTGCTTATGTGGTGCTGAGGAATCGAACCCAGGGCCTCATGCATGCAAGGCAAGCGCTATACCACTGAGCCATCTTCCCAGCCCCCCATTTCTTTTTGAGTAAATCTAATATTTCACTTTCATACTTTTATAACCTAATTTTTTCACAGTGTTTTCAGCTTGTTTGGGGAAGTATTCCAGTATTTTTCTGTGAACTTTTTTTTCCTAATAGGAAACTGGGTAGCTGGGATGATTTACATGGTGTTTATACGCAGTGTAGACTCTGTCACTGGTGGTAGTTGGAGAACCGATAGTTCTTGGAGGACTTGGATTACCGTGGATGGGGATAGTGTAGATAGTGCTAAGAGGAAAGCAGACCCAACTGGCTGCGGGTATAAGGAGAGATTGTAGATAATTATCTCTGCCATTCTTATTCTAGAAAAACAAGGACAGCGGTAGGCAATAATAAGACTAAAATGGAAGCCAGGTGTGCAAGCCAGAGCACCTAGTTACATGTTTAGAAGCTTTTTGTGTTTTGGCAGTGGAACCACTGAGAAAACAGGAAAACCTGAGTTAATAGTCCAATGAAGTCAGTTATATTATGCTAAGCTCAGGACACTGGAGTGCCTGAGACCCTGACAGCCATCAGTGAATGCTGATGAAGGTTTTTAATTTCCCATACTTCTGTACTTTGAGAGCCTACACTCATAGGCCATTGGCCACTCTTTCCATTCCTAAGAGTGAGTACTCCCCACATTTCTGAGCTGGGTTACAATACAGAGGCTGTTTCTAGCAACTCCCCATTTGGTACTTGCTGTTTCTGGACCACTATTGTCTAGGCTTAAAACTGGGTTTAACTAACAGTAGTTGAGGAACTCACGAGTTTTAGACCAAGGAAACACCATATAAGAACTAGATGAAATAATTCAATATTTGTGAAGAGCTGGAGGAGTGTACCTGAGATGAAGCGGTGCTTTAAGAGGATCAGAAGATTCAAGCAGCGTTTGATGGCAGCCCCCAGAGAGTCCTGGGATTGCAGAATAGGAATCACAGGGTTTGACATCCTGTGGTCCCTGGAGGTGGTATGAATTCGTTTCCAGGATGGCTTCTGCATAGAGTGGAAAAGCAGTGGCCTGTTTGGTGTCAGGATTGCTGTGACTTGGTGCAGCAAGATTTAAAGGTTGGGGGAAGTGGTTATGCTAGTGGATAGGCTACTCAGCTGGATTATGTTCCCTGAGAAAGTTCAGTATTTGTAGTCTTTATTCCAGGGACCAGCAGGCAAGATGAGAACTTAAAGCTTGACAGAGATGAGTCATTCTCCTCACCGAAGCTGGTCAGGTTGCATTTACATGGTGAGTACTAGGAGAAATATGAGTGGAGTGCAGACAGTTCACTCAAGCTTTCTCTGAGCTCCATTACTTGAAACCGTAAGTGAATGGATATGACAAATATCCCCATCCTTTAAAGGCCACCACACCTAGACCGTTTGGGAAAGTGGATCTAATCAGATCTGATCAGTGGATCTAAGCTGACTAGTAGAGATGAAAGCCCTCCAGTGGTTTCAGGTTTCAAGACCTGCTTTGAATAATCATACACAACGATGGGTGATTTGGTTGGCCCAGCTATGAAAAATACTAATGAATATCCCTATGCAAAATCTAGTTGCTGACACTTAAGAGCCTGGGGAGTGTGTGTGTGTGTGTATATATAATAAACTGACACTTAAGAACCTGGGGAGTGGAGATATATATATATATATATATATAAAATTTATATATATATAATATACATATAATAAATATAAATATATATATATATTTTCCTCCTTTGCAATTTTGTTCATGGTTTTGAAAACTCAGCTAGAATGCTGTAGTGATACTTTCAAGGGCAACTCTTATAAGTCACCTACCAGCTTCTGCTCATGCAGAATCTATCAGTCCATTTCAGAAAGCGAATAGACATGTAGCATGCACACCTGTGTTTTCCAGAATGACCCTGGTTACTTAGGTACCTAATAGGAACAATTCAAAGGATGAAACGTAATATATTAAGCTCTAATCACATGTCATAGAATCAGACATACTAGATGACAAATCAGACATACTGGATTTTCTTAGTAAGAAATTGGAGTCACAATACAGTTTACTTAGAGGCAAGGGAAATTCTCATGAAGACCTTATGTGCAAAGGCAAAATAATATGCTATTCCAAATTTGCCGATTTGTATCATCTGACTTATCAAATAGCATTTTAATTATAAATGTAAAAATTCAGCTAGCATTTGCTGTATCCCTGTTGTCAAATATCAGAATACTAAGACAGATGGGAGGTTTAAATATAAACAAGGAATTACCTAAGCTCTTAAAACCAACCAAATTAATAAATAGGCAAAGAAACTACATGGACATTTCTTGAAAGGAGAAATACCCATGGCCAAAAACTATACGAGGAAACACTCAGCATCCTTGACCCTAAAGGAGATACACACCAAAATGACAAAGCCTTCCGCCTCAGTAGTCAGCATAGCCATGATCAAGAACACAATACCAGTTGTTGTCTAGAAAGCAGGGCAAAGGATATACCAATACACTGTGGGATTGTAAGTAGTGTAACCACAATGGAAACCTGGATGCAGGTTCTCCAACAACTAGAGCTACTGTATGATGCAGCAGTACTGCTTGTGGCATTTATCTGAAGGAATATGTCAGGATATAATGGGGGCACCTGCACATCCATGTCTATTCCAATGCTATTCACAGTAGCAAAGCCATGGAAACAGCTCAGGTGCTTTACAACTGAAATGATGAAGAAAATGTGGTATATATCCTCAAGGGAATATTATTCTGCTAGGACAAGAATGAAATTATGTCAGTTTCAAGGAAATGGAAGGAATTGGAAATCATATTAAGTGAAATAAGCCAGGCCCAGAGGATAGAGGACATGTCTTCCCTTGTATTGGGGTGTTAGAGCTAAACTATATATGTGTATAGTAAGCACATACAGGATCATATGTCATGTGCACGCATGTACCACGCTGGAGACTGAACAATTAACATTCACTTCCACAAAAAGAATATTAGGAAGTTTACATCTCTGTGATGGAGGCAGTGGGCGGGGCAGAAGGGCAAATATAGTCAAAGTACTTTGTTCATGTGTGAAAATGAAACAGGGCAGCTGGAGGCTGGTTTGGGAGAGGAAGGAGAATGGTCGAGGGATGATCGTGAGCACAAAGCACGGCATACATAAGTGCATTTGTTAAAATGAAACCCCCGTTCAACTAATGGGGGTTGGTGAGAGCAAACGAGGCCATATGATACTAACAGTAGATTATGTTTGCTGTGCATTGTCTATGCTGCCAAGTTTCTCTGAATTCTCAGTGGAGGAGGCACACTGGATTTGGCAGCTGATGGCAGCCAGGTCAGTGGCTTACCTGGCTGGGAACAGAGTGGTTCCAGTAGGTAACAGCTGGTGGTTCAGCATTGCTGCTGCCACTGTGAACTTAAGAGAACTAAGATTTCATTCCAGTACAGCTTCCCCGGCTGAGATGTATGATGGGAAAATACTCACGCTAACATGGAAATGTAGCAAGAACAAAAGTCCTGGGATGGAGTTATTTCCCTCAGGATGGAAATTCCCAGGAGTCTGTGGAGTGTATTGTTTAAGAGAACATGGCCTTTTTTTTTTTTTTTTTGTGAGAGATATGTGGCTCTTGTGAGATGTAGATAGATAGATAGATAGATAGATAGATAGATAGATAGATAGAGAGATAGAGAGATAGAGATAGATAGAGATAGATAGATGTATCTGGAACTGTATCTGTGCCTCCTTATTACACAGATATAGTAGAAAGCATCCTCTATTTACCCAATTTAAGTTTTTAGTCTGTAAGTAAAAGGAGCCCCCAAGAAAATGTCATTGTTATAATTTATATAGTTTTAAGCCTTAAGTTTTTGATGCCAAGTGCTTTCTCTGCCCATGACTGAATAGTACAGCTGATACTGACTTATTACCTTATTTTGCTAATCATATTTCTATTTCTTAAAAGGAATGTTGTATTTAATGCTATCACACAAGCACGATAGAAAGTGGACTTGTGTTATTGAAGCTTTTTTAGCCTGGAAACTTATTTTTGTTGGATGAAAGGAAAGTTTAAAGAGGCTATTTTACCTCTGAATTTTAGTCTGGAATGCCACCCAGGCCTCTCAACTAGGCTTTGAACTTGAGTCTAAAGAAAATGTTTGATCTTCTTTGTCTTTCAACTTGATAAAATGTCCTTCTTTGAAATACACGTTTTGTTTTATGTGTGCTTGTCATGTGTTTTAGAACTCTACAGCTCCTGGGGGGAAGATAGGAGTCTTTTCTGTTTAACCTTTGAACATTACCCTATGTGTCTACTCTGTCGAGTTGTCATTCTAGAAACAATGCTCGTGAAGCCTCACTCTTCCTGTCCAGATTTGGAAGAAGAGGTAGGAAACACTGAGTTTACCTTCTTCCCTCAGAGGCATTAGATAAAGAAATACTTGGTTACATTTCACTCCTATGCAGCAAATATTTGCTGAGGGTTTTCTGCATAGTGCTGGCATGTTCTGGGTTCATTAAAAGACGAATTGACAAAGTGTGATTAAGTTATGTGGTGGATACTTAAGAAACTAAGATGTGGCCCATGAATTAAAATGTATGCTTTTATTGGAACAAAAACATACTTGCTGCCAAACAGTGTTGTTTGGTCAAAAATGATCCGAGAATACTAGCTTTTGGCTGTATAATAACTCTCATTGAATGGAATGAATACACAGAGAAAGGCATCATTATAGTTCATCACCTTCCCAGGTGGGGATTTGGCTTTAATTCAGTGCAGGATCCTGGTGATAGAGCCTGAAGCCCCCAGAGAAACTGTTTACTTTGCATCTAGCTTGAAAGGTGAAATGTATTCCCACTCTGTCTCTTCCCTGTGAAGAATTAGGATAACCAGAAGCCCGAACAGAGGTCAAAAGAGGTCACAGTGAAGAACAGCGCAGGGAGCAATGAACTTTGTTGTAAATTGCCACATGAGTTAATATAGGGACTGCGCCTTCCTCATGCTCACTTGAGTTAATTTTCAATAAGAGCCCTCTGATATTCCAGTCTTAGATTTTATTGAAATAAAAGAATATTCTGATTTTTAGATCAAACAAAACTTAAGTCCAGCCTCTTCTGCTTGGGCAGGAAGCCATTCCTACTGAAAACTCATCATTAGGAAGAATGTGCTAGCTGCTAAGATACCCATTAATAAGTCATAATATAATCATGTGTAGTTCAGATAAATGCATTTGCATATTACTTATACAGCATCTTGAATAATGCAGCATTAAGTGATAAATCAGATTTTTCATTCCACTGGGGCTTTTGTCATTTACTCAGTTTTCATTTTTAAAGGGGACTTTTATTGGCTGGCTTTCAGAGAATTCCTGATTCCTCAGCATGAATTCAGCATGAATATGGCTTTTAGTATCAAAGTGCATGACTACAGTGGCCTTCATTTATATTTTACTATGAGCAAGTCTTAGCAATAGACAAAATAGCACCCACTGAGCTCATTGCTTTATGGCAAGATATATCATAGAGATACTGTATCGTTTGAAGGAAAGCTAAAAAGAAGATTGGGAGAACAGAGGGGAAGAATGGGACTCCCACAAGGCTCCTTCTCCCCCATCCTCCAAACAGCTCCTGGACCATCAAGAGAGTTCAGTCTTGATACCTAGGGTGGAATTGGCCTGTGCACACACAGACAGTTCTGTAGATTTTGCAGAGTTACCTCTTACATTTGTTATTTCTCACAGTCTGGCCACCCCTCTGAGCTTACTCATCTCTCTGAAGCTGCACTGAACCTGGCCACTGGCTCACAGCTTCCTCATTTCCCCTGCTATACCAGTTCCCTGGTTTCTTTCCCTCTCCGTATCTTACACAGGAAGCTACTAGATTTCCCTCCATTTTTGCCATGTTTCCCATCTTTTCACTGCTTCTAGATCTTGTCTTACTCCTTTGGCTTTTCTTTCTCCTTCTTTTCTCCATTTTAAACATCGTATGTACCTGGTATAACTAAGTATGTAAAATTTACCTACACAATCCGACTCAGTTTTAAGGCTTTCACAGTATCTTCCAAATCCCAGGCAACTTCACACATAAAGTGCTTTGTTAACTTTTCTCAGAAGACCCAGAGGGGGGAAAATCGTTAAAATTCTTTAACAGCTAAAATATATATACTTTATAGCTACAGAGAAAGTAGCTCTAAGTATGGGATTACTTGTTATTTGATTGGACATATTAATAATCATATATAACATTAATGTAGAGATGTTCTATTCTCAGAGTCCCATGAAATAATGATATTCAAAGGCCTTGCTTGAGATTTTATATATCAGTCTCTACCATCAAATGCAGTTCCTGAATATACCATTTTCATCCCCATCTAAGTCTTTCAATTTAACCACTAGGGAATTCTTTATGATGTTGTCATCTCTGGAAATTTTTTCCCAAGCTCCCAAGTTTATTAATGCCATTTTAGTGAGTTTCTGTTTATTTTCTCATGAGTGTAGATTCATGATCTTCACAATATAAGCATTATCTTTTAAGTAATTTCAATAAGTTTTCTTTTCCTAGAGGGATACTTAACATTTGTAATTATGCCCTGTCTTCTGCAATAATATTAACATTGTGTTTAGTATTTTATTTCCATTTTTATGGAGTGGTCTCTATATAAGCATCTTAGACTAGAATTAATTAAAATCTTTTGTGCTTGAGTTATTCTGAAATATTGCTTTGATTTTCAAGTAGAGTTTTCTGCTAGTCTCAATTTTTTAACGTCCTTGAGACGTTTCTGTTTACAAACTTAGTTTATTAAACATTTTGAAATATATTAAACTGTATTTATAAATGAAATCTGCTAAATTTCATTTCTAACCACTTGAATTAACTGACTAGAAAAGACTAGCATTTACAAATAAAGCAAAATTGTACAAGTCTAAAACACTTCTACATATGGTGAGACTTGAGTTACTATAAATGTGCAAGCTCTGATGATTAGCTGTGTACCTTCAATTACTCAGGTACAGATTTTACATAGGCCTTATAACTACATGTATCACCAAATATATGTGGATGCCTCACACGAAATTGGTCTTGGTTCTCTAATCACATAATTAACTTTTTATCTTCCTGACATTGAAGGAAAGATAAATGCCTATCAGTTAACTGTTAGTCAATAAGATCTCTTAACCTGTGTTTGTAAATTGGCTGAAGCCAACGTTATCTTTGGGTAAATTTTTTATTGCCACTTACAGTAATTTTAAATTTAAATTTTACAGTAAACATATTTTTGTTATTTCTATGAAGCAATGCCAAAATGGTTTTCCTCCTAAATTCTGCCTGTCACTCAAATCTTTTGGAACAAATCACATCTTGGTAAGGTCAGCTGTCCTGACAACCGAATGAAGTCATAGCTCTGTGTTCTCTCAGGAGCTCCACATGGAAGACTTGCTCTACCTAAGGCAAACTCAGCATGGTCCTGTGTCAGGACTGTTCGTGCATTCCTTAGAGACCAGCACCCAAGAATTTCCAGCATCAACTGCTGGACATAGGATCAATTAGGGAGAGAGCCTACCATGCTGCTCCTGTTTAGTGGTTATAGGGCTCTAGATTTTTTATTTACTGTTAGTCTAACAACCTAAATAATATTCTGACTGACTCTACACTCATTCTGGATGTCAGTAATGAGACATTTATTTCTTTTACGCATACTCTGAATTATAAAACTCCAATTGTTGTAAGAACTAAAGACAGCTGTGCACTTATTAGCCTTCTCAAGAATGTGGAGTTAATAGTGAAATGTTAGTTAAACACATTTGATTTAAGCAATTGGCTTCCTTAGGTGTCGAATGAAATGAACTAATTTAAATTTATACCACACTGATAGGTTCAACAATTTAAAATAGATTGTAGCTATAAATATACCAGTGAAAGATATTATATATATTAAGATAGACAATTGCTGGCTTAGTTAACTGAGCTTATGTTTAATTAGAGATTCCAGCCTGAGGCTGACTGGATTCTTGTCAGTTACCATGATGGGGTGTGTTGAAGTATATTTATACTTGCCTTGTCATTGACTGTAAAACGAAGCAGACACATTGCCTTATTCTCTAGATTCATAGTTTACATACTGAACTCTTTTCCATACTCTTAGCAGTTAGTATATCCTACTCAGCCTGATCACTTGACTGAACTTTCCTTTGTATTTTCAGATTCCCAAAGAACTCAAAACCTTTTCTTATAACTTAAAACTCTTTGAACTTGATGGAATTCTTTATTTTTAATCATAGAATCTCATGGTCCTTGATACAAGGGTATCCTTGTATAATTACAAATGACAAATATTTCTCATGGCTTTGTGTTACTTCTGATAATAACTTAGGGATAACTCTAATTAAGATCTAATTATTATTATGATGCCCATTTCTGTAATTCATTCAGATACAAGGCTTTTGCCTTGTATGTTTTCAGAAAGAAAATATATCACACTCGAGGTATCTAAAGAACATGGAACAGCTAGCTGTCTTTATGTCTCTAACCTTAATTACTTTCCATAATTCTAGAACTAGGCCTTCAACTATTTACTAGACACTTCTACTGAAGTATTTAGTAGATATCTTCATGGACAAAATACAACTTTTGAATCCTCTTTGCGCTCTCTTTCCCTCTCTCTTTCTCTCTCTTTCATCCCTCCCCCCCTTTCATCCCTCACTTCCTCTTTCCCTCCCTCTCTCCGTCTCTCCCTTACTTCTGTAAACAAGCACTAACATTTTCCCACAGTTTCAGGACAAGAATCTTGGAGTTGTTCAGAGTTCCTCCTCTTCTTATTCGCCTTCATCCTGTCACCCATCTTAAGAAGTTCTGTTGCCTATGTCTGTAAAACCGATCCTGGATCATTGTTGTCAAATCTCCATTGTTTCCCTAAAGCACTACTTTACTATTCTGTAACTGGCCTCTCTGCTTCCATTCTTTCCCACCTATCATCTGTTCTTTATGAAATTAGACGTCTATCTTCTGCCCCAAACTCTGAAATTGCCTTTCCACACCTGGAATATGCAGACTTGTTTCCCTATCTTAAAAATAGTGCGTTTGCAGATTCTTTGCCTGCATTGCCTTACTCTCTTTGCCAGCCGGAGAGCCTTTTGTTCTCACACACATTGGCCTATTTCTACCGTGGGGCTGTTGCCCTTGCCCTTCCCTCTGAACAAAACACCATTTTCTCTGACTCTAGGAAGTCTTGACTCTTTATGGGCAACTGTAACAAGTTACAGTCAATATTAATCAGTACTTACTAATGCTTCAGTCAATATCAATAATTGTGTATTTTATGTTCACCATTGTCTTCTCAGTAATGTGTATGGATCTTGCCTATTTTTGTTCCTTACTATATTGTCAAGTCGTACAGAAGTGATAGGCACTCTGTATATTTTTAAAAGAATTAACACTCGAATAGAACCCAGCTCTCCAAATGTCTATTGATAATTCCTTGCCTAATTGTTCTATCTCCTGAATCTCCTGTGACAGACTTCCGTCATCACTGACAATGGTATTTAAATTTCAGTGTGTAAGTAAATGGCTTAGGGGCCGAGGAGATACTACTCAAAGGCATAAATTCTTTAATAATATGATGTTGGTTTAGCCTACAAATCTAATTGTTACATTTTTAACATAGTAATTTTCAATCATTTTTATATTTATTTTAACCAGCTACTTACATTTCTTTAAGCATTTTAAAGTATACTTATATACCTACTATAGTTAGCACCCGTAAAAATACTTATTTTTGACTTACAAATAAACAAAACCTTCCTATATATTTAATTCTTGTAAGATTCAAATTTAATTTGTACATATGCTTCATCTTACATGCTCTGAAGTGTTTGTTGGCAAACCTAGATAAATTTGAATTTGAGTCCACAAGTCTAAATCATCTGTAACTTACACTTTTATTATTAGAATACAAAATTAATGAGGAAAATATTTCTTAAATCTAAAATATCTAACATGCATTTTTCTCAGACAAAATAATATTATAAATTTTATTTATTTCATATTTTGATACCTTATTTTTCCTGAGGTAGAAAATGTAATTACATCATCTGTACAGTTTTAGGGTTTTCACTTCAAGCAATACTTTACTTCAGCCAACAGAAATTACATATCAAGAAAAAGTTGGACAAACTTGTTGTATGAGGAATCACAAACCCCTTACTTTATATAACAAATATATTCTGATTTTAAAAAAAGATTAAAAAGTAAATGAACTCTGCAGAGTCATAGATACATTTCAGAACTGCCAGTCTAGGCTGAATGTGAGATTTTACACTGTTCCTACTCAAGGGGAAGTTTTTGATTTTACGCCACCACCATCAGTCCACCCTTGAGTTGTGATGTCCCCAAGTCTTCACATGTGGTGGAGTTCAAATCTTCCAATTTCTTAATTTTCACATCTGATGAGTCTACTCACCCATCAACCCAGCACGGGATTTGCAGCCAATTTTCTCTGCATCAGATGGATTTTTGTTTGTTTCTCTGCCTTGTGAGATATTTGTCATCTGATTGTATCCTGCATATATATTAAATATTTTTGCTCATTCATAATACATTTTCAAGATCATGTTAAAGACATCACTCCAAGGCAGTAATTCTGAAAATAAATGAAAATAGCTTTGATTTTCCCCAGATTAAAATTGTTTCGTGTCTTGATTTGTTAAGGAAAAATGTTATCCATGATGCTTATTAAAGACAGTAAAGGACAAATTATTCAGCTTGGAGGGGGGAGCTATTAAAATAGGGTTTTGTAGGAAAGGTGATCAGTCAGGCTCAACTCTAAACATGACAAGGAATATATGAATTGCTAGGCAAGAATCAGAGTAGGGAGTAGTGGGTGAAAAATTACTAATAGACATCAGCAGTAAGAAAGGAAGAATTTCCTTAATTCCTCTTCCTTTTCTGATAAATTATCCCATGGAGAACTCTGGCCACTCTAACTTGCCAGTGTTTCACGTAGTCTGGATTGTTCTGATTTCATGGTTTTGAGGACGATCCATGATTTCTTATGTTCTTGGTATGTCCTAAAATGGGAAGCTGCATCCAAAGGTTTGCTTGGTCTTATATTTGTTTCTTTTGGTGAGACTGTTCAAGGTTTTGTGGTTTTTTTTTTTTTTTTTTTTTTTTTTTTAATCAGGAAGTGTATAATTTCTAATGGTTTCTTGGTGACTGTGACTCATCTGGGTAGTTCTAACTCTCATGAGTCTGTAGTCAGATCATCAGGATTATAGCACTGGTGGGCTGAAGAATCTACAACAAAGGCATCTCTTATATGATTGGCAGGTGGGTCCTGTGTTCCTTTCCTCATGGGTCTTACAGGGTCCTGGATTCCCCTAGAGTTAGCTTTCTACAGGACCAGCTCTTATTCTATTTGTCACACAGAATACCTGCATCAGAGGCAGATAGACATATGAAGACACATTTCCTGCCCCCTCCCCCCGCCACCCGACATGGAGACATGAAGACAAGGAGAGCATTTTGGAGAATACCACAGTGGTCTTCCTAACCCCTCAAGGCTCTGATAACCAGATTTCTCTGAGTATTGACATATAAATCCCAGTTGTCTGGGGGTCTGGACTAGAGTCCAAATGGGTTGGTTGGCTTTTGATCTAGAGAGATAATGAGAGTGTGTGTGATTCAGAATTGTGAACGCCTTCCCCAACAAATTCATATTCTAATTCCCATTAACTTGTAAATGTGAGTGTTTGTAGGTGTGATTAACTTGGGATTCCTGGGAGGGAAAAGTCTGCTGGATTGCCCAGTGGGGGCCTAATGTAGCCAGGTCCTTGTGGAGGGGGCGGGAGAGACAGTGATGTGGCAGTGGAAGGCAGGGCTTCTACCCAAGAACCCAAGAACTACCCAAGATGTGTTCTGAGTGTGGAAGGGTCAAGGACTGTAGCTCCTTTAGATCTTCAAGGAAGACCGCAGCCTTGTCCATGCCGTGCCTTTAGCTCCATGAAACCCACTGCAGACGTTGACTTCCAGATTTATAAGAAGTGCATTTGGGTTAGAAAGAAATGTGTTGTGGCAAGGGATATACAAAAGACAGGAAAAAGTTGAGAGGTGGGGCAGTGAAGTATGTTTGACTCTTCCTTTGCTATCTGTTTTTAAGCTATTCAGATGGTCTTGTGGATGGAATAGAGAGATTTCTGAGTACTTTTTTTTACAACAATGTTGTCCCCTCACTATTCTTTTAAAACTCCTAAAAGCAAGACATTTAATTTTTTTTATATGATCACTCCTGCAAAGCAGGGCTTTTAAAATACTTTTCCTCCTTTTACAATGAATTGCAAATAATAGATTAATCAGAATTTTCATGTTTTATGCAGCATTTAAAAGGCAGAGGTGATTTTCTGATGATATTATTTAGATTTTGATAAGGCTTCTGCATTTCAGGCTATGCATATTTATTCAGCATTTAATAATATATCATAGGAAGAGATAAAGCAGACTTAAAATATTTATTAATGCCTTAACTTGTCCAAAGCCAAAAGTGCCGAGGGCTGAACATGAGAGGTGTGAGGCAGAAGGGACACGGTGTGGGTTTGTAGTGGAGAGACTTTATGTCTAGCTATTTGGCCTTGAGCAAATTAGTGTATCTTCATCTGCAGAGTGAATGTAGCCCTTCACTGGGATTAAATATCACTAAATATTAATAGTAAGTATGTAATAATATTAAATATTACTAAATACAGTATCTCTCCCTGTTATACGTGTTAAAAGTTTATATAAATATGTAGAATTGGAGGGAGAAGAGAGCAAAATCTAGATCCCTGATGCTTTTTCAAAGTTATATATTGTGTTAAGCATACAAAGGGTGTCCTTCTATTATTTTGTTTTTGACGAGGTTCTTGAAAAATGAATGCATCTGTAATTAATTGTCATTCCTAAATTGGAATAGCATTACATACTTTATTATAATAAGTGCATTATTAATCTTTGTAAGCCTCTAGGAAAAGGTGTGCATGTAGAGCTAATGCATACAGTGCATAAAGCATAGCAAATTAGAAAGGTAAAAAAGTAATTTTTAATAATTATATTAAGTTCTAATTATAAATACAACTAGCCCAACAGAATTTCTTTTCCTTAATGTTCTGGCAGTGAAGGTAATGATAATAATAAATAATCCATATGAAGTTCAATAATCCATATGCAGTTAGCGGAGTGAATGGGAGAAAGTATCTACAAGCCATACATCTGAGAAGTGGTTAGTATCCAAAATATAGGAGGAACTCAGTAGCAAGGAAACAACCCAATTAAAACTAGATACAGGAACAGGAAAGATATTTCTCAAAAGAAGATACGCAAATGGCAAAGGTATATGGATAAAATGCTCAACATTACTGGTCATTAGGGAAATGCAAATGAAGACCACATGGAGATGCCAGTTCCCACCTGGCTGTTATCAAAGAAAGAAAAGACAAGTGTTAGTGAAGACCTGTGAAGAGGGAACCTGCGCTCAGCTGTTGGTAGGGATGGAGAGCAGGTGGAAGGCTTTTCAAAAAATTGCAAAGAGAAAAAGCCTGGGATCGGGATTTCCACTTCTAGCTACATCTACAAAGGAAAGGACATCAGTATCTTGAAATGCTGCTCTTTAGCCTATTCATTGCAGCAATACTTACAATAACCAAGCAAATGCCCATTAAGTGATGAATAAAGCAAATACCCACAATAAAATATTATTCAATTATGAAAAGGAAATACTCTTACTGTTATTTGCTACAACACGGAAGAGTCTGAAGGACGCTGAATTGGCAAATGGATTAAACAAAGCTCAAGACTCAGAATATCAATATTTAATAACTCCATTTGCAATTGGAAGTCCAATATGTCTAGCAGTGTTATTTTTTAAGTGAAAAAGATTATCTTAGATTATTTTTCTTGATTGCTTCCAATGATATGTTCATCTTCTGTGTACTTTCCCCTTTGGAATCCACATGGTCTGATGCTGGTGGCTAGTGCTCTACCACTTGAGCCACAGCTTCATTGTTGTTTTAGTAGTTAATTGGAGGTAAGACATTTTTGCCTGGGATGGTTTCCAAACTCTACTCTCAGATCTCAGCCTCCTGAGTGGCTGAGTTTATAGGTGTGAACCACCAGCACCCAGTCCTCTCCAGCTTTTAATATTTAATCCCTCATCTACCCAATTTTATATAATTGGTTTGTAGAAGGTACATAAGTTACAATTCAAACATTTCAGACTTTAAAATCCTTAGAGCTACTTTTTCTTTTGTCATATTACACTGTGAAATGCTTTGGGTTTTGATTTGTTAAACCTGTGCTTTTACACCACATTGAATAACCAGCTTTTGTGATAAAGTGTTTATATTCTGTAAGAGTCCTCACTGATTAACAAAACAGATCAACTGCTGTATGCTGCATGAGATAGAGAAATAATGTGCTTTTGTTGCTTTCAGTTAAGCCTCAGAAAGTCAACTAGGATTTATTTTAGGCCAGTGTTATTCCTGTACTAAAGTGGCCTCTGAAAGGGAGAATGCAAGTAGCTTTATGGAGGAGGAAAAAGGAGGTATAGTAGTCCATTTGACTATTATCAGAGTTTTTTTTTTGTTGTTGTTGTTGTTTTGGAAATCTTGGCTTGGCACTCTAGCCAAGGAATCACTGATGGAATATCAAAGATATTTATAAATTTGCATGCAGAGAGTGGGGTGATCTATCATGTAATTCATTGATAAAGTACATTCATCCAGAACACACTCATCCACAGTCTAAATGAGGCTTGCATGGATCCAACATAGAAGGTACTGGCAGTGCCCGGATTCAGAGATAGAGTGCTGGGTACTTCTTTCTTCTGCCTGTGGTGTCAGTATATTGCAATTTCCACAATGGCACCTGCTTATTAGGAATTCACCACGTGCCCATGTGGTTAACATGCCCTTCCATTTGTATTCTGAAATAATTTAGCATTGAGAACTTAAATGTCATTAGATCAATCTTCTGTAGAGTCTTGTTTTATACTCCAGGCAAATTAATATGAAGATCACTGCCACATATTAAAGAGATTTAATTGTTCATTGATCAAACAGTAACAGAGAAATGTTTCCTAGAAGTTTGAAGACATGAAAAATATGTTACCCTGTTAGATTGGGTGGCAAAGACAGGAAGATGAACATTAAAATATATGCAAAGCTGAGCTCATTTTCTAAAAAAAATGAAGTTATTTCCATGCTTTGGGAATATGGAAGGATATAGAGATTTCATGAGATCATTGTTTTTATATATTAAATTTAAAAGCACAATCGTAAATTGAAACAATGCTGAATTTACAGATTACTTACTTTAATGGATTTTAAATGATTCTGAAGTGAGTTACATAAAAGCTGTTAAACTTAGTGATTTGGTATCTCTTCACATTTCTCTTTTAAGCTGGAGGAGCCATCAAAACATAGGAAATAATGATCAAAAATGGACTTTTATAAACTGCCACATGATAAAATAGAGAAAGTATCTCTTTTTGAAAAAGAAGTTGAAGGAAGGCGAAAAAATAGAGAAATCTCTCCTTTCTCAAACTCTGTGCAAATAATACCCATGGACTATTTCTGGGCAGGCTTGCCTATCCCCAGTAACAATGTTTTGCCTCACCATCTTCTAGTTCCAAATTATTTCCAAAGTTCAGAGGTTTTCTCAGATTAAGAAAAAAATCTGATAATGCTTTCTGTCACATACACTCACGTTCGTATTTGATAGAAGAATCTAAGGAAGATAGGATATAAATAAAAGGCAATTGTATACCAGAGTGTCCAATCAGCCTATAGGATGGGTGAGGGCCAACGGTGTGTCAGGGTACAGTGCTGGTGAAGATGTGTAAAAATCAATTGTGGAATTGTACAAGAGATTGCAATGGTGTTCTGGGCCATGCTCTTCACATTACAAGCTAGGAAATGAAATCCAAGACATGAAATTAAAAACTACTTTTGCAATGCAAGGTTGCAAGAATGAAGCTAATGGACACTGTATAACCATTTTTCTTTTGTAAGTAAACTTCAAATAATCTCCAGGAACCTCATAGAGTTTCTTATATACCTTAGAGTTTCTTATACTTAGTTTTTATTGCTAACCTACAGGTGACTAAAATTTTAAGTTAACTCACCATTGAAGATTGAAACTAGCATGCAACTCTCCTCATTTGTTAAAAATATTGGTTTTTGGAGACTAATGGAGTTCTAGGCACTTGGCTTAAATGCATAAGACAGGTCAGTGTTTAAGGAAAAGTTCTGCTCTCATGGTGGGGAGGCAGGTAATCTGGTAATAGTTAAGCTGAAGGACAGAAGGTTTGAAAGAAAGCAGATGGAGAGAAATGGAAGTAGGCATGGAGTTAGTGTGAAATGTGGCCTGGCCTGGATGTGAGGTGTGGCTTCAATGTGATGCATGCATGCAGAGGTCTGAAGGGAGCGTTAGCCAAACAAATGGTGAAAGAGCGTCGCTGGTAGGGCCCAGTGCAAACTGTGGGGGAGGTTGTTCTTGGCATTTTAGAAGAAACCAGTGTGGAGCTGAGTGAGAAGCAGTGATTGGTTCCATGTAAAGAATTCAACTCGTGGTGCGATGGAGATTTGAATAGAACAGAGAAATGATCTTGTGGGAATGTGTGAAGAGATCCTTTTGGCTCTTGTCCATGCAAAGTTTATCTTCCTATATGGTTATCTTCCTAACTGGTTCCTTTGCAACCAGTACTATTGATGCCCAGGGCATAAGTAATTTATGAAGCTATTTGTTAGAATACTTGACGAAGTGACTTGACTTCTGAAATCAAGTGCTCTCTTCCTAGGCTTGCAAAACATTCAGGACTTGCTCTGTATGTGCACTACACCTAGTGACCCTGGCTTGGATCATGTGTGTATGTGTGTGGGGGGGTGGTCATGTGTGGGGGTGATCTTGGGTTCTTTTCCACAGGCCATGTGGGATGGAAGTTCACAAGACCCTACTGTACATCACAAGTTGCTTTGTTAATGTCACTGGGGCCAGACTTTGTTTCTTTTAAGCAACATTCAAGTCATTGTTCTCAGTTATTCAAGTCCTATATCATTTCCCTCTATTCAAGCCCTATATCATTTCCCTTGTAAGGTGTATGTATCCGTATAATCCTGTAAGGGAGGAAAGCCACAGAACTCTTTCTCCAGAAACTACTTCCTGCTCAACCAGGGCATTGGACCTCTCTATGGGTTGGTGAAGGCTTGGGGGGAAAGGGAAAGCCTCCTAGTAAAGAACTGGTATGAAGGATATGGTGCAGGGTCCAGGCAGGAGTCAGGGAACCTGCGGACTAAGAACATGGTTTGCATGTTGACATGGAATCACCTCCTGGGCTGTTGCTGATTTGTAACACACCAGAGGGCCTGGCTGCCCGGTAGCCCCACAGTCTGGAAAATGACAGCTCTTTCAGACCCTCCATCCAGACCATCTTGTCAGACCAGCCTCCCACCCTCACACCAATATGTAGGTGGGGGGAGAGTTGATATTGCTTAATGCAGTCCCCAAATTACTAATTGTCGCTACCCGCCTCGACCAGCAAGGAAGACGCGACACCGGACTCTTCTCTCTGCAGTTTATTCAGGACCTTTGAGTAATCTTCTGACCCCAACCCCGGGGAGAATTCCCCAAGCCTTAAGTACCCACTGGGTAGCCAACCCTGATACGCCACGTGGGAACCGCCAATAGGTTCAGGTGCACAGAAGCAAGCCAGATTCTTTGCCTTAGCCATATAAGGAGTTGTTTACCACGAGAGCACTCGCCATCGGGAAGGCGGAGGGCGGAAGCTGGCGCCATCTTCCAGGTGCGGCCTCTCGCAGCTCTCTACAGTTCCCCCTTTTTTGTTTAAAGAACACAGATGAGAACAGAGGTCTGATCCCTGTTGTGCAATGCAAGGACTGCATACAAGCCTTCTCCCAGAGGGTACCTTCTCTAGGGATGACTCAGCCTGTCCATTGATTCGTTTTTCACAAGGACGGGAAAAGGCGAATTGAACCCGTGTGCAATCAAACATGCTCTCCTCGAGGGCAAAACTCATGCCTCTCGACTGCAGTACTTTGGCTTTGCAATCTGTGTTCATTGTTTTAGGGTGGCAAGCCACGCTTGGGGGGACTGACCTGCTCCAATGACTGTAAAGGCTTGGATAATCATGGCTGCACTGGGACGCTAAGAACCTCTAATTTGGCAAATGCACCACAGACATACCAAGGAGGCTAACACCAGGAGGCCTGTCAGGGCTCCTAAACCCGCCCATTCCTTAAGATGATTCATAGCAGCGGAGATCCATGAAGATAACCCCTCCGCCAATCCGGCATCCACTCAGGTCGAGTTCACCATGACGATGGCAACCCTGAGCTGTTCCATCAGGCTGTCGAAATCCCCAGTTCAATTACCTAAAAGATAACTAGACAACTGTTTAGACAAATTTGCAGCGTTTTTTAAATAGGTTTTTTCCTGGGCCTGAACTCTGGGCCTGGGCGCTGTCCCTCAGCTCTTCAGCTCAAGGCCAGCGCTCCACCACTTAAGCCACAGCACCACTTCCAGCTTTTTTCCTTTTGCTTATGTGGTGCTGAGGAATCGAACCCAGGGCCTCAGGCATGCAAAGCAAGTGCTCCACCACTGAGCCACCTTCCCAGCCCCATTCTTCTGGGTTAATTGCACCACAGCAGCAGCTAATCCAGCATTAGTTAGTGGTCCGCCCAGCTCTCTGCAAACTCTCATCCATGCTTCTAGTCCCCTATTCTTATATGGGGTTATGGCGGCTCTGCATTCCTTAGTGCACTGCTCGTAAACAAGCTGTTTAATTAATGGCATGGCTGCGTCTGGGTCACCAAAAATTCTGCCAGCAGCCTCGACCATATGGGCAACAAAGTCCGAAAACGGCTCCATAGAGCCCTGCAGGATTTTGGTGAGATTGCCACTCACCTCGCCTTTATTTGGTAAGGCCTTCCATGCCTCTATGCCAATTTTATTGATTTGTTCATAAACTTGAACCGGGTAGC
This sequence comes from Dipodomys merriami, assembly GCF_024711535.1. Taxonomy (NCBI): domain Eukaryota; kingdom Metazoa; phylum Chordata; class Mammalia; order Rodentia; family Heteromyidae; genus Dipodomys; species Dipodomys merriami. Next base: position 668,006 of record NW_027206059.1, read on the forward strand.
CTATCTGCTGATTGGCGAATCTCCCCTGTCCAAGCAGCATATCTCTGTCCCAAGCTGGGTTTCCCCCAGCCTGATTGGCCGCAGCCTCTTCACTAGCAAATTCAATCAAAAAGGCCTTCCAATCTAAATACTGACCTGGGCTCAAACAAGCTCATGCAAGCCCACTCCAATCACCGGGTGTCATGCAATGTCTGTTTAGGGCCTCCACCTGGGCTACAGTAAAGGAGGCTGTGATTCCGTATGTCCGTGCAGACTCAGCTAAAGATTTTATAACCTTAAAATCTAAGGGTTCATGATACCGCTGTCCCTGTGGATCCTGAAATATTGGACAGGCTAGATGTAACTCGGTTCTGACCGCTTTCCACATGCCTGGGCTGAAAGAACAGCCGGGGCTGCCACTTCCGGGGTCCTCCGCATAGAGCGGAGGGGCCGAAGGTGTGGGGCGGTGCACAGAGGGCGTGCATTCGTCTTTATCTGGGTCCTCTCTCTCCTTCCCTTTCCTCCTCTTTCTTATCTTTGTTTTTTCTATTTGTTCTATGAGTGATTGTAGTTCCTCTGAGTCTGTAGACTCAGAGGTCTCTAGTTCGGCAAAATCGGGCTATAACCCCCCCCCCCCCCCCCCCCCCCCGCTCTCCTCCTTTTTGCTGTCTGCCCTTTCCGATCTTTCTTCCTGCAGCATTTCTAGGGCGGCCTGACCATTCTCTACCGCCTCACTGCAACGCTGGTCCTCGAGACAGCCTCTTATCAGTTTCCATATTGGTCTCACTCCGCTCTTAAGCGTTCCTTGTTCAGAGGCAAAATCTAGGTCCCTCCCTAGTTTCTCCCAAGAGGCCACCGTGAGGCTTCCGGAGACAGCGAACCACGGGGCAACGATGTCACATTCATTCAAAAATCTCTCTAAAGTACTCTTTTTTATTTTTAACTTTTTTGAGTGCAGTAGCTCATTGAGAGCCAAAAAAAATTGGGTGCGAAGAAGCGCCCATGTTTTAAACATTTAAAGCTGGTAAACAAACTTTGAATTTCACTTTTGGCTACTCTATTGACTAGCCCCGGGTTCTCACTCTCTCTTTATCTACCGAGAAGAGCAAAAATCCCCCCGCTCTTGTCGCGGATTCCCCTTTTACCTGGGAACTTATCCCCCGCTCTTGTCGCGGATTCCCCTTTTACCTGGGGACTTACCCCCGCTCTTGTCGCGGATTTCCCTTTTACCTGGGAACTTACCGGTGCACCACCCTGACCGCAGAGAGTTCTGAGTCCTCGTTGGGGTTATGGCTGATTCCCCGTACGGGCCACCACATGTCGCTACCCGCCTCGACCAGCAAGGAAGACGTGACACCGGACTCTTCTCTCTGCAGTTTATTCAGGACCTTTGAGTAATCTTCTGACCCCAACCCCGGGGAGAATTCCCCAAGCCTTAAGTACCCGCTGGGTAGCCAACCCTGATACGCCACGTGGGAACCACCAATAGGTTCAGGTGCGCGGAAGCAAGCCAGATTCTTTGCCTTAGCCATATCAGGAGTTGTTTACCATGAGAGCACTCGCCATCGGGAAGGCGGAGGGCGGAAGCTGGCGCCATCTTCCAGGTGCGGCCTCTCGCAGCTCTCTACAACTAATGATATATTAGACTAGTTTTCCATGAGCCACCACTCCCATATCTACAGACTCCATTCCAAGCTTGTGGTCTTGGAACCACCAGCATACTGCTCCTCCTTGAACATGCCTTCCCAGCCACCTGGAGAATATACTTTTGCTCTGCTTTCTCTTCTCTAACAATCCCACTATCCTTCTATTCAAGTCTCCCCAGAATTCCTTCTTGCATTTCTTCTCCAATGAGACAGAACTGTCTGACCCCTGGGCCTGGTGACCAGAACCCAGTCATGTATTTTGGTGAGCCAGCCTGGAGAGTCCAGCTGGTCCACCCCAAGAGCAGGAGACTTTATACTGCGTATATCTGCGTAAGCCAATTTCTCTATTCTCGCGTTCAACTTGTTGCTTATTTTCTCAATTTATTTGTCCCATACCTATCTGTCTACTCTGTTCCCGAGGCTAGCAAAGGAGGAATTATGTGATTATTTTTGCTGCACAGCAATCAGACATTTCTCTGCAGAGGAATTCCTGAATTTCTCTGCACATTGAATGTCCTTTTTCTAATGTTTTATTTATCGTTAGAGGATTCAAGGAAAAATTGGTTTCTCCCTTATAGGAGATAGTGTTTGTTTGGGAATTCTCAAGTTAAGGTTAACTCCAAAGGATGACCTCCCAAGTACAAGGGAGATACACAGAGTTCAAGAAGCCATGCACATTCTTCCTTTTCTTTTCTTTTCTTTTCTTTTTTCCTCTGAGAAGGACTGACTAAATAAGATGAACACCCTTACAATGTATATTTAAAAACTCGATTTTGACAAAGGGGATTGAGAAAAATAGACGTTAGTTAATCTGCTGGAATATGGCATGGCCCCAACATAAACTTAAAAATGCTTCCTTAAGAGGAACCTGAGTTAAAAATTACTCTTTAACTTGGGCTGTTCTTGAAAAAAAAAAAAAAAAAGGTCTTCAAAATTCTACATTCTGATGTAGCATTGTACCAGAACGCTGAATCCAGAGAACAATGTTAACTTTATCCTCCTCCTGCACGATTTGTTGGGAGTGACCAGAGACCCTACATTAAACTGTAAGTATATACTTTAAATATGTATATACTTTAAAATATATGCTTTAAAATGAGTTATAAGGCCTGATACAATTTAGAAGATATCTTATTGTATTATTTAAAAAATAATGATCAGAAAAATATCTATTTATATTCAGGACAGATTAAAAAAAATCCCCTCCCCTCCAAATCTCAATCTTTGTTTGGGTGAATTGTCACCTGTAGAACCTGCAGGTACAGAAAGCCAACTGAATTCTGGTTTATAAATTAAAGGAACTTCAGACATAATCTTTGACTGTAGTTCTAGCTAGTCCTTGCATTTCCAGATTGTCTATAGACTATCTGTGGCCCAGAAGTTCTAAGCAGCTAATGGGTCAAGGCACATTGTATTAAAAATTCCAGATCTTAACTGTTGCTGTTGCACATACTAGGAGTTTCCAGCTGAACTTCATCAAGTCAAACTGAAAATGGTTGACTAACATTCTAGATCCCAAGTTTATTTTTATGTCAGAAAAATAAATCTTACTTAGCCAAATTAAAAAAAAATTACTAATAAACATTATTAAAGACATTATGGATATTAGTCATTAAAAATGAGAAAGTGGAGATGGGATTTTGGAAAAGTGCCATTAGGAATGGTTTAGCTAATATAACTTAGGAAAAGATCCATTGCTTTTTCATAATTACTAGAGAGACAGTTACAGATGGACATTTGGGTGAAAGCAATATAAGCATTCTTTTCTTAAAATTATATTTATAAACACAATGATTGTGAGCTCCGGACTGAGGGTTGAATGCAAAGTTTGAAAAAAAACTTTAAAAAGTAATGTATTTCTAGTTCTACTTACAATGTTCAGTATCAGCAAATTCAAGGGCTCATATCCAAAATAGATTATAAATACTAAAGTTGTGTGGCTTGTGGATTGTAAAAAGAGATGACTGTTCTTTTGGAGATTTATTTTTCAATCAACAATGAAAGGCCTTTTCTGACATTTTTGCTTGAGGGACTGGATTAAAAAGTATGCAACTTAGGCTTGACATATTTAATTAAATGTTTGGTTTGAGCTTATAAGGAGCCTCTGTTTACTTTAGTCAGTACAGATCGCAATAGATCATTAAAAATTCCATTAACCGTTATTGTTGACATTTTGATTTTTTAAAAAATTATGTTTAGCAAGTTAAAGCCTCTCTGGTCCCAAGTTTTTGTCTCTTCTTTGACAATTTTTTGTTTAGTGAGTGCTGCAATCTCATCATCTCATAATGGTTTCCTGATTTTGTAGTTTATGACTCAGATAATGCTGTTTAATCATGGGGTCAGGCTAATAAACCTAAGCTCATGCTTGCTAAGTTCTCAGCATAAATGGATTTGAGTGAATATGTCATCTTGTCAGCATATTGGTTATTTCGTGCAATTTCCTATGTGGTGATTGCTCATTTTATGTGGTAAGCTTTGGGAAGATGAGAGGCATGTCTCTGTAACTTGATCTCAAACAGGTTTAATAATGCATGAAGGCATTTTACATTAAATAATAATGATAATTATATTAACAATGGCCTTAGCAATAAAAAGTTTAAAAAATTATGAGTTACATTTTGTATAACTGACATGGTATACATTTTAACATCTATTGTCTCTGTAAGATACTAATATCTCCATTTTATATGTAAGTTAATTGAGGTTATGAGAGGTTAAATGATTTGCAGAAAATTCAGAGTTGTTAAATATTAGCCATAAAGAACAGTTTGCTTTTCTGCAAAGATTAGGATATTTCATTGTATACTTTGTTTCTGATGGCTGAATGTCATTTTCACCATTAGAGATACAGTATTTTACTATATCTAATCCTACAATGATAGTGCTTCTCACCCTTTGATGTAGCGCTCTAATGAAAACTAGATTCCGATTCAGTGGATATGGGTGGAGGCCTGAGGGCCAACATTTCCCACCATCTCCCCAGTGAGGCCTGGCTTGGGGGTCTTGGGTAGCCTCTTGCGACACGGTTTTTTTCAGTGACGCCCAACCTGGTAGAGAAGCAATGTATTTCATCTCCTTTGAAAGCATTTACAAGAGGTTTTCAGACTTGAGATGATTCTTTTTTTCTAAAGTATCTGATATACTTCTTCATACCTCCTAAAGTCAGTGACGAAGAGAGCCATGAATACCACTCATGGGGACTATGGCCCCCAACACCAGTGGATGTCTGCGAGTTTGGAGAGCACAAAGCCATATGTCTAGATCTCTATTTACAGCAGTGTATCTGTATCCACATCGGTGGATGTTTTGTTTTGTTCCCACACATGCCCAGATTTAATGCGTTCCTCATCTTATTAAGCCCTTATAATGCACTGAGCCATGATTTTGCAGTTTGAGCTACAATGCCACAACCAGCCCACTGTTTTCTTCCTTCACCATTTCACAGAGAGATCTACTGCAGATCTAACAACCTCAGTAACTTTTTTTTTTTTTTTTTTTTTTTTTGCCATTTCTTGCTAAATAGAGAACTTTCCCATTTCCATTTTAAGGAAGCAATGTATGGCCTTTTGTCGTATCTGAATTGCTTGCATCGCTTTTTGCTTTGGGGTCATTATTAGGTAAAAACAAGGATTGCTTGAACGCAGCATGGAGAGACCACAACAGTTGATTTGATGACCCATAGACTATTAAGTGATCAGGGAACAGCTGTAGACTTGGGATGAGTCAGATCTGAGCCAGGAAGGAGTGAACGAAGTGATACTTCATCACACTATTCAGATTGGTATGCAATTTAAAATGTATGAGTTGTTTGTTTCTGGAATATTCCACTTACTGCTTTTAGGCTGTGGTTGAATTCAGGTAATAGAAACCAGGGGAAGTGACATGCAGAGAAGGAGGGATTGTTGTACTGCTGGAGTCTTGGGACAGAAAAGGATTAGAAATGACAGAGAAGGCCATGGGATAATCTTGAAAACTAGCAGCCAGTTTGAGGTCTCAGGTAATCTATCAGTGATACGGAATGGTCAACACAGAGGCAAGAGAAAAATGCTCTGGGGAGACTTAGTTACAAGAGAAGATAGGTAGGAAGAAGAGAAAGACAAATTAAGGGGAGGACAATGTTCAGTGGCTAGTACCGGAGTGATTACAAAGGTGACCCCCAAAAGCCAATCCCATACAACACATGGCATAATCTGAAAATATCACTGTCCTCAGTTTGTCATGGAACTTCCTCATGTGAATCTTCCTTCAGCGCATCCTCGGAGATAGCATCGTGTGGCAGGTACCTTCCTCACTCGCATTTCAGGGTGAGTATTTTAAACTGGGTAAGAAGTAATCTCCCCTTCATAGGTAGTTCCAGGACCATCTTGTGCTTATCATTTAGTTAATGAGTTTGTGTAATTGAAAAGAGAAGAAAGGATGAAGATAGTCAAATTATACTAGTTACCTTGACCCTGAAAAGTGGTGTGTGTGTGTGTGTGTGTGTGTGTGTGTGTGTGTGTGTGTGTGTGTAAGAGAGAGACAGATGATATAATTAGGTGAAAATGCTTTGTTCAGGTTATTGAAGTAGGTGACAGATTAGAATATGCTAGAACCTACTGGATACCTGATGCTATACTGTGCTACTTAATTTTGTCATTGCTATGCCAAACTCTCCCAGACCTTGTGAGAGGTCCTGGTGACATGTAGTGATCAGGGCTCATTATATCCAAAGTATGTTGGGTTGAACATAATGATGTGGGTGGTCACTGGAGTGGCTCTGACTTGAAGATATGATAAGACTGCAGGAACCACCCCTCTATCCCAAGTCTGATCTTTCTCCAGTGAAGTACCAGCAGTGTACAGTGTACACTGAAGTGGAACCCCTCAACAAGACTTCGTGAAGCAACGGGTGTGGGTGTCAGGCCACCGTGCCTCCAGTCCTCACAGCATGGTTTCATCACCCCAACCCCTTGTATGTGAAACTCCATCTGTGCAGTCTATCTCAGGAACTTGAAAGGTGGTTCATGATTATTGATTATTGATCAACAGATGTTTATTTCTAGATTGTTTAACTATAGTCTGAACTGTCTTACTCCATACAAAGTTGCAAGTATGACTCTTCTGTATGGTATGCTCCCTGAGAATAGATGTTCATTATGGTTGTTTTACTTCTGACCCTTCCTAAGCTGCTTATCACCTTGTATCTTGGAGAGGTACGAGCTCATCTACAGAGCTCATTTGTAATTACAGATCTGTTGATTCTATGAACAGGATACATATTCTAACTTTCATGAATTGACCTGAGTTACTTGAACTCAGAAACTGCATTTGAATACCAAAGACTGAACCTTTCCCAAAGACTCAGAAATGGATTTAATAACTTCTCCCTCCAAATTAGATTCTGAATGACTTATATTGGTTTGGGAATGGTGGATGAATGTCCTTCACCATAGAAAATGAAAATAATAAACTATGCATAGTAATTTCAATTTTCTTTTAGTGAGACTTGCTTTATGATCTAGGATCTGGTCTATTTTGGAGAATGTTTCATTGGCTACTTATTATGGAGTTGTCAAATGAACTGTGCTGTAGATGTCTGTCAGGTCAAATTGGTCTATGGTGTCATTTAAATTTTCAGTTTATTTGTTGTGTTTCTGTCTGAATAAGCGCGAGTCTAGCCTTGTATTAGAGATGTTAAATCCTAACAGATGGAACTTGAATTTTATTTATTTATTCACTTATTTTTGGGAGCAGCGCTGTTTAAATTCAGGGTTTGCCACAGCGAGGCAGGCACTCTACCATTTGAGCAACACCTCTGGATATTTTTTGCTCTATTTTTGAATCTCATCTTTTTTTCCAGGCTGGCCTGGACTACAGTGTTCCTATTTCTACACAGCTTAGCTGCAGCTTAGCTGTTCTACACAGCTTAGCTGCAGGTTGAGATAGTGTCACAGATGTTTAGGCTGACCTCGTGGTTTCATGGATGGCTCCCCCCTTCGTGTCCCACATAGCTAGCATTACAAGTGTGTGCCACCACACCCCCCACCCTGGAGCCTCAGTTGTTCTCAAATTTGGTCTATATGAACCATAAAGTGTGAAGTCATATGTTTAGGGGAAAAGAAAAGATTTCTATCATTTTCTAAGGCCACTTTGCTTTGTTACATTTTAGCAAGTGACATGCTCTCCTTTTACAAAGTCTTGGTGAAATAAAATAAACTTTTGACTTCAAAAATAGAGGAATCCACACTTCATGAGGCAGTGGAGAGCGAGACAGAAGACAGTAGTAGCTAATTGGCTTTTCCATCTTTCTGTCTCTCCCTCTCTCACTTTGCTTTTTTGCTCAATCCTGAATCAGCTTTGTCTGAGTGAATGCATTCTAAAGTCTCAGTGTTTACTCTGAAGTCCCTTGCCATTGTACACACGTGTGTTGTCAGAGTGTGACCGTATGTTGAATTCTATGTTTGCTGACAGTGTGGTGCACAGGTGCACAACATTCATTCCCTACAATTGCAGTTCTTTGTGGTTTGTGGGAAAGCATTCTAATATTATTCTGTCTGGCACGCAATATTTGCTTTATTGTTTGCCATTTGCTCTTGAGGCTCCAGGTTTACTATATAATAATGACATATGAAATGGCTCTGAGCATAGGTATGTAAATATCTTCATTTTCTTTGTGGCTTGTTTGTTAGAAAATGGTCTCAAGTGTGGGACTATCATTAAGTGGGCTATCATTAAGAGAGGGTTTTTGTTTTTGTTTTTTCAAATTCTAATTCACTGTCAGATTGTCGTTCAGAAAGCTTGAAGTGATATTCCTTGACATGGGCAATATTTCCTCTTCATTGTAACAGCATTAAACGTAAGCTCTTTAAATTTAATTTAATTTTTGTCAGTTTGATATGAAACTTACTCTATTATTTACATCTTGTCATTGTCATCATTATTCATTTCCCTTCCTCCCTTTCTTCCTTCTTTCTTTCCTTCCTTCCTTCTTTCTTTCCTTCCTTCTCTCCCTCCCTTCCTCTTTCTCTCTCTGTCTCTTTCTCTCTCTTTCTCTCTCCTTCATAAAATGGGATACTTGTAAAATTGGGACAAGAATTTAGGACAGAATCAAGTGTCTGTTCTCTTACAGATGACTCCCCAGCCCATCAGTGCTATTTCCCAATCTTTTTGGCTCATTTTTCAGGAGAGCTTTTCCAGACACTCTACAAGGCTGTTACTTTGTGGAGCAGTTCCACTGGTGGGCAGAAGAGGGCACTGCTTGTCTGTACCTAGGTAGAACAGACAGTGACCCATTTAAGGAGACTGATGGCTAGCCCCAGAGAGCCCTTCCTTCACCCTTGTGGTCTGTGACCACCACACTTATGGCCACACCTCCACCCGTGCCTGACAAATGCTGGTAAGGGTTCCGTCTGCGATTATTCACTGAGCTCCATGTGCTTCCAGCCGCCTGGGAGACCAGTGGAGTCATTTACACTGCTGATGCCCAGGACTTGGCACTCAAGCAGGTGTCTTACACAAGCAGAACGCTAGTTGGCCCCAGGAGACACCAGCCGGCCAGACACCTGCAAGGCTCTGGAAAACCAACGAGGTTAATTAGAATTCGACCAACAGTGAAGGTCAGGCATTTAGAAAGGCTGGATAGAAACCACACTGGGAATCTAAAGCCTGGTTTTGTTAAAATTGTAAGTGCTTTCCAAGAGTTTTAGGTCAGACAGATTTCATATATCTTAAGGGTTTTCTTTTCTCTTTAGTTTATAGGAGATACATAAGAAATGCACAAATATGCTTTTATAATAAGAGAATAAATTGTACCACGAAGTGTTGAGCAATCTATGAAGCCTCTTTTTGCTATTTGCCTCATATTCACATACTCAAAGTCAATAGTTTGATGGCTTCTCTGTGGGCATTTACATAGATGAAGCGCTGTCTCTTTCCTTCTCCCTCACACACATATACATACACACATACATTCATACACACTTTCTCCAGGAGCAGGATTGTACTTTTTATCTTGAAACTACACTTATTTTAAAACTTAAGTCTTGGCATCATTTGCGAGAGCTCAAGCTGATGTATCTTATTCTGCACATAGAGCAGTAGTATGGATCATCATGAATTAATTATCCATTAGACTAACGAGAGACAAAATTAGGTTTACAACTTTCACTATGACAAAAAATGCCAGGTGAATGTCATTATGTCCCTAACTTTGTCCACAGTCTTAAGCGTTTGTCTAGGAAAGGTGCTGGATGTGAAATTACCAGGTCCACTTTTATGGGCACTTAAACATCTTTAATAGATGTGGTCATGGCCAGATTGCCTTCCAAAAAAGTCTACCGATATGTGTGGCCATGGGACTCGATGTCAGTAGGAGACAGAGGAAATGCCCGAGAGGATGCTGTGTGCTCGGGCGGTGAGTGCACCGGTGCTCTTTGCGCCGCTGCCTTCGCTCCGCTCCAGGTGGCCTCTTAGGCTTTCTTTCCTAGAACAAAGACTTTGTAAGTTACTAGAGGCCTTTGTTCTATATATCTTAGGTTTGGCAGAGGCTAGTGTAAAAAAAAGAAACAAAGAATTTTGACCCCTAACAGCGGTGGTGGGAATGCCCTCCCTACCAAGGTGGACAGTAAGACTGGTGGTGCTTCCTAACTGGCCTGACCAACTTCATCTTTCTTTCAAAAGCATGTATTTCATTGTTATTGTGAAGGTGATATACACAGGGCTTACAGTGACAAGTCAGGTAAACAGGACGTTTCTTTTTGAGCCATGTCACCCTTTCCCTTGCTCTCTCCCAGACCCCCCCCCACCAAATTTTATCTTTCATTGTGTTACATCACGTTACTCCTCTGAATGTTTCCAATGGGTGCCCCCTCTACAAGTGGGTTAAGATGCAAAGACTTCACTCTGGCTTTCTAGGCCCTTGTGTACCCCCAAACCTTCCCTTGCTCTTCCTGTTTCTCTCTTTCTCTCTCTCTCTCTCTCTCTCTCTCTCTCTCTCTCTCTCTCCCCCCCCCTCTCTCTCTCTCTCTCTCTCTCTCTCTCTCTCTCTCTCTCTCTTTTGTCTATTGTGGGGCATGAACCCTAGGCACTGTCCCAGAGCTCTTCAGCTCAAGGCTAGCACTCTGCTACTTGCGCCACAGCGCCACTTCCAGCTTTTTCTGCTTATGTGGTGCTGAGGAATGGAACCCAGGGCCTCATGCATGCAAGGCAAGCGCTCTACCACTGAGCCGCCTTCCCAGCCCTCCTGTTTCTCTTTTGCTACCACCTCTGCCTCATGTTGAGTGAGGCTCCTCGTGGATGCTTCAGAAGGCTCTGCAAAGTGCTCTCTCCACTCCGTGAGGCCTGAGCCAACTCACAGAGCCTGCATTGGGTCTGCATGGGGCCAGCAATTAGATACAACAGTAACAGGACTGAATGGCAAGAAAGCAGCAAGGGTTAGGCAGAGTCTCTATGGACAGCTGTGGACAGATGGAAAGATTTCTCCTGGGAGCCACAAAAAATAGCAGGAGACGACAGACAGAGAGTGTCTGTGCACAGTATACCAGGCATAGCACACACGTGTGTCATAATTGCACGGAACTCCATTCAACTGTGTTTATTCCAAATAAAAGGAGAAACTGGCATGGATAATTTGTGGATTTATGTTGGCTGTCCGTTACCTAAAGTTATAAATGATAGGTCTTTTTAAAGTGTGGGTAAGAACTTACCTACAGAGAAGAATGTACACTATCCTCAACATTGAGGAGTGGAATAGTTATCTGAGCCCAAATCACAAAGGCTTTCTAATCACAGGAGCTTTCTAATTATGCTATAATGTGATGAGTTGTCAAATACACTTATGACAGAATATATTCTAATTTGCCAATATGTGTCAGATTGTAGGTATTTTAATATCACTGGGTATGTGGTTCTAGTTTCTCTAAAGAAACACAGCCAATAATTGGCATGTGTATATCTAGTTGGATATGATTCTTTATTATAGGCACCAGAGCCCAGTGTCATGAGGGCAACAAGTCTCTCAGTGTGCGATCTACAAGCTGGAGGGTCAGGGAGTGGGTGGTACAATTTGGCCCAGGCCCAGAGGCCACAGGCTCAGCAGCCTAATGTCCACGTGCAGAAGATGAATGTCACAGCCGAGACGGCGACTGCCCTTCTCCCAGCCTTTGGGTCCCTTCAAGCTAGCTCACAACAGATGGAGTGATATCCAAATACAACAAGACGGGGCAAATTTGTCCTCATGTCTACTGTTCCAAGAGCTAATCCTTTGGAATCACCATCTAGACATACCAAGTGAGTGGGACGCTTACAATGAATTGTCACTCGGGGCTTTAGGATCATCACAGAACACTTAGGTTGGGCTTAGCATTTTCCTTCAAAACTAGGATACGTACCTTGAAGAAATGCCAGTTTGTCAGAAATGGCGAGAGCTATTTTTTTTTTCCATATGAAGTTCTCCTTGATTTGGTGTTCATTGATTTGAAAAAAAGCCGACCGTTGGGATTGACGGCATCAGGATCTCTTTGGGAGCCTATTAAAGATATTGATCCTCTGGTCCATGACCAGACATTAGAACCAGCCTTCCTGATGGAGAACAGGGAGCAATCCTATTTAAACAAATGTTCCCTGGAGGCTCTTAGGCCCAGCCAGGATAGGAAAGCACTGGCAATGTTAACTGATAATGAGACCTTAGATGAAGTACAAAACCTGCAGTGGGGAGAGGAAGGTCTCAATTAGGAAACAAGCTCGCTGTTGAAAGGTGGTGCTGTGACCTTGGCTGTGCTTTCTCAGTGCAGGCCACCCGGAGAGACTTTGGAAAGTTTCTCAGTGAACATCCTCATTGATGTTCAGAGCCATTGGGTTAGGTTTTTCTATGGGGTCAATGTGGTGGAGGGGAAGCATCATCACCTGGATGATTTTTCACAGTTTTCTTCATCTGGTTGTAAGTTGAAATGATTTGTAGTCCTCATGGATTGAATATAGAATGTGCCCCTCAGGAGCACGTGTTAAACACTTGGTCCCAGCTGCTGGTGCTGTTTTGGGAGTTGGTGGGAACTTTTAGACGTGGTGCTTAACTAGAGGAAGTAGATCTCTTGGGTGTGGTGTTAGAAGGAAGTGGAGCTCGTGGGGTGTGGTGTTGGACATTATACCAGATACTCAGTTCCTTCACTTTTCTCGGCTTCCTGTTCACCATGAGGTGAGGATGCTCCTCTTCTGTCAACATCGTACTGCCCAAGGAGAGGGAGTCAAGCGGTCTGAACCTTCTAAGCAAAATAGATTCCTCCTTCTGTAAGTTGTCCTCTCAGATAGTTTGTTAGAGCTATGTGAAAGGAACTCACAAAATTACCTGGGATAGGATTAGAGTTTCACATTTTTGATTGCTAATTTTATTTTTTTCTCTTTAGTCTATTTTTACTTTTCAAAGATGGGGAACCATTAAAAATAGAATCTCTTTGCCTTTCTGTTCTCTAAAGACGAATAGGTCTGAAACACTTTGTAGCACGTCGGATGATAAAATAGAAAATAGACCTCACGTTTGTACAGCCAGGGGACACTGCCTGTATGTTGGCCTTATCTTGCTTTCCTCCAGCTGTAGGGATGTAGGACTTCACTGCACAGTCTCCCAGTGCCATTTAGGGTGTGGCTGATGGTGCCTGATGGGAAATAACCAAGTGGAGGTCCTGATGCTCTGTGGGTTCAGTCAGTGCTCTCTGAATCTGAACCTCAAATCTGTGGGAAAACCACAGGCTAAATGCACAAAGCTCTCATGTGGACTATGCATGTGTACATGGAACAGACAATGGGCTAGGCAGAGAGTGTGACCTGTACAAACACCACCCTCCCAAGGGCCAGCAGAAGGAAATGGAAGGGAAAAAGTGGAATATATCTCAAAGAAATGGTAGGACTTGGATAAAGAAAATTAGACAGATGGTTGACACACACTTCAGTCTTCAGAATCTTTAGAGAGTTATTTTTGCATGTAAAAGGCATTGTCTGACAGCAGGTGTTACTCACCAGAGCTTAGTGTGTCTAATAGAGCCTTAGGTAGAAAAGCAGGAATACTGACATTTTATTTTGTCATTTTCCTATTAAGATGTCAAACATACTTTTCTAGCAGCAGTTTTAATGATTTCAAAGGACAGTTTATCAGCTCTCATCTCTAGGCTGCCGACATCTTCACTCAGATTAGAGCATTCTTTCTACATCTTCCTAAGCCAAATGCTTCAAAGGGAGAAACAGGTATGTCATTCTTTTCAGATTAGAATATGTAAGTGAAAAGAGGGTCTTGTTTTCTGTTGACTATAAGGGACAGAATTGAGGCTCCATGGCCTAACTTGTAAAGCAAATCTCTGGGTATCTAGTCCAGGTGTACAACTCAAATAGCAATCAGAACCAAAGTAACATTTGGTTTCTGGGAAAATGGTTTTCCTATCAGCAGAAAAGAGTCCCAGGGTTACAGAACGCTGTGTGTGAGAAAGAACAGCATTAGTGAAAAAAAAGTTGGACGGATTTGAAGATCATTATGTTAAATGAGATAAGCCAAGCTCAGAAAGACAAATACCATGTTTTCATTCATGTGAAATGATACGTGGTGAATGCTTTCATTCAGATAGATATTTCTTCATGAGTTTTCACATCCTTTAAATTTGGATTTTCATTTTATTATAAAATATTGTTATATAAAATATTCATCATACATATCTTATTAAATTTTTATTGTGAAAAGGTTGCCAAATTTTTGTTGCAGCCATTTAGTTAACTGATTGGCTCAGTGCTGTCTAATTTGCCATTTTTAGAGCATCAAAGGGGAAGCAGCAAACAGTGTGAATGATCATCTAAAATTGGTGTCTGGGCTTTTTTTTTTCCCTCAGTAATATCAGTCAGTGAATTCCCTGGGCTCTCTTTTTATTCATTCTCTTTCTTAACTGTGAGCATACAGATGGTAGGGAAGTAGGGAAAATAATTAGGGGAGGATCCCAAGGTCCATTTTGTTTCTTTTTTTCCTTTAAAAGAAATTCAATTCTAAGGTTCTTTCTCTGAGACTATGGCCTACCACAGAGAAAATAGATTAAAAAATTATTGTACCCTCTGGGAAGAATGTGTTTACTTATTCCTCAATTCAGGTCATATTAGTGAACAAGGATTAATGGCACATCCAATTAAGGTGAGCACTAGGAATCACAGGTGAAGCATTGCTGGCAATTACTGCCTGTGGCATCCCAGCGTCCCCAGGCTTCCCAGCGAACGCGTGGGACAGTCAGCTCTTTCCAGTGACAGAAAGCCATACTTATTACATGACCAGGACTCACCCTGGTAATGCAGGTATTTTTTTTTGTTGTTCTTTGTCGTGTACTCTGCAAGAAACTGAGGAAATTTTAAACATTCTGGAAATGATGTGCTGGTGTATCTATGCCATGTCTGTGGTCTCTGAGAGAGGTCCCCTCAGTCATCCTTGTGTCAAGATTATGCAATGTATATAAGATGTATATATATGTATATGTGTGTGCATATATATATATATATACATACATATACATATATATGTTGTCGCTTATCTGTTCAGTGGTCATGGGACAAGGTGGTCAACTAGCCCCAGGGCAGCTATCAGCATAGTAAAGAAGATAAAGATGAAGATGACACAGCATAGTAAAGAAGATGTCACAGGACAGTATGAAGAGGGAGGGAAAGAGGAAGGAAGGAAAGGAGAGAGGAAGGGATGGAGTCAGGGAGGGAGGGAGAGAGGGAATAAGGAAAGAAGAAGAAGAAAACTCATAACATTTCAGAGCATTAGGTGATATTTCAGAGCAATAGGTGAGCTTTTACTTGATTTTTTCCCCCAGGACTGACTTTTGGAATATTTATATTCCCTGGTAAACATTGTAAAACGCAACAACATATGTAATCATCCTGTTAATTCTTTCCTCTTTGGTATCCCCAGGACAAGAGCTCAAGAGGTCCTAGCTTGATTCTGAAGACTTCACAGAGCTCTCGTATTTTCTCCATGTTTAGAGACACAGGAGCAGGAGACCCCGAGTAGCTCTAAGTCGCTCTGGGGAGCGGATGAGTCAGATGCCCACACGGTCCTGGTCGCTCTGTAGCAGGTCAGTTCCATGTGCACAGCCAGCCCAGAAAATGGGCTTTGTGTGGAGGGTGGCATGAAGGTCGTTGGAAGAGAATCAGGATGATGGAGTGAGTGAGTGTGGACTGCGATTCTAGAGAGATCACTAACACCGTATCACACCGTCGGGATGATGGAGGTGCCAGGACAAAATTCAGACAGCAGCATACACTTTATAGGGGGAGATTCTGCACTTCCTTCACTCTGAACTAAAATATCTGGGACATTTATAGAAACCCTGGGGTTGTCCAGCCTCCACCAGGAAGGTGAGAATAACACCAGGAGACTGAGTTGGGTCATGCACTGCAGATTCCAGACTCGAAAGCCCAAATACATTGCGTAGACCATAAAAGCCACCAAGGAGTAGCACAAATGGTAAGGTTATGGGGGGAGGGGGAGCAGCGGTTATCACATAGATTTAGGTTGATCCACATGTGCAGGATAGTTTGGGGTTTGTGTGAGGAGATCTGGCATGAAGTTCTGTAGAATGAATGGCAGCCCTGATACAGGGGGAGTGGAAAGAGCACGCTAAAGAACGAACATGAGGGACACCGAGAAAATAACTATGAATAAGCCAAAGACTGGGGAGGTGCATGTCACGTTAACCTCCGTTGTCCACTGCATCATCTCCAGCACACAGTGAGCACCAGTTTTATTAGTCAGTACACAGAGTGAACTAAACAGACTCTGACACGTGCCTTGGAGTTGCACAATATAGAATGGGCAATCACAGAAAAGTACATGGAGAATGCACTCACTGACTTGAGAAAGATCATGTTTGAGAAGAGAATCAGTTTAAAATAGTGAACATTCAGAGTTATATAGCCTCATAAAAGAAATTAAGCTTATTTCCAAGTTCATGTAAAATGACATGTTGTACATCATATGGTGAAAGTTCTGGTTTCATTGACAGCTAACATCCTATAAACAATAACATTCTGTATATGTACCATTTTTCTGGATAGTAATTTTAAATCATAACTCAGTAAACATGAAATTTCCCCTATCTATTACATACAGTTTGGAATAAACTAGTTCTGAAATGAACAGATCCTTTAAAGTATGTAATTCCATTTGATGTGTGTATATGATAATTTAGAAACATGGAGGATAATATAAAATTTTGCAAATAGCATATAGATATTCCTAATAATCTAAGAACCCTGTCTGGAAAACAACTTCAGAGGAAGAGAAGGCAGGAAGCTATTTCAAGGGTAGGTTTGTAGCCTTGAGCCTTTAGCGCTATGTATTTGTTATGGACTGAATTTTATATTTTTATGTTGAAGACACTAAAAATATTGAAGCTCTATTATTCAATATATATTTGGAGATACATATTTTGAGGAAATAATTCATGTTAATTCATGTTAAACGAGGTAAAGATGGGACCCTAACAGTCTTTGTAAGGAGAGAGGGAGAGAGAGAGAGAGAGAGAGAGAGAGAGAGAGAGAGAGAGAGAGAGAGAGAGAGAGAGAGAGAGAGAGAGAGAGAGAGAGAGAGAGAGAGAGAGAGAGAGAGAGAGAGAGAGAGAGAGAGAGAGAGAGAGAGAGAGAGAGATCACAGTGTTCTCTTGGTTTATTTCTGTCTCTGTCTGAGTGTCTCTGTGTGTCTTTCTCTCTGTCTCTTTTGGAATTGGCCACAGAAAAGACCAGTTGAGATTTGAGGCAGTAAAAATGTGATCATCTCAAGCCCATTCAGTTTTGAACACCAGGTTGGCATTCACTTTTTGGCTTTCTCTTTGCTTTTGCCAGTTTATCTCTTGGTTGAACTTATATTACATTTTTAATTGAATTAACTACTCTTACTCTGAAGAAACAGTGAAATTCAGGTCAAGGTTTCGAGGCACATCTGGTATACTCTTTTATTACATGAGTTGTGTTTACATAATTGAAATATTATCATCCAGAATGGTGGCAACCAGAGGTCTTGAATATTTCTTCTTGCATTTGTGTTTTGAAATGGCATAAAGGAGAAGATAAAAAATGTTTACTGAAGTAGTTGAATCATCTCCATCACGGCAGAAAAGCAGTTGCATAGTTTGAAATCCTTTCTTATATATTTTTTAACTTTACATCAAGGGAGCTGACCTTCTTGTGGCTTTGGAATGAGGCCCTAGCTTTCCAGGAAAAGTAATTCAAATAGAGTTATTTTTATGATGTATTAGATGGCTCAGAGAAAAGCTTTTAACAGCTCAGAGCTTGTCAAACAAGAAGACACTCTAGATTCTTTTGTAGATTTTAATTTCATTATTACTTCTTATCCATTTGGGAAAATAAAATATGTGAGAGAAATACTACTATTGTGTGCCTTAACATTTCAAATTTGAACAAACAGTTCTGTCAAGCTGGATCAAGCTAAATATTGGGAAATATAACTTAAAGAATCAGAGCTGGATGGTGGTGGTTTATGTCTGTAATCTGAGCTACTCAGGAGTCTGGGATTGGAGGATCACAGTTCAAAGCCAGCCAACATAGGAAAGTCTATGAGACTCTTACCTCCTATTAACTAGCAAAAGGCCAGAAGTGCAGCTGTGACTCAAGTGGTAGAGCACCAGTCTTGAGCAAAAACATCAGTGTTCAAGCCCGAGGACCAGCACACACACACACACACATACACACACACACACACACACACACACAAACACACACACACACACACAAACACATACACACACACACACCATACACACAAGAATCAATTAGAAAATATGTGAATTATATTTCCCTAGTATTTAAATTGATCTATCAATTGCTCATTTAGAAATTTATGTACATTTATATATGAGATATCAGTTATAACATTTCAAAGTACAATAAAAAGTAGAGTATAATGAATAATAGCTTATTATAAGCTAATTTCAATGATTTTAGGGCCAATAAGGTGAATTTTAACATTTTTTGGTCTTCATCTGAAACTGTGATTCAGGTCTGACCTTGACTCTTGTCTCTAAAGGCAAGAATTTCACTCCAGATTTAATTTCACTCCAGAAAAAGCTGTTTCCTAGCTTCTTAATGCACTACTCCCTCCTTTTCCAAGGAGATTAGTCAGCTTGGTGGGCTGGGGGATACACGTGTCAGTTCCTAAAACGCCCTTTAGATGTCTCTGTTTCATATCTCAGCTGAGCCACCACTAGCAGGCCAGGAGAAAAGACAGTGCCGGAAGCTGGCTTCCTGACAAGTTGAATTTGTCCTCAGAGGACAAACATGGCTCTGTGAAAACAGAATTGGGCTGAGTTAATGAAAGAAATATATAGATAATGACATGCAGATACATCATTACCACTTTATACTATTTTTATAAGCCCACGGGGGGAAATCATCTGTATTGGGAAGATGTCCCTTCCCACTTACCCTGCAGCCATTGCATTACGCTATTGAATAATGCAAACTTCACACCATGTTGTTTTGTGATGCATTTTCATTAGGGGATATTCCTTGAAACTGAACTGACAGAAAATCAGATGTACTCCTTTATTATTTGCATTCCAACGGATCTTTTTAAAAAGATATAAAATGTTGTGATGAATTGTCTGTATTACACAGGCGCACTTCACCTTATCATGTGTGTGTCCTGATGGAGTCATCATGAGTTGGAAGGTGTCGGAGCTTTGTGTATGTACTAAACTTTATCACACAGCACACAGTGCGCACCCCAGGTCTCACTGGGAGCTGTGGTTCTTTGCCTTGGCTCACCATCACCGGAGAGCAATCTGCCGCACACGGTGTCCCCGGGAAAAGCTCAAAACTCAACGTGGACAGTGGCTTCTACTGAAAGCTTATGCCTTCCCACCTCCAGGAAGCTGGGAAATGGAGTTGAGCCACTAAATAATTACAGGAGGAAAAATTAGGGATGGGAAAAAAATAACAATCTTGGTGGACTGTTTAGAAAAGGGATTTATATTAATTCCCTGCAATACTATCGAACACCGCTGGGCCTGTCACCCACCCCTCCTCCAACTCCTGTAGAAGACGGGGGTCTGCCTCCTGCCAAAAGCACTGCCTTGATATGATGACACCAAGGTTAGGAAGACGAGCCTCACTGGTCACTCACGCCTGGAATCCCAGCTACTCAGGGGGCTGAGATCTGAGGATCGCGGTTCAAAGCCAGTCCAGGCAGGAAAGTCTGTGAGACTAATCTTTAATAAAGCACTGGAAAACCAGAAGTGGCGCTGTGGCTCAAGTGGTAGAGCACTCACCTGGAGCTGAAGAGCTGAGGGACAGCGCCCAGGCCCAGAGTTCAAGCCCCACAACCGACACCCCCCCCAAAAAAAAAGATTAGGAAGATAAAAGATAAGGTGAAATATTGATAAGAGAGGAACCTCTATTTTTATTTTATTTAAGTGAACTCTTAAGTATCACTAAACCTTAGCCTCCTTCTTGTTCAGCATTCATACTGTGATAGCTCTGGCTTGGATCCGGTGTTAGCAGGTATCTGTGTATTGTTGAGTGGCTCAGAGGAACTATCCACATGCTGATATGTCTGGGTCATGACCATTCAGAGTGGGGACCATCAGTTAGATTGCCCTGACCCTCCAAACAGCTTCTAATAAGTATAGGTGCAAATAGAAAACTGTGGAACACTAGACATGTGAGGAAAACCTTCTATTTGAAAGTCATAGGTAGGACCAAGCTGAGAGGAACTCAGAGGAAGTAAAGACAATGTAGAAAAAAGTATGGTCAAATCCTTAGGGACTCAGGCAATGTATTTTTCTCTGCAAGTAACAAAAGGAAGGTAGAAAGACTTCAGAGAATAAGAAAGTCACAAGAAGTGAAAAAGAAAAAAGACAGTGAGAGAAATAAAAAATACAAGAGAAACTTGAGAAACTGAAGAAGACCCCCCCCCAAATCAGCACCCAAACGGGAAGATTTTGCAAATGAGAAAGAAAATACTTTTTTGGGGAAAAATTAATGGACCATATTGAGGATAAAACATTTGAGAATTGGGAGAATTGAGAATTGAAAAGAGCAAAGAGAGAGAAGAAAAAAGAATCTTAGAGCAAGAATATGAAAAAACTTCCAAGTATTGAAAGCCTTGCATTTCTGTATTCAAAGAGTCCTCTGAATGCTCAGATGTGAAGAAGAAAATTACATACATAATGTTATGGCTTATGTATCAGAACCCCAAAGAAGGGTTTATAAGCAGCTGGACAGAGGTAATAGGTCACATTCAAGAGCTGGGAGCCAGAGTGGAGAAATCCTTCAGAATTGTGAAGAAAAATGCCCAGACTTCCATTCTCAGTGAGATTATAAGTCATGGATGTGGAGTAATGTTTGCATGTCGTTAGAATCTAAACATACGTATCTCCTCCTGTGCTTGAGTTGTCAGGATGCTCAAAGCTCTATTCCACTAAGAAGACAAGAAAGGGAAAGAGAGCAAGGAAGGAAGATGGGAAAAAGAGAGGAAAGAGGAGAGGAGAGGAGGGGAAGTGATGAAGCAGACATACACACAGAAGACAGAGAAAAGAGAGAGAGAGAGAGAGAGAGAGAGAGAGAGAGAGAGAGAGAGAGAGAGAGAGAGAGAGAGAGAGAGAGAGAGCATCCAAGCAGTAGGAGAGAGGAAGAGACTGCAGGTGGCGACCACACATCTCCCAGGATGACAGTTGTGCAACGGATCTGACAACAATTTGGTCCAGATTAAGAAAATTAGCCCAGAGGCCATCAAGGGCTATGTTTCCAGAACTTAAGTGAGAAATGATACATTATCTGGTACTCCGCCATGTCTTCCTTTTTGTATTTTCCTGGCATGGGGACGCCCTCCTTTCTTACGAATAAATTCTCTAGAAGTCTACCAAGCAACTTGGTTTACGCCAGATTGGCTGCTCACCAACCATTTCTTCTTTGGCACTAAAGTTGAAATTCTTCACCACCCTTTCTCTTGGGTGAACCTGCCAGGCTCAGGCTGAGAGACTGAAAGAGGAAACACATTGCTGACACTAGGCGGGGGCTCTGGATCGCCGGGCATTCTCTG
The DNA here is from genome assembly GCF_024711535.1 of Dipodomys merriami. Taxonomy (NCBI): domain Eukaryota; kingdom Metazoa; phylum Chordata; class Mammalia; order Rodentia; family Heteromyidae; genus Dipodomys; species Dipodomys merriami. The sequence goes on from NW_027206059.1 coordinate 689,690, forward strand.
AGAATAATGACTCGCCAGTCACAACAGGCATTTCACAGGGTCAAAAAACAAACTTCCTGTTTTCCTACCACAGCAAAAACATGTAGAAAACAGTGAGACATGGAAGGCAGAATTAGTCTGTAGCTTTGGGGGAGGAATTGGAAAGCGTCAAGGAAATAGACATTACCACCTGCTTTCAACAAAGTCCTATTGGGAAGCGGTAAGCTCAGAAGGAAGGGGCAACTTTGAACTCAGAAATGAAAAGCAATAGAGACCAGAAATTTGGACCCTAGAATTCTGAATATACTATACTATACATTCAATATGTGCATTAGATACCAATTCTAATTGATTTCACGCTCATTCTCCACCCTCCAGCTGGAGCAGAGACCAGCTGTTTTCTTTGGGAGAGGGGCAGGCAGGTTTTCTGTCCCCGTCACCCACATATTTGCCATCTAAAAACTGAGTTATTGATGTGTAGGGACAGAAGGGCAAGGAAGCTGGGTTTTCTCCTTGTGTTGCTTTGGGTACCTCAACCTCTGGCTTGTAGGGATCTTCTGTAGAGCTGGGGTATGTCTTGAGTTGTCACTAAGCCTGTGTGGTTTGGGGCGTACCCTCACTGTTCGGTCTCTCCTACCGTGGGGATATGTTTGGCAGTGCTAAACATGGCCCTTGGAACACCAAATGAGGTATGATGTGACCTGGTTTGCAGGTTACAAATGAACCAGAGGTGGAAGAAAATGAGCACGTTCACCAGTAAGGAAGATCATCTTCCCCATCTCTGGAGAAAGTACTCAATTTGTAGGATTAGACTCTATCAGTCAGAAACTGCTCTTCTGTGTTCACACAGCAGCCAAATGTTCTGATTCCTGTGATTGTGTCAGTGCTTACAACTCATCCCATGAGGTGCTGTCATCCAACTGTTCACGACACATCTTTCACTCTAACATGACACCGTAGGGTGAAAGATCCTAGTGGCCTCATGTCTAGAAGCAAGGCCTACAAGAGAGGACTCAATAAACGTTGAATGAGTAAGTGCATGAATAAATTAGCTGAAATGACGGTGAACCCAGATGTGATTTGCATTCCATTGGGAATCTCTTAATTGATTCTGCGTGTTTGGTTCCTTTTCTTCTTGATTGAATATGAGAGCAACTGAATCTGGCCTCACTTATTCTAGGATCCTCATCATTAAGTCTTGTGGGTATTGCCTGAAATGTAAAGGATGCTCAGTTAGTGTTTGCAAAATGAAGAAATGAAAGCACGCTTGTGAATCCTGGGTAATCTTGGTCCTGTATTTTTGTGATGTACCCCTTGTCTTCACTTTAAGGAACACAATGACGAAGAAGTTGAAATGGGTTGATGTTAGTGTAGGGATGCATTTCTCTACTATCATCTTCACTACCTCCTGAAATACCAATTTTGCTTCACCCCACCTCCACCTCCTTAAGGTAACCCAGCTCTTGAATGAAGATCTTTTTTTTTACAAACACAACAAGGATAAGCCATCCTTTGCCTTGGGAGTCTCTGCTGCTTTGTCCTGTCAGTGCTGTTACTGTTGGATGACTTAATGTAAATGTCCGAGGTGTACAGATGAAAGCACTCACAGGGAAAGTTACTACCTGGGCTTTCTCCCTGAATAATAGTTACTGCTGAATATCCCTGAGCACTGAAAGGTCAAATAGTAGTATTTGCAAAGTCTTGGGTCCACACCTGTGTGTTGCTGCTCTTGTTTCAACCCTGGCTTAGTCCTGTATGACATCTGAAGAACTCCCAGTCCCCATTTTTAGTGAAAAGAACAAATGGCCTTTCCTATTGACAAGGCACACAGTATCCAGAGGTCAGCTCTGCCCTCGAGATTATTGGATGGCTGTGAAGCCTGCTGGGAGCATCCCTATATTAAAGGCAGAAAGTACTGGGTTTTAAATCTCACTGCTAGAGGAAGTTGGAAACTTAGTTTGGTCCCACTTGAAAGAAAAAGAAATTATACTGCAAAGCAGCAAAGGAAAAGTTTAACTTATCAAAACTGGCTAAATCTGTCATGCTCAATTGTGCAACCGAGCAAAATAATCGGAATGTATTAGTGACAGTTGAGAAAAATGGCTTTTCAAATTCAGTTCTTTTATGAGAGTAATTTAGGAAGTGTACTATGAGAGTCATTAAGTACAAAATACCATAAATGTCAATATGAGTTGTATTCTGCTTTTGTTTGGTTCACTGGGTGACATAGCATACCCTAAATCGGATCAAGCAGCCCTTTCAAGAGTATAAAAGGGGAGAAGACATTCAAGTAAGTGTTCGAGGGACCCAAGAATTCTCAGAGAAAGGAGTCCCTGAAATTAATTTGGCCATCTTGGTGAGCGATTAGAGGAGGCTGTTGTTCCCAAAGTAGCACAAAGAACCTTTCCCTTCAGAGTACTCAGCTGATTTCCACACAGCTCGTTAATGAATTCGGTTCTCAATTTTGCAAGCACTGAGCAAACAATACATTTCTGGCATGAGGCAGGCACATTGCATGCCGAATGCTGAACGTTCTAGAATACGTGAGGCGCTTATACTCAGTCAGGAGAAGGAGGAGAGAAACCCATAGGACATGTGATAAGGGAGCCTGGCTCCTGGCAAGTGTGAGGTCGCAGTTTACTCCCTAGGACCAATAATAATCAAAAGAAACCATTAGAAGGCTCGGAAAGGTGGTTAAGTATAAATCATGGTAGAGTTCGCTGCAGTTTCATGGATTAATTCAATCAAGATATATCGGTGCCTCTCTTCTAGATCTTGTTCCGAGACATATGGACTCCAAACTGCGTCAGGTCGTTCACCTTATGAGAAATATGTCTGGAGCAAACGTGGGGCGTGCTGTGACACTGGGGTGGGCACAGAGTGTGGAGCACCTGTCCGGGTGTGAGAATGGAGGGCCAGGAGCAATGGTAATTCCTTTCAGCAAACTTCCCTCCTTTGGCCAAGAAGAGGCAAAGGGATGTGGACAGAGCAGTGAGCTTTGGGGAATGACTAGGGGTGTGTTGGGCGTGGAGGGGGGAGGCAGGAAGGAGTGAGGGAGTGAGTCCTCAGGCTGATGGGAAGACATGTGAGCCACAGCGCAGCTGTGGAGCAGATCCCTGAGCAGCGATTGCTTATTGTGCCGGACAGGATGACGGGCCTCCTAGAGACTGCTTCCACTAGTTTGAAAACGTGTGGAGCATGACCCCTTGTAAATACTGACCCGAAGGCCTTACCATCCCCAGTGAGTTTTACAGTGAGAGAAAAAGAACTACAACTCCAAAGCCTCCAGGGAAATATTTTTTTTAATATAAGTTCATGTTTATCGGGAATTTCTTTAGCCTAGAAAAGAATGACCAATTTAGCCTCTGTTCACATACTTCCAGTGATTTTACCCGCGTTTGTTGTCTTGCCCTCAGAGTTAACCCTTTACAGGTTGCAGTCCTGGGACATTTGCATCCGCCTTCTTGCGTCGAATGTGGCTCATTGCCACTCTGCCACACAGACTTTCTCTGAGAGCCACACGGTTTCTCAGAGAGTTGCCGTTGTCTCTCACCTTTGTCTCCTTAGGTGTCTTTGTCTGGATTTCCCATTGGCTGGATTTAGCCTGTGCAGGCTCTGAGTTTAGTGTTCTTTCTCACAGTCTTCCTCACAAACTCCAGCTTACGCCATGGCCCCTGTGACTTCAATCTGTAGTCTTCAACCTCTTCTCTCAGACACCAGTGTGCTGCCTGACAACTTACAACGTACTTCCTGACAACTTCTCTTGTACTGGGAGTTTTTCCAACTGTCATATAATCACTTTAGCCATTGATTCCATGGTATTCACATGGCTTATTTGTTCATATGAAATGTTTATGTGTTATATGAAAACACCTGAGCTGTCTTTTCTTCCTCCCTCCCTCCCTCCCTCCTTTCCATCCTCCCTCTCCTCCTCCTCCTCTACCACCTCCTCCTCCTCCTCTTCTTTTTCTCCCCCTTCCCTCTCTCTCTTCTCCCCCCTCCGTCTGTATGTATGTACCCTAGAAGAAGAAAGAGAAGATTTCTCTTTTGTTACTTTCACAATCATATTTGTTTATTTCCTTTGCATTCATTCTTGGCAGAAACATCAGTGAGCAACCACTACTAAATAAATTTCTTGCAATGACAGGAATAATAGTAATAGACATCCACCTCCCAGTTTTGCACATTTTTGTGGGGTGTGCTTCTTATCTGACTAATGACCTCAGTCAAAGCATAAACCCAGCTGGCTCAGTGGTGGGTGGGTGGGTAGAGCGGTTACACAGTCATTCTATGTAGGATGAGGCGGGACAGAGGAAGATTTAAGAAAAACTAAGATGAATCCTGCCCATGTAATTGTAGCCCCTCTGTACAGTATGTTCTCAAATAAAATAAAATAATATTAAAAATTAAAAAAAAAAAGAAAAACTAAGATGATAATCTAATCTAAGTAAGATTTATTTAAATATGATATCCTGTTAATGATATTCTTTTTACTTCTTCGTTTCTGACGCAATTATTCATAAATTTGTCTATCTTGCATTCAGATTTATTCTGCATGAGTATGTCTAACAGGGATGAGGACTCGCTGTCCATTACCACAGCCATCCTGCCTAGCCTCAATAACATACAACAAAAACAAGTATTTACTTTATGGGTCTGTGAATCAGTGAAGGTTTTTCTACTCTGGGGAAGGATGAACGGATCTCTCCATGTGAATCATTGAGTGGTTTTTCTAGTCTGGGGAAGGATGAACAGATCTCTCCATGCTTACTGAGTGTCAGTGTCTGTAGCTGAGCGGGGGGCAGTGCAGGGCCTTGGCTAGGACCAAGCAATCAGCTGCGTTTGTCTCACGGCTTTTCATCCTCTCAGAGGTTATCCTGACCTGGGTGGCAGGTGGGAGAGCGCCAAGGCAGGAGAGGACTGGACAGGACCTCTGCGGGCGTGGTTGCCGAATGGGAAAAAGTCACTTCTCTCACCTTTTTGGGGAAAAAAAAAGCCAGAATATAAAGTATGGATAGAGTAGATGAGACAAAAGTTATACCTCTTTCGGGAAAGAAAAAGAAACACAAAGTGGAAGACAGTGCGGAGAGGCTCTGTGGATATTTGCTTGGATATCCAATGTACCACGAGAGACAGCAAGTCCCAAGACGGATAAGAACTGACTGTGAAAGGAGTATGTGTACCCAGGAAAGCCTTACCTACCTCCCCTCCCCTTTTTACAATGCTCTTTTACCACCACTTAAATGTCTTTTAAAGTTAAGATTATTTTAAAGGAACAAGAGGAAGCAGATGTAGAAAAGACGCACAGCTACCTTCCCTTCCTCACCAATACACACAAAGACTCTTACTGTGGGAGGTATCTGATGGCTGATTGCCCTACACATGGGCCCGAGCCATTTGGAAATCAGGTTTTCTCTACAGCCTGTGAATGCACCTTTTGTTCTTCTGGTAAAGAAGCTGTTATTCGGTAAGTGAGCTTGCTTTACAACCCTCTGCTGCCTTCCCAAGTCTTCAGGGAAGCTTTTCTAGGTTACCTTGTGGAGTCAATTCTAGAGTCAGAATTGGCATGTGTAGTTTCATTTCAGTTTCTCACCCTGCGTTTGTCACTTGGTCTCATTAGCTTCCTCGGTCTCACTTGTCCATCTGATTTAGACTCCTGTCAACATCCAAGGCAAAGGTGACTGCTATCATTTTTTTTCAGTGTTGGCTATGGTTTTAAATCAATGAATCTTACACTTTGGTATCCTCAAACTCAGAAATTCCAGTCTTGCACCGATAACCTGTCTAAAAGTCAATTGCTGTTTGCTTTTAGGTGTTGTTACAAGAATAGATCGGATTAGAACTTCTCAGTGGAAGGCTCATTGGACATAGCCACAAGTATTGGAAAATGGAGAAGCAGCGGAAGTGACTACACCGTGGGTGAGAAACACCCAGCCTGAACAACTGTTCCAAGCTCTTGACTTACAGTCTGCTCTCCCCTTTTTGAATTACATCCTGTTCTATTTTGAGGAGTCCTAATTCAAGTTAAAATGATGTACAGCAGCCATTCCTCTACTAATAGTTAAAAATAGGATAGAGAAACTGGATTTAATCACTAACAGCTGTAATCCCAACTACTCAGGAGCGGGAGACAGGAGAATTGATCCAGAGTTTAAGGCTAGTTCTGGCAATGTCATTAAGACCCTACCTCAAAAACAAAATAAGAATCAAAGGGCTGGAGAGTAGCTCAAATAATATTGTGCTTACCTAGCAAGCATGAGGCCCTGGGATAGAGAACTTGTCTATAGATAGAATATCATATTCCAGAAAACATTTTTTACCTTATTTATATTTGTATCTCTTTATTTTTGACATGCACATATTTTTTGACATATCCATATTTTGGTATACACATATTTTTGACATACACATCTTGGTTTAAGCTTTACTTTCTTAACAAAGTATGTGCATAAATTTGTATATTGATACATGACCCTCCAGATAATAACCTTAAGCTAAAATGTATTCTAAAAACTTCAGAACTCTTCTGAACTCTTCTTTATATAGGTAGGTAAACAAACACACAAGTGCTTCTTGCACAAGACCTAGTCAGTTACTACCCATGAGCCACAGGTGTCCCAAGTCTGTGAACTCTGTGTGTGTAAGTTGCATAATTTATGCGACCCTGATTTTACAAATGAAATGCTGTGAAGAGGTGGAGGCCGCATGGAGAGGGTCTTAGACCAGCTTGGTGAAGCATGGTATCTACTCACCAAGTTGTGCTCAACACAAGCTCTAACATTGCAGAGTCAACTCCCCAAGGGGAGGGCCCCGTGCTCACTGACTGTCTCCACTTGCAAACCCTAAACAAATCGTTCCAGCCCAGGAAAATGTCCACTATTACTATGTGGCTTCCTCACATGTCCCAGGTGACTCTGCTTTATGCTTAAGTGTCCTGTCCACCTCCCAAAGTGACCCTGTGTAGACAATATACAAATCTGTTATCCTGACTATTAGTACAGTGGGAACAGCATCTTTAGTTTACATCATAGAGGTTTGTCAGTTACAAAAGTCTTCCTTACCTTATAGAAATGTTAGAGACTCAAAATCTGAAAAACAAATATGAGCTACTGAAAATAAATAATAAGATAGAGCTTGAAGAGTAGCCATTCTCGTTTCTGTAATACCTTCAGCTACCTCCTCCCTATACATTTTTATAGATTTTTAATTAACCTAAATATTACAAAGCACAAAAGTAGCAAAGTAATACTAAGAAAAGAACACACTGTGCTTACACCTCTACCACAGCAGCGCTTTAGCAGGGGCTGCTTCAAAAATGTGTGTGGTAGTTTGCATTGCCATAGCTTATGTCTGTAATTTCAGCTTCTTGGCAGGCAGTGATGAGAGGACCACAGCTTGATGCTAACCAGGGGGAAAAATGTTGGTGAGACTGTTTGGAAGAACATGCTGGAGCCAGGCGTCGGGGGCTCCCTCAAGAGACTGAGACCTGAGCTTTGAAGCCAATCCATTCAGGAAAATCTAACAGACTATATTTTCATTTAACCAGAAAAATGCCAGATTGGAGATGTGTTTCAAGGGGTAGGACAATAGCCATTAGCAAGAGTGAGAAGCTCTGAGCTCAAGCTCCAGCACACACACACACACACACGCACACACACACACACACACACACACACACACACACACACACACACACAGAGTGAACAAAGGATGGTGCACACCTCTACTTTCACTCACCAGGAAGCCATATGTAGTAAAGTTTAGGTCAAGGCCAGCTCTGAGCAAAAAGCACAAGGCTCTATCTAAAAAGCAACTAAAACAAAATTGACCAAAGTATGGCTCAAGGGGTAGAGTGCTGGTCTAACGCAGAGAATATACCATGATCGTGACCAAAAGTCCAAGCCCCAGTTTGCCTCTTTTGTTTGGCTGACATGAAAGCTTTCAACTTTCCAACTTGTCAGGATCTGGAGGATGAGGTCCAGCCTGGCTTACCCAGCTCTCTGCTTGCCCTTCGTAAAGACTGGCTTGGTTAGGGACAGGCCTGCGTTTGATGTGTGGACATGTCCATGAAGTCAGAGCCAGGTGTGTGATGGGATTAGTTCTACTCTGGGGGCTGGGTTGGGGGTGAACTGTGAAGACAGGGAGGGCTTCACCAAGAGACCCCCTTTGCATTCTTTAGATTTCTGATTTCAAGTTGAAACTGTCACAATATCTTACTTGGACTAACATAAGTTTGGAAAGCGGTCATCTTATTTGACCCCCTCTTTTTTTTTTTTCTGAATTCAGGGCTTGGGCACTGTCCCTGAGCCTCTTTGTGCTCAAGGTGAGCACTCTACCACTTGAGCCACAGTGCCACTTTTGGTTTTTGAGTGGTTAATTGGAGATAAGAGTCTCAAGGAGACTTTTCTTTCTGGGTTGGCTTTGAACACTGATCTATAGAGTCCATTAACTAAAACAGCATTGCCACAAACATCTCAGGGCAGAGTTGATGCCAAGTGGACTTTTCCTGAGAAGGGAGTTAGAACAGAAGAGTTCTACGAATTTAGCCTTAGAGAGATAGGATTAAAAACTATCTGGGAAAAGGGAACTAAGAGAAAAATGTGCACCTATGTTTGTTTTAGGCCCAGAGTCATGTGTGTGTGTGTGTGTGTGTGTGTGTGTGTGTGTGTGTGTGTGTGTGTGTGTGTGTAATCTGTAAAAATTGTCTGTCTCCTCTATCCCTGATTTGCAGAAGTTTGATAGAGCTGAACCAAATATTATTATTTGTTCTTACAAATCGAAAAAGTCAACTCCAACTATATCTTTGGAGGAAAAACAAAGGCTCCAAGAAAATTGACCCTCTTCAATAAAAATCCAACCATACAACTCTAGTCTCATTAACCACCAGGAAAAAAATCATTATTTTGCTTATTATGTGTTTAACTTATTATCCTTTTCATACTCCCCAAGTGCCTCAGTCATTTAAAGTCATTTTCTGTAGTTGAGGTTTATTTTTAATACAGCCTCTCAAGTGTTTGTGACAGGTTCTTGGGTCAATCGTTGCTTTATATATTTTAATTGTTAAATTTGATGAAGATTAATTTATTTATGTCTCTGATTATAATGTGTTTGTCACAAAAGGCAAAATAAAGCTAAATAACAAGTGCAAATTGGCTTTCTCGTCTTTTGAAATTCGTGTATAAAAATGACATTGTGATGCTGTGCATCTCCCATATGTAAAAAAAAAAAAAAACTCAGTGGGGAAAAGTTGATGCTTTTCCCCTAAGATCAGAAACAAGACAATGCCAGGCACAGACATTCACAGGGACTGCTTCTGTTCAGCACAGAACTAGGAATCCTACCCAGAGCAATTAGGCCTGTGAAAGACAGAAAATGACTCAAATTGGAAAGCAAGCAAATCATATTAGCCAGACCATTTTCCAAAGAAGCGAATGATCGTATACATGGAAAACTATAAAACACTGGTGAGAGAAACTGAAGAAGATGCATACAGAAACATCCTGCTTTCATGGATTAGAAGAATTAGTGCAATTAAAATGTCCTCAAAAGTCATCTGTCAATTGCTACCAAGACGCCAGTGATGTTTTCCCACAGAAACATCAAAACCATCTCACATTTATATGGAGCCCCCAAAGACCCGAAATAATCAAAGGCATTCTAAGCAGGAAAAACAAAGCTAGAGCTATCACACTTCAGAGTGGAAAATGATAAGAGTAGAATAATTCAAAGCAGCATGGGCCTAGGATAGACACCAACACATTGGCCAGAAAAACACAACACAGGGAGCCCAGAAATAAATCCACACATGTGCAGTCAATCTATCTCTGGCAGAAGTGGCCGGAACACAGGATGGGAGAAAGGACAAGGTCTTCAGTAAACAAGCCGTGGGAAATGGAAGAATCAGCTTCGATTCTGATCTCACCCATGTAAAACATCAAGTCAAAATGGATTTATGACTTACAACTAAGACTTTAGACTGTACCGCTACTAGAAGACAGGGTGGGAGGAAAGCTTGTCTAATATGGTTTTTAACTTTTTTTTCCTTTGGTCGACTCTCAAAGGATCAGGCAACAAAAGCAAAGGAAATACTGATGAAGTGGAGAGAGCACTGTGGGGTAGGAGTATAAATGTCACAGCTCCCGTGTCCCAAGGGGAAGATAACTCTGAGGCAGATGTTTTATATCATTTCCAAGAGTTAAGCTCCAGTCTGTGGTGGATTTATGAAAGCATCTGATCAGGGCGCCTTTCCTTCCTGGGGACAGGCCAGAAGGTGCCCCTGGCATGTCTCCTTTCCAAATGAGCCCTCATCACGTTGCCGGGCACAGTGCCAGAAGACAGCCTTCAGCCACCTTTGAGAGTGATCTCAACTGGAAGAATAAACTTCTCCAGCGACATTGCTGTGTCAGAGGGCAGCTAACACCCAAAGACCGAGGGACTTGGTCCAGCTTGGACTATCTCAAGTCCAGAATTAGCTTCAGGTTTTGTCAAGACTTCACTTCCTAAACTTCACTGCAGCCCAATCTGTCCCTCTGTCCGATCCCGCTTCCCATTCTTTTCTTCCATAGGTGTAGGCCCCGAAGGAACTCCCTATTGAAGCTTCAGCATGCTCACCGGAGCGTCTGCTGCTGCCTGAGGATCTCAACTGCTGTCTGTTGGGTTTCGGTGCCCTCTTCCCTCCATTTCCACCTGTGGAAGCCCTACGTCTCGGCGTGCTGTAAGGAGTATCTATCTGAAGCCATGAGGGATACGTGGGGTGTAAGGATGGAGCCCTCAGGATGGCATGCGTGTCCTTGTAAGAAGAGACACAGAAGAGTTTCCTTTCTCTCCACTCCACTGTTTGAGGATGGAAGAGGGTAGCCATCTGCAAACCAGGCAGGGAGTCTTCATCTGACACGGACTCTTCCAGCACTGTGAGTTTGACTTTTACCCTGTAGAACCTGTGAGAAGGAAATGCCTGTTGTTTATGATGTCTGGTCTGTGATACCCCAAGATGCTGCAGCCTGATCGGATCAAGAGAGCAGGAGATCAAGAGTGACCCTTTCACTCAGCCCTTCCCGCTCTCCGACAAAGAGTCCCTCCATCTCCAATGTTAATTATTTATACTCAACATTTTTATTTTGCTTTTGCTTATAAACATGTTAATTTAAAAATTGGCCTTGGGGACCAGACCCTTAGCATCAAACTCTGGAAAACCGGTTATTTTTCCAGCCAGAAGAAAACTAGGATCCTATTGGTACTGTAGACAGGAGGGGTCACAGGCTGGTATGCTAAAGCATGCTTCCTGAACTGTAGCTTCGTTGGTTTGATCTCTTAGTAGGCTGGCAAATGGTGACACAGAGTGGATAGAAGAAAATGCTCACAACTTTTGTAAGCAGTGAGGTTTAGAACTCAGGGACTCATGCTTGCTCAGCATTGTAGTTCCTCTGCCATTGTAGTTAAGATGACAGGACCAAGCCACTGCCCGCCATATTTTGCTGGTTGAGATGGGGTCTTGTGAATTTTTTGTACAGGCTGGCCTTGAACCTCAGTTTTCTTGACTTCATTGTCATAAGTAGTTAGGATTACAGGTGTGATCCCCTGTGCCAGGCAAAAATGAGAGTCATAAATACAGTTTTCCCTCCCCAGAATGTATATGGGAATAGCTGATCTGGATCTAGCTTCAAGTGGTCAGGAACGATAGCAAAACATATCTCATACATTGCTTTGGTAAAATAAGAAGTTTATAGCTTCTTAAAGTAATTTTTGAATAGAACTGTTATGTGGAATGTGAGCTGTTTTGTACATGTGTTAAAATCAGACTTAAAATTTGCAGTCATTTCTTACGGAATGAAATTATATTCATGTGACATGGAAATAGTACATTGTTTTAGTTTAAATGAAAAAAAGAATACTCTCCCTTGGCTTTTTGTATTATATCAAGGGGAAAAAAAGAACTTGTAATGGATGTTCTTTTGCTGGTCTTCTGCTAGCTCACTCCAAGAATAAGACACCATTAGTAAGAGGAAAGAGAGAAAATAATTCAAGTACAGGCAAGCTCTTCACATCTTGCTTGTTTCTAAAATTACTCTTGGACTACCCTTATGTCCTTCAGACATAAAACATTTCACCATCTGAACAACTTAACTACATGAGTTCTGGAAATTAGAGGAGGAAGCATTACCATAAACTAAATATTTGGACAATCTCCCTCTTCTTCTAACAACCCACTCTTCCCTGTCCTTTTATCTTTCTGGTCTTTATTGTGAAACGTGTCCCTCTTCTCTTTTGGTTCTTTCTGTCTCTGTGTGTCTCTGTATCTCTTTATCTCTGTCTCTTCATCTCTATGTCTGCCTTTGTCTTGTCTCTGTCTCTGTTCCCTTCTCTGCCTCTCTGTGTCACACACACACACACACACACACACACACACACACACACACACACACACACTCACTTCTCTTCTTAAATCCACACAGACTTTGTCATCTGCGTGGACTTGTCACTGGCTAGCCCATATTTTGAGTCTTCACAGTGCCTGGCTCATCTCATCCTTGGAGGCCAGGCCAGGGCAGCTCTCTGGTGTTTGAGAGTGATTTCTCTCACAGTTATGTCAACTGTGCTGGTACAGAGGAATCAGAGAATCGTGATTAGATCGTGATTAGATGAGGCCTCAGAGGATGATCAGGAAAATCTCTTTCTCTCAAGGCCATTACCCTTAATAATACCTACTGGGATTATGACACCATGCCTTTGTATTTGTCACTCCTCAATTCTGTCTCTTTATTTTATCTTAAATTCTTTTATTTTCTTTCTTTGGTGGTACTGGGGTTTGAACTCAGGACCTCAGGTGCCATAC
>NW_027206059.1:705000-818728 GCF_024711535.1 Dipodomys merriami
TCTTCCTGATGACCTCATCTGAGCACCCGAATGCACCCTGCTTCCTGTGGAGGTTTCTCTTGTGAACCAGCCGTTGCCTATGTAGCTTAAGCCTATTTGATATGGCTTGATGCCATTTGTAAGCCAAATCTCTGTGTGTTTTCATTGCTGAGGTTTAACCAGTCTTACTAAATTTTGATTGTGAGGCAATAAAATGTAACATAACTAGATGACATCTTTCAGTTCCAAAGATGTCACTAAATTCAAGGATTATCTTGAATCTATTGAGAGTTATTCCTCATGGTAGCATTTCTGTTGTGTGCAAACTAAGTCGCAAATGTATGCTGACAGTTGAGACGTTTCTAATTCAGGCTACTGGAAAATACATTGTCACATAAGTCTTAAAATAGATGGGAACAGACTGCAAATTATCGAACCTTTGTCTCTCTCCACTCCCTTAATGCATATTTTCTTTTCATTAACCACCATTTATCTGAGAACAGAACTTTCGTTGAAAGAGGTGATCCACTGTCTGAGTTGCTTAAGCTATTGAAGGGTGTTTCATAACTTCAGTTTGGATGTCTCCGTTTCAAATAGAAATATATTAATAGGGCACCTCTCTTCCCCTACAGTACAATAACACTCGTGACTTGCTAGTATTCCTTTTCATATATGTGTTTTACATTGATTTACAAAGTACCTAAGTGGTCAGTTTCTGTGGTCAGTTTCTGGCTATTTTCAGTGCAAGGTTTGAACCATCTTTTAACGTAGGATGCTGAACTGAATGTTTTACCAACTGCAGTATGTAATCATCAAAGGAGCTATGTGAGCTTGTACCTCTTTGTCCAGTGACTTCATCTTCAAATAATACCCCATGATGTCTAACTTTCTTGAAAAGTTGTGAAGTCCTCTTTTTTTATGAGATCTACTTTTCCATAAATTGTATTAATTCTGTATACCTTGACTAATGGCGTGTTAATATGATTAAACTTCTCTATACATTTCCAAAAACCTTAATGCAAATGCTTACTTAAGCAACGCAAAACTTAGCTGTGGTTTCCTTGGCACAGATACAAAGCAGCCTCACTGATTTCTGCTGGTATACTCAGATCGTTTCCTTCTCAGCATTCTTTCTCTCAGACCGGTGTAAGTAAAGTAAGTACAAAGAAATAACAGCATGAGCTAGTAATATTATTTACATCTGTGTATTAGCAGTGAAACATGTCTATTCAGAATTGTAAATCATTTCCTTGGCAATGTCTAGCTCCTGTTAGCCTACAGACCCCTGTACCATGTGAAATTTTCACTATCCTTTTCAACTTGTCCACTTACTTGTTTGCAAACCTAGCTAATTCTTAGTAGAGGCAGTGCCTGAAGTAATTCCTCATCTTCAGGATGCTTCAGGTGAGAGAATTGAGCAGGTATTCAGTTCCCTTGCTGAAACAGTTTGAATAGTGTTGGAGGGAACATTTGTTCATGGTCCTGAAGTTGTTCTTACACCTACAGATGCTTTTGCAATAAACCATAGGTGCAAAGCCATACCTCTGACTTCCAGGAAAAAGATGGAGCTTTTTCTGGGAAAGTGATATATTTATTTTGTGTGAGTGCTGTTCTGTGTGAAGCGTCAGGATGTGAGTAAAATAGATGTTTCAGTCTTTCCCTGCCACTTTGGTTTGGCCTCATAGGAGAACTTTTATGTTTTTGATATGTCTGAGAATGAAAGATGGCAAGCATGTATTTAGAAAGGACTTGAAGAGAAATAAAACCATTAGCATTACTCTAAAGTCTTCAGGAGAAAAAAAAAGTCTTCAGGGAAAAAATAAAATCAATAACATGGATTTTGATAAGAAATATAATATTTGCATGATTGAATGTAGAATTTAGGACTTGGGACTAAGTTTGTGTTTCTTAAAATTTATTTGTTTATTTTGTGGGTATAAGAGGCCAATTTACATCAGACATTAACAATATCATACTTTATAAAGGAGGCAGGCACTGGTGACATTTTTCATCTCAGATGAAGCATCCTGAAGTTCCAGGAGTCTACCTTGCATTACTAAAGGTATGTTGGCAGTAGAGTTATTTTTTTCTTTTGCTTTGGTAGTACTGTGAGCAGTCTATTTTCTTTGCATTAGAAATGCGTTATTGTCTCTATTAACATTCCAAGAACTACCACATTTCTGTTGAAACTGTAGAGGATTAGGTATGATGTTTGAAAGTACTTCACCCTAGCAGCGAAATATTTGGTCAGAAGTGTATTTGTTAGCATGTTTTTTTAATTAATGTTTATGCACTGTCATTAGGATGAAAAATAATTTACATGGTACTCAGGGGATTTGGTACATAAACTAAGAATCTGCTGTTTAATTTCATCTGATGGCTTTACAAGCAATGTTTCTTTTGGCTTGTGACTGAAGTACACATTTAAAACTCTTTGTTTTCTCTGATACTTTTTGTTCCCTTCCTTCCTGCAACTACCATTAATGCTGTTCTCCCTTCTGAGGGTTATTCCCTGTGTTTCCTCTCATTCGCATCTCTGATGAAAAACATTGAACGTGGAAGGAGGCACCTCTCGAGCTCATGGAGCCATGTGACCTTTCATAAAGTGTGCTCTGCTCTGAGGATAGCATGATGTTCTCTCTAGAAACTTCCTTCACCTAGGTAGGAGGCTTTGTATGCCCCAGCCATTTTTATTTTTGGGGGTCTGGTCGTGGGGCCTGAACTCTGGGCCTGGGCGCTGTCCCTCAGCTCAAGGCTAGCGCTCTACCACTTGAGCCACCGCGCCACTTCCAGCTTTTTTCTTTTTGCTTATGTGGTGCTGAGGAATCGAACCCAGGGCCTCAGGCATGCAAGGCAAGCGCTCTACCACTGAGCCACCTTCCCAGCCCCAATTTTTTAACATAATACTTCTAATGCAAATGTTACCTTTAGATGCACAAAGAGGTAGAAAAGTCCGTCTTCATATCTGAGACCTAATGCCTGACTTCTAATGGCATGAATTGAACAAGTTTTTTTTTTTTTGAAAAATTGGGAGTGGCTATTGTTGGAGCTGGAAAAGAATTAAATGTGTTTCCATTTTAGTGGATTCCTGAGATCAACACACAAAGTCCAAGCCTAAACTCAAGACATAAGTCATCAAATTGTCTGTGAACCACATTGTTCTTTGTGTTTTCTGTACTATCAAGAAAGTCCAGTTCAGTATCTGATGATTAGACATTTGAGAATTTAACCCTAAATGATCTGTCACTGAAGTTGTCCACTATAGTATCCCTCTAGTCATTTAATTTATTTTGAACTAAAATAAATTAAAATTAAATAAAATATTCTCTTTCTCAATTGTGTTAGCCACATTTAAAGGGCTCAAAATCTGCATGTAACTGATGGTTACTGTGTTGAATAGATGATTATAGATCATTGCTCTCAACGCAGAAATGTATTTTTAATCGCTTTGATGATATAAAAGAAGCCTTTTTGGCAGAGACACTGAAATTAAGTAAGAAAATGTCTCTTTTCACTATATGTGTGTTCAATATGTGACAAAGTAAAAGTCTATAAATATGCACTGCTGTATATTTTGAAAGAAGCTAAGTATGCTGTTTAATTTGGTACGAAGCTAGGTAAGATGTTTAATTTTATGTGTAAGTTTGAGTGGGCAGATACTCAGATGTTTGGCCACGCAGTATTCTGGATGTGCATGCGGGGTGAATCTGAATGAGATAAACACGAAAAGCCATGACAGCAGCGTGCCGTTCCTTTTGTGATTGGGTCTCATGGAATCACTGAAATAAACCAGAGATGCTGAGTGGGAGAAAAATCATCCTCTCTCACTGCTTGAACGGGAGCATGGCTTCTTTCCTTTTATCTTCTGACTTGAAACATTAACTTCTTTTTGGGCCTCAGGCTAACTGTCTTTCTGACTGGAGCTTACACCTTTGGCTCTCTTGAGCCTCTAACCTGCTACCAGCAGGCTGAAGCTAGTTCTTTATATCCTTACAACCTCTCCTTGTTTTTCTGCATTTCTTCTCTGTAATTTTGTCTCTCTGTGTCTTTCTTTACACACACACACACACACACACACACACACACACACACACACACACACACACACACACTCACTCACTATACTTTGTGGATTCTGTTCTTTTGAAGAACACTAGAACAAGAAGAGAAGGAGAAAAGGCTTTTGGTAAATAATAGAGAAGTTTGACCCTTGGATTTTCTTTCTTTTTCATACTGACTTATTAAACTTAGTAGAACAGCCGGGCGCTGGTGGCTCATGCCTGTAATCCCAGCTACTCAGGAGGCTGAGATCTGAGGATCGCTGTTCAAAGCCAGGCCGGGCAGGCTTTGAGACTCTTATCTCCAATTTACCACCAGAAAACCAGAAGTGGCGCTGTAGCTCAAGTGGTAGAGTACTTGCCTTGAGCTGATAGAGCTGAGGGACAGCACCCAGGCCCAGAGTTCAAGCCTCACAACTGACAAAAACAAAAACAAATTAAAAAACAACAACAAAAAAACACCTTTGTAGAACAAATAGGAGGCAGGTTTGATGAAACCTGGTTTCCCATATACTAAAATAGTATTATTACACTGAAGTTTATCATGCAAGGTGAGCTTAGATATCTTAAAAAACGCAAGTGAAAAGTGTGAAGATAGCTTAGTGATTTAAAAAATCCCATTTTAAATAAGAGATGAATGTGTGGACCATTCTTAAGGAATAGGTCTGTGCTCCTGGGCTGAGCTGGGATCAATGATGGAAGATGTGCGACTCTCTTTCAGCCTGCACCTTATATTTTTGCACTGCAATTCAGCAACCTCCAATAGATCATTGAAACATCACCATGTGCAAACAAATAAGCAAACACTCATTCTTTTTCATGATCAAAGGAGTAAACAAGAGTGGTATTAATTATCTGGCTAAAATAAATGATAATGAATGCAAACTCATTACTGTTGAGATCGATGCATGCATAGCAGAAGGTACATTTATTGAAGTCAATGTACTTAATTACATTTGGAGTAATAGAGTAGGCATGAAGTCCAATGTCTCATGAGCCTAAACATTAATTTTGATCTAATTTTCTTTTCCTTGATGTGGAGAAAATGAAAAGGCAAACAAAATTAAGAGACCAATGTTAACTTCATTAGCTCTGTGACAGGAGATTGTAAGCTGTTCGTACCGTGTGTATACCACATTGCAATCCAAAGAGAGGTTACTTGATTTTAATGCCTCTAATGTTATTATAAGGATAAAGGTAGGCATATGGTCTTTGTTATTCTACAAGAGTACAGGAGGCAGATACAATGCCGCAAGAGTTACACTCACAAAAACAGAGAATATATGGGATTTTGACACTGCGGAAGTTAAAGCTGGGTTTGTGAGAGTTTAATTTTCATCCAAAGATTTTTCCCCTTTCTGGAATTTCCTTCTCTTATACAAGCTATGTCAAGACATTTATGTATTTATTTATCTCTGCTCTATGCTCTTATATACCTTCTATCCTCACAGAAGTTTTGTGATCTTATATTTTCTGTTAGGTTTTTGTGACTTCCAAGCTAAAATGTAAGAACCAAGTTCAGACTTGTTTATAGCACCTAGCACAATTTGAGGTAAAGAAGATGGACAGAATTCTGTCACATGAGTAAATTAAGAAGGATCTTTGGGTGTTCAGTACAATAAATAGCACTGGCTTACATGGTATTTTCCTCATTTAAGAGAAAATAGCCTAATCACACAACAGACTCAATATTTATCCTTTGGCTTGGTTGTTAGAGACAAACGGTCTCCAATTCAGGAGAGAAAGAACTAATATCCATTCCTTTTTAATTTCATAGTGGGAGACTCAACAGAGCTCCATGTTGGAGGCACCTGTGCTGTGACACCTGTACTGTGACCTTAGCTTTGTAAGTACTCTGTTCTAGTGATCGAAACAGTCACTGCTCTTATTTTGACCAAGTTGACTATTGCTTGCAGTAAAAGTTAGGTTTTTCCTGTGTAATTAGCCATTCCAAAACTCAGTGGTTTAAACAATAACTCATGGATTTGGATGACAATTCTGTGGGCTGGCAATTTGAATGGATTTCTGGACAGTCTTTGTGATCACGGTCCAGTCCAGCTCTTATTTCACATGTCTGAGACTTGAGCTTAAACTCTAGGAATGGCTTCTGTCCATGGGCTGGGTCCCCTTTCCCCTTGCATTGGAAAGGTGTCACATTGCAAAGTCACCAATACAGGGAGGGAAGAACTTGGCACCACCAGAAAAGCTATTACATCTATGTTCTTAAGTTGTGTCCAGTCCTTTTACAAATGTGTAGTCCTTCTTACTTAGAGGAACCAGACAAAAATTGAGGATATGCCAGAAAACCCATTCATCACTAATGAACATATGAAACCCTGTCTTCTTAGTTGAGTAGTGAAAAATGTTTATCAGCTTTAGGCAAATGCAAAAAGATGGATTGCTATTGTCATCACTATTCTTGCTTCTTTACACATTTTTCTTTTGGTTTTCATAGATTTTTCACTATGTAACCCAGACTGTCTTAAAATGTGATCATCCTGTCTCTGCTTCCCAAGTGTTGAAATTATAGGCATGCTAGTGCATGCCTGGGTCATAAATTCCTTTCTTTTATTGGAAAAGGGATTCTAAACAACGCATACAAGCTATATAAGCTTTGCAAATAACGGTTGTAAAGGCATTCAGAAATAAAACACCTTTTGTTCTAACATGCTCTAAAAACCAAAGAAGCATACTTATTAGGGATTTGGATTTTTCCTGCAAAGATTCTTAAGTAGGCAACTATGTAATTTAGAAAAATACTAGAGAAACCACCCTTTAAATGGTATAACAAGTATGTGCACATTCTGCAAGAAAAAGTAATATAAAATTCTACTGGCCAAATCAATTACCATGGCCCCAAAAGGGATTTTCCTTTAATTTTTTTTTGTATTTATATCTGCATATTCTTTTTTTTAAATTTTTTTATTGTAAAGATACTATACAGAGGGTTACAGTTACATGAGTGAGGTAATGAGTACACTTCCTCTTGAACATTGTTACCCCCTCCATTGTTTTCCCCCTACCATCCCCTCCCTTCCACCCTTCCCCGAGGTTCTTTTTTTTTGTTTTTGATTGTGATTAAGTGATTACATAATTTCCGGAAATTCACAGTATTGTGGAATAATGATGCTCATTTAAAGTCACAAGTTCATTCTAACTTTAATTCATTCCTTTAATTTTTTTTAAAAAAAGTTGTCTTATGGTTATAGAGCAGAATGTGTTTCCATACAATGAAAATACTTTGCAATGTTCCTTTTTCTTTTATGCCAGTCTTGATTGCTATGGTGCCAGATTCTCTGTCTGAGACAACAGAGAGAGAATTTTGTTTTATTTTGTCTAGAGAACCATGGCTTTATTCACGCCATTGCTAGAAAAGTTGCAACAAGCCTTCTCACCTCTCTGCAGCATGGGAACGTGTTATCCCGGGTTAGAATCTGGTCCTCTGAGTGTAATGCATTCCCTCATAAACAGTTCTTGAGAGGAAATACTCCATTGCATGAAATCACAATAAAAAATGGATGGGCGAATCTGATGTGTGGACCATTTGAACTATGACTGTGTCTCTGTACATATGCCCATAGGAAACCACAAAGGGATACCAAACAGTGCACAGACCTCAAGGAACACGTTTCACCACTAGATTCCTAATACGTGCACTAGTTCAGTCTCAAATCTCACTTCTCCAGTTGTCTCAGAAACTGAATATGCATATTTTTTTTCATGTTAGAAGATATGCAGACACTTTTAGGTTGTGCTCTGAAACTTGTTTCTTCACTAAAACTTGCCTTTGAGGTTTAAGGTCCTTAATTCAAATAACTATAATAATCCTAACAGAGATGATGAGTCAAATATTTTTGTATTCTCCTATGACTTTTATTAATTATATATGATTGGCTCCGGGTCTCTGTGCTAAATGTCAGTTGGCCAAAAGCAACTTTGAGAGAAAATACTCCAGAAGTTAATCACCACTCTTCGTTCTCCAAATGTCAGAGTTACAGTGTGCACAATTTCCAAGTTGAGTGGAAGCACTCAAGGTGAAGCTGTGTATTCTCTCCATCCAGTTTGTCATTATTTGTTCATGAGATCCTGGGACAATGACAGAAGGGACCAGGAAAGAAATTAACTGTTGGTCACAGAAATGGATCATGCACACCCAATTACTGCATCTTCTTCCAAGGACAGGCCTCCGTGAGCATCATGTGAGACACAATCATCTTAACATCTTGTGCTCGTTCATACAGATGTATTCATACACTTTACACAGATCTACGTCTTTCCAATTGTTATCCTTCAGCTAGACCATTAGCCATGCAGCTAATGGTTTGTTTCTTTCCATACAAAATGAGTGACTACGTCCATTGTTAAAATTCTGCCTACCGACTGGTTTATTTTTTTTGACTTAGTTATAAGCAAAGGTGTTTTTAAATTTATTTTTAATTAATATATATTTTATTGTAAAGATACTGTACAGAGGGATTACAGTTATGAGTAATGAGTACATTTCCTGTCGAGCATTGTTACCCCCTCCTTTGTTTTTCCCCTACCATCCCTTCCCTCCTCACCTCCCCAACTCCTCCCTCCCCGCCAAAGTTGTAAAGTTCGTTTTCAACATAGTGTCTTGTACATCTCATTGTTACAATGGGTCAACCTGTATCCTTATTTCAGCATTTTATTATTTTCTTTCCCCTCCCCAAATTAGAAAATGTATATACAAGATGCAGGGCACTGGAGTCAAATACAGTGAAAACAGGGGTTATACAATGTGGGTAGAACACACAAAAGAAACAAAAGAATCACACAGTATATTATAGGTACATTAAAAACAACAGAAAGAAAGATAAAACCTCTTATCTTGGGGTTCATTTTGCTTAGCACCATCTTATATGGTCATATGTACATAGTTTTCAAACTTTGCTGCTTGTCCTAGATATATACTAGTTAAGCAAAGGTATTTATGCAGTGTTGTGATAGTTCTGTCCCATTGGTTCTCTTCTACACAGCTGATCCATTTCCAGAACGGGACCCTAGCCTTACACCTGTTCTGTTTCTGGCAATACTTGTTTTTATTGTTTTAATTTTTATTGTTATTATAAAGGCAATATATAGAGGGATTACAGTTACATAAGTCAGGTAATGAGCATCTTTCTTTTTGAACCATGTATCATGTATCTATAAACCAAGGCCAGGATTTCTTTTTAAAATACTTTAATCAACTAGTCATTGGGAACTCCTCATGAATCATAGGAGTAGGTTGAGAGACACAAGGAAAAGTTTTAAGAAGGAGACCATATGACTTTCACGTACCTTCTCATATCACTTCTATTTCTTGATAAATTGTTAGTTCACCGTCATGTCTTGGTGGGTCAGACAATACATAGTTCAAGATTTTACCAGTTCAGGGCACGTGGCAGCCGAATGAACAGAGGTCAGCTTGTCAGCCCAGTAAATCCCAATCATAATCCAAAGTCTGTTTCTCAAAAGAAAAAAAAACATTTTCTGCAAAGGATGGCATGGTTTTACTCCAATCCCTCCAGGTCTCTGTTGTGGTTTACATTAGATGACTCTTCCAAAGGCCACAAACACAGCGAGCTTCATTGCAGCTGCTGAGACCTGTAACTCAAGCAGCGGATAGCTTTGACTGCCCAGGGCCTGCTGTCCTCTTTCCTTTTTCTATTTACACCTGAGAACTTTCAGGTCCCTTGGGAAGTGGTTCTGAATAGCATGCGCCCCCCCTCTCAAAGGCCTATGTGGCTTTCCAATTGCAGATAGGTCCACTAGACATTATCTCACTTTATTAGTTTCAGATGCAGCAAGTTCATTGCGGGAGGGATTTCACAGAGGTGGAAGTTTTCTGAGATCTCTGGGGGATTTATTTTCTTCTTTCTGGAACAAACTGGCCCTACGGGTGTATCTCGAATTGTCAGATCAAATCGGTGCCATTTCATCAGTGTGGTGGCCGTCACCGCATTGGAATGGCCATGCAAGCAAGGTGCCTGAAGACTGGATGACAACATAGCGAGGAACACTGAGGTGAGGTGGGCGAGGACAGGGAACGCGCCCTCCTGCCACGCCTGCGGAAGGCAAATCACTTCTGATGGTCTTCCCTCAGAAACATGGACAAAACAGCTCTGGCCAGATCAGTGGTTGCACAGCCAGCGTGTGGGAAAGGGCTGATTGGCTTCAGCCAGGAGACCCCGTTTGGAAGAGCTGCTGCAATTTCTCCATGATGTTTGTGATCACCCAGCTGTCATAGTGTCAAACCCTTCTGTCTCTCGCAGAGGCCAGGTAAGTGAATATGGACCCTTGGCCTAGTGGGTTCACACTAATTACTCTAGCCTCAGCCATCTTTTATATTCTCTCAACTCCAGTCCTGCTTTCTCATGTGTTACCCATATGATCCATTATACGCATATTCCTCAGGCTTCTGCCAGTGGATAGCAGCATTCTGTGTGTGTGTGTGTGTGTGTGTGTGTGTGTGTGTGTGTGTGTGTGTGTGTGTGTGTGTGTGTGTGTGTTGCAGTTCTGTGAGCTATACTTTGAACCTTTGGGACCTGAAGAGAGACATCTAGAAGCCAGGAGAGGTGGCTGGAGTCTCGGGCAGGGCGACCACCTCAGGAGCTAGCTCAGCGAATTTCCCTTTGTGACAGGGAGAGGAATGGGTGGGCCGCTAGCCCGTAATTCCTAGATTTGGTTTTGTTTCAAAAAAGTAAACAAAGAGGAGGCAACAATGCTTGATAAGAAATGTACTCGTTATCTTGCCCATGTAATTGTAACTCCTCTGTACGGTATTTCTCACAATAAAAAAAAAACTTATTAAAAATAAAAAGTAAACCAGGAGGCCCGGTAGAATGCATTCTCAAATAATCTCTGTTTACATGAAGCAGTTGTTACTGTAACCAGCCTAAGTACGGAGACTGAGTACGGATCAAATAGCAAGAAATATCACACTACTAAACTTGAGCGCATGAAACATTTTTTTTAAATCTTGGAGCATGGTATTCGGCCCTTCTCATATAATTCTCGGGAAAATTATTGATTCGACAGGAACTCACTTTACTTAAAGACAAAAAAGAACTTGTAAAAGTGAAATAAACATGATTGATATGAATAAGTAGGTTAAAAGTAAGATACCAAACTACAGGCCCCAAAGAAAGGTGTGTAAAAAACTGTTGTCACAGAACCAATGGTACTTTCTATAAACAACATCTCCATGGGTTCGAAAAATCAATGAAGAATATTTTTATTAAAATGTTTTAAAACTGATTTGAAAGTGTTCATGAAGAAGAAATGATGAGTTAGCCCAGAGAAATGAGCCCAAGGTCAAATCATCTGCTAGAGAAAGGGAGAGAAAAGGAGCAAAGAAAAGGAGCAAGGGGAGATGAAAATGCACAGTTAAATGCATCTTAGCATACATGAGCACTCCTTCTTGAATAGTTTCATGCCAAAGAGAAATATCAATGAATGAATGATGAGAAATACAAATAAAAGGTATATTTTAAAGTTTTGCTTTGTTGCGAATCAGATTAAGATGTAAAATCCTTATTAAGATTTATAGTGTCTCTTTCAACTTGCCTAAAATTAAATTTGATATCCATGTGTGTTAATTTATATTTATTAGTTGTTAGGATTTAATGAGATTTTACTGAAGGAATAATAGAAGTTCTTATTTTGAACACCTTTGGACTTGCTTTATTTTTTAAATTCTCTTTCTTAAAC
Source organism: Dipodomys merriami (assembly GCF_024711535.1). Classification (NCBI taxonomy): domain Eukaryota; kingdom Metazoa; phylum Chordata; class Mammalia; order Rodentia; family Heteromyidae; genus Dipodomys; species Dipodomys merriami. The sequence continues at coordinate 716,754 of NW_027206059.1, forward strand.
AAGAAGTGAATGAATCCCTCAAATTATAATTTTCTGCCTATTGTTAGGTATCACATGGCTAGTCAGAGCTTTTTTTTTCCAAATTTAGATATTATGGTATTATAACTATAAGTACATTTTATTAGGAAAACATGGTAGAGAGCTTATGTGTACAAGGCAGTATATGTTTACATTGATGCATACAATATTCTTATTTTTCCTGAGTACTTTTAGAGTACAATGTTATTTACTCTTTACAACATCTCTTCAAGGTGTACATAAGTATCTCCATTTCATCAAGTTCCGTTGCTTAGGATGACTGGCAAGCCTTCCTACTTATATTCTAATTTATTAGTCAAAAAATGTAAATGAAAATTGAAAAGATATAGATGAAAAGAAATCCAAAAGAAAAAAAAAAGAAATCCAAAAGAAATAACATTATTAATACTCTGAAAGATGGTAGATGCTGGTAAGCATAAACCATTTCCCTTAGAACTTCTAGCTCTGTGTGTGTGTGTGTGTGTGTGTGGTGTGGTGTGTGTGTGTGTGGTGTGGTGTGTGTGTGTGTGTGTGTGTGTGTGTGTGTGTGTGTGTGTGTGTGTGTGTATGTGTGTGTGTATCCTGGGGCTTCAACTTAGGCCTGGGTGCTGTCCTAAATTTTCTTTTGCTCAAGGCTAATGTTCTGCCAGTTGAGCCATAGCCCCACTTCTGGCTTTTAGTGGTTACTTGGAGATAAGACCCTCATAGGGGCTGGGAAGGTGGCTCAGTGGTAGAGCGCTTGTCTTGCATGCATGAGGCCCTGGGTTCGATTCCTCAGCACCACATAAGCAAAAAGAAAAAAGCCGAAAGTGGTGCTATGGCTCAAGTGGTAGAGTGCTAGCCTTGAGTTGAAGAGCTGAGGGACAGCGCCCAGGCCCAGAGTTCGGGCCCCATGACTGGAACACCCCCCCACAAAAAAAGACCTTCATAGTCTTTCCTTTCCCGGTTTGCTTAGAACCATGATCCTCAGATTTCAGCCTTCTAAATAGCTAGATTTCAGACATGGGCTACAGGTGCCTGGTGGAAACTTCTAGTTTTTAACTGCTTATGTTCCACAATATGTATTGCCTTCTCTCTAGTGATTCTAATTATCTATCTTTCACCTATTGCCATGGATTCCTTAGAGCAGTTGCCCTGAACAAGGCCAGAGAATAACAGAATCTCAGGATAATTAGCTCCTCGTCCATGACTGGTTTGGAGATCAATAGACCTAATGCAATTACTCTCAGATGTTATAGGGAAAGATTACAAGCTGTCAAAATGGCAAGAAACATGGTTGGGGGTTGGGACTCTGTTTGTATATCCACATGACATTTTTTTTGTAAGATGAATCATTAAAAAAATGAAGTTCATCTTTATCAATGTTGGCAGATCAGACAAGCTAGCATCAAAAACAGGAAATTAAGACTGGCTTTGAGGTGCCCAACTTCCTGCCATGTCTTAGAAGTAAATTACCATGATTCAAAATTGAGAGAGATCAAGTGACATTGTGTTAGAACAATGGCCGAAGGAGCTCTGCAAGCCGGGCTGAGAGGTGAGTGGGAAACTCCTGACCCCAAATAGAAGACCACCGGAAGCTGACCCAAGACCTCTGAGTATGGCGGGCTCCTGTCTGTAGGAGTGTTGGGTAGTAATACTGCTTTTAAATAGGTACTAGGGAAATGGCGTAGTACAGGAAGAGTCTCTAGAACCACCTTGCAAAGGCCAGTTGTGTGGCCTTGAGTAGGTCTCTTAACCTTTCTAGCTGCAAATTCATCATCTAACATGGGGTTCATAATCATAATCATGAGCCTCAAATGAACTAATTTATGTTGTCAGAAGAGTGCCAGGCATATAACCAATGCTCCATAAATACTAGCTGGTTTTATTAAGATTGGGAGGAAATAGTCCAGGAAACTATGGACTGCAGACCCTGAGAAATTAATAAGCAGGAAGAAGCCACTTTCCCCGAGCTGCTGAATTTGCACAGTTCCCTTTTATTGTTTTCTCTCCCAAGTTGCTGTGCAGATTGAAGATAAAAGTATATAAACAGTGGATGGCTCAGTATATTAAGACTATCAGTCTTTCAGAATGTGTCCACTTTGCTCGTGTATTTGGAGGAGGGAAACAAAGTACTGTAATTAGCTAAAGATAAATTACCTTTCCAAGTAATGTCTACTTCCTGTGATAGCGCAAGCAAACCTGCATCTTTGAGAGTATTCACAGTATTTAAAGATAGATACTGAAATAAACACACAAACACACACACACATGCACACACCCATACTTCATTCCTTTCATAATGTTTTGTAGAAGGCAATTGGAATTGGATTCAACTGTAAGTATAAATTCTTCTCAGGAGAGACACTGGTACTTGGCCAGCCTTCTAATAAAATTACCAATTTATTTCTATTTACATGGTCGGTATTTATAGTATTTTGGACACTACAAAATAAAGAAGTCACTGTGCAAAGGTCCAAGTTGTCCTGAGAAGCTACTGTTGGTAAATGCTGCTCTTGGCTCTTTTCTTTTTTTTTTTTTTTTTTTCAATTTTTTTTATTGTATTTTATTTTATTTGAGAACATACTGTACAGAGGGGCTACAATTACATGGGCAGGATAATGCATACATTTCTTACCAAGCATTGCAGCCTCCTCCTTTGTTTACCCTTCACTTCCCTTCCCCGCCTCCCCCCTCCCCCCACCCAATTCTTGGCTCTTTTCTTAAAATGGAAAACATTGTCTGGTCATTATGATATGAAATTAAAGGTGCTCAGATTTTACAACCTGAAGTAATCTTTAATTTGAAGAAATTGGGACGGAAAGTCTTGGGGATCTCGCGTTTCCTGATGTACCATTCCAAGATGATGCCAAGAACCTAGATAGGGAGCTGGCTTCCTCACTCACTTGCCATTGCATAGTTTATTTTACCTTATTGGGGTTGGTTCTGGGCTCTAAGCTCAGGGCTTGGTCACTGCTCATGAGCTTTTCTGGCTCATTAGTCTTCTACCATTTGAGCCATGGCTTCACTTCTGGCTTATCGGCGGTTAGCCTCAGACTTTCCTGTCTTGGCTGGCTTCAAACCACCATCCTCAGATGTCAGCCTCCTACATAGCTAGGCTCACAGGTGGCTCCTAGCTTTCCTTAAATATTTTGGATACAGGTTTTCGTATGTCTTTCATGTGCATGAACATGTTCTATGAATTTAAACACTTTGTTTTCATAAAGAATCTTTCTTGGCTCTTGATGAAGGCTTGGGAAGATGAGATCCTGACAGGAAGGATCAGCATTTGATTAAAATGAGGAACCTCACCATCTCCAGCATGCCTGCCCTGCCTTACTTCCCATCACCATCCCTAGAAGAAGGTTAGACTAGAGGAGACCCTGCACACCTCATTGTGTCCCTCTGCAGGCTTGACGCCCCTTGTCCTTCAGAGCTATTCTATGCCTCAAGAGTAAAACTCACAGCCCTATGGGCCATCCTGACCGGGCATTGCTGCCCCAGCCTGCTCCTCTTCTTTCCCTCCAGGCCCCTGTATTCATTGCTGTCCTGCCATCTGCAGCACCTATACCATTGATATCCACACAGCTGCCCTTCCACGTCCTTCAGGGCCATCTTACCCAGTTTTGTCTGACCACCCTATGCACAACGCAGAGGTCATGACCACAGCAGCTTCAACTTCCTTGGTCAGGGCCTGTTTTACGATTGCACTGCCATCGTGTTTCATGGTCTAGATACGTTGGCTCGATCATTTGTCTTCGTTGTGCCTCTCAATCAGGTCATAAATTCCTTGTAGGCAAAGATTATGTCTTATTAAGTGTCATATTCTTAGTACTTTAGAGTAGTGCTCAATACATAACATACACTGAATCCATATTCTTTCAATGAATGGTTGAAAGCCACCTTTTTCTAATCTTAGATGGTGGAATAGAGTCACAGCTCTTTCCTGATTTAATTTCTCCTCATGAGATGGAGCTAATTGCTATGCTCTCTACCATTCAGAAGCGTGTACAGCAGTGTCTTTTTATGTTTTAAATTGGTGTTCACGTAGGAGTTTCTTATAGTGAAGGGGAAACTGTTTGCCCATAATAACTCAATAAACTCCTAGTTTTGCTGATTTCTAAGGAAAAACTAAAAGCAAAGGAGGCAAGCATGAGGATTTTTCAGTGTTGTACAGTTTGTAGTGCATTGACTAAAGAAAATGGAATTGTTATCACACCATGAAATGCTATGATAGCAATTTAGTATAAATGAGAAAGCATTCACATGTTTACATATATCTATGTACAAACTGGAGATAGATTCCTTTATGCCCATGTGTATAAATTTATCCTTTTCTACTATCATTGTTGTTCACTTGCCTAACTGGAATTTATCCCTTCTTCCCTCTCTTTTTCTTCCTTCAGTTTCTTTTTATACCTCTTTGGCTTTTCTTTAATGTAAAAATTCAGACCTCTAAACTAATTATGCAATTTATTATTTATTAGCATGTTATGTATTACATTTATTGAGAGTTTATTTATTCTTAATTTCCAAATCCACAATATACAATTTTTGTATTTCTCTGTCTAGAGCAAAACAAAGAAAAACACCAAAAAATCATTTTTGTGTATGTTCAATACAACTCTTCTCTCTTCAGTGGGCCTTTATTGAAGGAAAAACAAGTTACAATTGATTTATGTCTATTTTTCTCTATCCTTTATACTGTTTTTACCTGTTTTTTAAAAAAACCAAAAATTCAGAGAGAGAAATTAAACAGAGGAGGCATATAAATAGAACATATTTATAGTAGGATCTAAAATGATTTGCTTTGAAATAATGTGCTTGCTACTTCCAAAGATTCCAAGAGTCCTGGAAATATTGCTCATCAGTAATGTGTCAGCAGTTCTTCCGTCTTCCCATCGCATCTGAAGGTAAAGTGTTTCAGTTGGAAAATTTGCCATTTGTTTGCTGAGCAAACAGAGCCTCTGCTGTCAAAGGTATCATAATGACAAATGCAGGATTAAGTTAATGGAGCTAAGTGTGTTAAAATACTATTTATGTCCAAATTGAGTCCTTTGCAGGTGATTACTTTTGTCATATCTGCCTCGAGACACATTGATTTGAGTGTGTATAATGGCAGTGGACTCTGTGTGTAACAACATAGCCCAAGTAAGCAGCTTTCCTTCCCCTCTCCTCTTCCTCCTCCTCTTCGGCCATAAGAAGATCATCTTCCTCCTCTTCCTCTTCCTCTCCCTCCTCCAATATTCATTCTCTCTCTCCTTCCTCTTCTCACACATCCCAAATTTAAATGAGTAGCTTCTAAACAAAGACATTCACTTCTCACAGTTGAGGAAGGCTAGAAAACCCAAGGCTGGGGCTACTTTGTTCTATTAGTCAACACGTCTGTCTTTGTGGCAGTACCACATTTTCCCAGGAAGTTCGTGATCGCTGTGCTCCGTTTTGCCTTGCCATAGTCAGATCTCCTTCTTCCTTTCATTCTTCTCCTCTCTTTTTACCTTTGCCTTCTTACTGATCCAAGCTGATAATACCTAGCTTTGTTCTAAAGGCTAGATGTACTATGCTCTCAGCAAGGAAACACAAAACAAAATCTTTCTTTAGAAATGGGTTACAGACTGTCTGTACTGTCTTATCAAAGCCATTGACCAGCCCATCACTCTTTAGGTAACTCCTTTCATTTGTGCAAACAGCATATGTGTGAGCTAGGCTGCCGACCTGGTCCAGATACAATGCTTCACTTGCGGTTCTTTGTTGTAGCTCTCCTGTCTAAGCTTCGCTCTCCCACTACCCCAAATTGAGTTATTAGCCACAATTTGCAAGCCAATGATTTGGACCAAGCATCAGGAGGTAAACGGCAGGTCCACAATGGGGTGTTCATATCTAGGCTATAAGATAAAAGCTTTCCAGATTTTTATAAAAAGATCAAGAAAACATCCTATTTTGTGATATGTGAAAATGATGTAAAATTCAAACATCAGCATGAATAAATCCAGACCCGCTGGAAGGCCGCCAGGGTCATGGGGTCCTGCAATGACAGTGGCTCTGGATCCCCCACAATGACAAATTTACAAGTCACTGCCACACAGGTTGGAGGGCCTGCAGAGACTACATGTTTACTACCTGACCCGAGCAGATCAAATTTTGCCATTCTTTGTTGCAGGCATAAGAAACTCAGAACATCGGAATAATTGTAAGTTTATCTACTCACGGTAGGAGTCAATGGAACGGCAGTGCGCATTCTTTTGAATAGCAGACTCAGCTTAAAATAAGTGAAGAGACCAATGCACTTCACCATGTAGGGCGTGAAGTTTGGAAGCATTCACGGGGAGGGCAGAGGGGTTTGGACCCCACCTTCAGCTGGCAGCTGTTTTCTGCAGTCTCTTTTGAAAGGTCATTGGGACATGTCGGAGGGTCTCAAAAATGCTATAGGAAGCTTCAGGGAGAGGTCTCTTCCTTGTTTTATTGGAGACTTTCATACACAGATTATTATTGAAGATACATTCCCTCTCCCTACCCCCCATTTCCTTTCCCTTATTCTTCCATTTTGTTTTACTAAATTGTTGTTGGTGATTTTTTTTGTTTGTTTTTTTGTTTTTTTGGGTCCGGTCATGGGGCCTGAACTCTGGGCCTGGACGCTGTCCCTCAGCTCCTCAGCTCAAGGCTAGCGCTCTACCACTTGAGCCACAGCGCCACTTCCGGCTTTTTTCTTTTTGCTTATGTGGTGCTGAGGAATCGAACCCAGGGCCTCTGGCATGCAAGGCAAGCACTCTACCACTGAGCCACCCTCCCAGCCCCTGTCGGTGATTTTTTTAATGTTTGGACCAGAAGATTCCTCATACGAACATTCAAAATTACTTTCTCTTTGCTTTGGTTTTCACTGTCTTTTCATTATTATTTCTTATCATTAATTTATACATGATTATTATTATTACTCAATAAACAACAGTAATGTGAGAAAAAGTAGGAGGTAGCCCATTCAGTGAAAGCACTTAAACTTTTAACTGAATAGGAAAATAATAAAATGGAGCCATTATAATGGTAATAAAGAAAAGTATAAAATTTTCTGTTTTGGGGAGTAAGCATATAAAGTGTTCTTCTAGACACATACACAAAACATGTGTGGATGTATGCATATGTATATATATATATATATATATATATACATATACATACATAGTACACAAACATGTGTGTGATCATGTCAACCATGGTGCAAAGAAAGCTTATCTGACTAGTAGTGGGAATGAAAGAGATTGTTTTCTATAAGAAGATCATTAGCAAATAATTATTAAATATCTGTGAGGAATCAGCTAATGAGCAAGTCAGTTGCCATTTTTTTCCCAGTGAGCAAAAACAGTGATTTTGATAGACCATAAAGTTTTGGATATTATTTGCAAAGCCAACAATTCAGCCAGAAAGACTCAGATTAGATGAATTTTATATAAGCAAAATTTTACTAAATGAAATCAGATGTGACGACCTAAAATTAACATAGAAAAATTGCTTAGTTGTTCCTAAAACTAAGTACTGGAGGACTTATTTTCTCTTTACTATTTTGATTCTGACCTCTGTTAAGATTTGAACTCGCGGCCTCTCGCATGCCAGGCAGGAGTTCTCCCGCTTGAATCTCTTTTTGCTTTTGTTTTGCAGAGGGTCTCTTTATTTCTGCTGGGGCCCAGCTTTTAACTGTGATCCTGCTGAAGCCTAATGAACGGCTGGAGGAAAGGCACATGCCCGTTGCCAGCTCTTCTGTTGAGAAGAGCTCTTGTTAACCTTTGTCCAGGGTGGCATCAAACCATGATACTCCCACCTCTGCTTCCGAGAAGCTGAGATGACAGATGGGAGCCACTGGATGCCACAGGAATTCTTATTCACACATCGTGGTATGCCCTACTAGGGACAGTTAGAAGCGTGGTGTGGGCTGTTCTCAGCCAGACACTGGCCATAGAGCCTCATGCCCTGTCCAGCTTCCCTCAATGAAGAGAGGCCAACATCTTCTTGACACACTGGACCTTGGCAGGGTGGTGTCCCGATAAGGACATTTCTCAGCCTGTACATAAAGCCTGCTCTGACCAATTCTGTTTATCTTACACTCACCTTCCTGACATCTCTTTCCTACGCACAGTCTTTAATCAGACAATGGAGAAAAAAATAACTGGACTCAGAATATTCTCTTCGTTTGTACTAAGGATATTTCTCATCCTGCAGTTGATATAGATATCTCCTTAAGAGCAGCAATTACCGTTTTTCACATCCTCCAAAATATGTAGCACATTGAGTAAAGAGAAAGGATTTATTTATTTCACTTACCTATTATTTATACTCTATTTACTTTCCCTGTAGGTTTGAGCTGGCTTATAATAATAGTCATAACAGAACCATTAGGGGGATGCTTTTTTTTTTTTTTAAAGAAAGCAGAAACAAGAGCCATAATGCAGATCAAAGTGATTATAGTCTAAGTTTTACATCATCTCAGAACAGAATTTAGCTCTGAGATTCCTAGGGGAAAACCTCAAGAGAACACAACGGGTTTCAGATTCCTAAGCAGAAGGGTCAGCTGCTTGCTTTGGTCATAGAACCCTGTGCAGTGGGCCACATGGTACTAGACCGATGAACACAACGTGGGGTTTTGCTCCTGCTTCATTATTGCTCTCCCATTCTTTATAGGATGACCCAGTCAGATGCACCTGGCATCTGACTTCCTTTGTGGTATTTAGTGTTGAGTTTCTGGTGGGGCGATTGGGGTAAAGTTCTTAGATGGTGCTAGCTAAATGCTTCCAGTCATTTGTCATTCAGTACCCTTGAGTCAAATAGGGAAGTGAAGATTGGGATAGTCCTCTTCACACTCAGAAGTAAAGGTGTGAGAGGTTAACTGGGAAAGGCACATTTCCTCAGATCGGATGCCAGATTGCTTTATGATGAACAGAACTACGGTCTATATTCCTCTGAGAGTTAACCTTCCACCGGGCGAGTGGAATTTATACAACACCCAGAGCATTTTTTCCCCAAGGGCATTTCATAACATAATGGGTGAGAACCAAAACAGTGGGTCTAGTTAAGAATCAGTGAAAATAGTATGTTAGTAGAGGAGCTGGAGGATTGCAAAAACCTTATTTCCAGCTGTGAGCATTGTCGCCTGTGAATTGGGTGACGATGTGTTCCCATTGTTGTGGGAGAGGAACAGTCAGTCGGCTGAGAGTCTGAATGGGATAAAAAGACAAATGGGAAGGGCAAATTTCCCCTTTATCCTATGGCTAGGGAATCTATTTCTTGCCTTCAAACTCTTGAAGAACCTTGAAGGACTCTTGGTTCTACACCCTTCAGGGAGTACATATATTGTCTGCCTTCTCAGCCTTCAAAATGACATGATTCATCTTCTGTAATAAATTCTTCTTATTTGTCTATATCCCATTGGTTCTGCTTCTCAGAACACTAATGATAGACACAAGGATGTTTGTTCTTCCTGTGGCCAAAGCCACCGGCTTTGGGAATTGTCATGGGGAACTTGAGTGCAGTCATCACAGACGTGGCTTCCTGTCCTCACATTGTATGTAATTGAACGCGGAGAGCCTAAGAAATAGCACATCCCTGCCATTACTGATTTCAAATGATAATGGTTGCTTTCAAGATAATGTAGTCTCTTGGGTGATTTAATAAGCTCTTAGCCTGATATTGTGGCTAAAGTTAAATAGGAGGCAATTTAGCATTTTAGGTGCTGGCGAGTCCCAGACATGCAGGTACTTAGTAGTATTGGTTGAGGTCGAGGGTCAGAAGCTTCTTTTCTGTCAAGGAGCTGGTGGTGACTATTGTAAGCATTGGGGTTCCATAGCTGTCTGTTACAGCAGGAAGGGAAGGAGACGGTTATTACATGGCAACAGGAAGTTTTCTGTGTTCACTATTGATCCTGAGTCTGATGGCCATCTCAGTAGATAAATGTTAAGGTATCCCATTGTACATGTCAGGAAACATAAAGGTACTCTAGACATAAACACCCATAACACCCTCAGAGAGGCCTCCCGGGGTAGGATCTGACTTAATCATCACTGCTTTCTTGATGAACTTTATTCCACCCTCATTTTACCAATAAGAATTTTATTTCTCGCTCAAAAAGGGGAGACAGTGGTCAGCTGGGATCTCCCGTATGGAAAAGGAGGTTTTACTTCACGGACAGCTATTTTGCTTTCTTTCTTTCTCCTATCTTTTTTATGTGCGTTATTTGAGTTGCCTAACATTTGAAATTATCGAAGGCTCCTTTGGTTATTAGCTCACTTAATTTCATGTCTGAGTGTCCAGGTCTCCTGGGCGGCTTCATTCTGGAGGATTGGGTGCTCATTTCACGCGCCCTACAATGTTCACATCTTCATCTATCATGTTGTGCACAGTCATAGTGAGTCATCTCATGCTCAGCTCTTCTCCCCAGATGTCTAGGGCACAGTCTTGGAGTTCCCTCCCCCAAATGCTTTCAAGATCAAAGCCTTCTGACTGCTGTCTCCTCCCCCGTTCAGCTTCTTCCTTCTTTCCCTCTGTAAAACCACAAACAGATGTGGGCTAGGCGTTATGCACCGAAGTGTCACTTCAGCAATTCCCTCATTGCAAAGAATGTACATTGTGAAAATAACTGCTAAAAGTTTTACAATTCATGAATTAAAAAGAAAAAAAAATTTTCAAGCATGCTCAAAGGCTGGGACAAGACTCAGGAATTAACAATGATAGTAAAAATGACAATAGATGTGATCTTTTGTCATATCAGAAGGAGATTCCAGACTTCCAGCACACAATGTTCTTTACAGTTAGTTTTTCATTCTGTATATCTCTATATATAATTTGCGACTTTCCTAGCTATTTTTCTGATAAGGTCAGAAATGATAAAACCAACAGAAACGAGCAATGATTAGGATTCAGATTTTGGCCCCTAATTAACTATCTTATACTAAAAATATTGTCTGCTTTGGAGAAATGGGTACTACTAGATCTGGAGTTGGGGATATACCTGATGAATTTTAATGTCTTGTATGCAGGAAAGAAGAGGCATTATCATAGTCAACTATAGTTCTATCAAAAGGATCCAAAACCAACTTGATATACTTCCATTAACCAAAATCAGGACAATAATAACCAGAATAGCTTGAAATACATTGCATATGTTTAAATCTGTAATTTCACAGTATCTCATCATCGGATGTCCTCAGCAAACAACTCTTTATTTAGATAAAGGACAAATAAGTGGAAAGAGTCAAGTTAAATGCTGAAAAACTATTATGTTGGTGTAGTTCATGGCAGAAAATTTCTATTGAAAAATAACAAGCAAGTGGAGACTGGGTATGTAATTCAGCAGTAGAGCCCTTGCCCACCATGGGCAAGCCCCTGGGTTTGATTCCAGAAAGGAAAAATAAATCTACAGAAAATATTCCAGCTAATAAGTGAAAAATTGTAGGATTCGAAATACCAGCATTTTGCAAACCCTAAGGGAGTAGATGTCACTGATGACATCGGTGACACAGCATTGCAGAAAGAACCAGACAGTAAGGCTGTAAGCAGCTGCTTTGAGACATCTATAATACCACCTGTGAAGCTGTTTTGTCCAAACCATAGCAAGAAAAATCCCTAGAACCTAAAACATTTTTATGCCTTGCTCTATTAAATCAGAAGAAATATAGAGGCACATGCTAAATGTTACCACAGGTGCTGGAATTAAACAACCATAAAAGGGGCAGGGGCTGGGAAGTTAGCTCAGTGGTAGAGCGCTTGCCTTGCATGCATGAGGTCCTGGGTTCAATTCCTCAGCACCACATAAGCAGAAAAAGCCAGAAGTGGTGCCGTGGCTCAAGTGGTAGAGTGCTGGCCTTGAGCTGAAGAGCTGAGGGACAGTACCCAGGCCCAAAGTTCAGGCCCCACAACCGACAACAAAATGAAAAATAAAGTACTATGGGAGATTTCCAGCTCACATGTAAATTTTACAAGGAAACCAAAGCCCTATGACCTGAAGTGAGGAATTGGCACATTAAGTGATGGATCAAGCAGTCTAATGTAGACTTAGATTTGTTCTTAGATCAAATCCACAAAATGCTGAAAGATGTAATACAATTTTGAAAATGCCAACATTGGAAAGCTAACTTGGAAGTTGAAATGTGGTGCGTTTTTAATAGAGATACTGTGATTTTCTTGTAAAGGAAGTACTGTTTTACTTAGATATACATCCTGAAATATTTGCATGAAATGATGTGGTTTCGGGACATTTGCTGCACAATGATGTGGGCTGAGGCGGCCAGCAGCGATTCACAGGACAGCCGGGCCTGAGGGAGAGCTAGATGTGCTTTCTTTATTTTGACCTATTTTTCTCTTAGATCTCTGAAATTTTTGTTAATAACAGGTTAAAAATTCTGAAGAAACCAAAATGATCTTTAAAATAAAGGGTTACTTTTCATTGATTTGGCCTGTGTTTTAAAAATGCAATTACTAAAGAAGGTGGGTGGAAAATGTGTATGGATTTTGGTGGCTGCGTTCAGCTTTGCCAATGACAACCCATAACCCAACGTTCATTTTCTTTTGCAGCCTTCATAAGGGCTTGGCCTTATTTTCTTCAGTTTAAAGTGCTCTCTCTAGCTTCATGCATCTCTGGAAACCACAGCTAAGTGGTTTAATTTCATGTCTTCTGACCTCCCAGCAGGGAATAAAGACCCTTTTAAAATGAAACGTATTTTGAAGAGTTGGGCACAAGAACCATCTCTGTCTTCCCTTCTTCTTCACTCTGCATCATTTTCTATGCTTTACTTTCTCCTAACATCATGAACTTCCATCTTGTCCTTTTCTGTCTTTTCCGGGATTTGAACTTAGGGCCTGGTGCTTGCTAGGCAGGTGCTCTACCAGGTGAACCTGCATCCAGCCTTATGTCTTGTCCTTTTCATAATTATTTTCCCCCCTATAGTCTTCCATGGAAAACGTGATTTCCCCCCCCCCCCAAAAAAAACTGGCCACATTTGGTTTGTAGTTGATGACACATTACTTCGTGGAGTTACCCAATACCTATTTTTAAGTATATTGTGGTAACCTTAGAAAGTAGGTTATATTTCTCCATCTATGGGGAAATTGGTGATTTACATGAAAAGGGGCACTTTGTATACACACAAAGGAAATGTTTTCATAAGAAGATGTAAGATGCATGACACGAACAGCAGTTGGAATTGGAAGAGCTGGTGGAGAACAGTGTGAACCAAGATCCCTCGGTTGAGATGAACATGGCAGATCAGTGGAAACTTGTGGATGAGTACGTGACACGGGCTCAGGTGAGGAGAGCAGATAGAAACTGGGTCGTCAATGCTGTGTGGAGGTCAGGGTAAACTGGGTCCAGAAAACAGGTACAGGAGTTCACGTGTAATGAGGTGATATTAGACATTTGTAGTTCTTGAGACAGCAATGTTGTAGGAAGGCTGATCAGACATGATAGTGCGTAGGGTGAGAATTACCAGTCTTAGACCCAGGCAAGTGAGCAGCTGTCCTAGGCCTCATCTCATTGGATCTGTACACATTCTGAGTCCCTTTCACAAAATGTTGATTTCCTCTATACACTTGAAGTATTTGGGCCTGGTAATGCCTTTGGGCATCTTGCCCCAAGACCAAGCCAGGGTACTGAGGACATATCCACCCCCCCTCCCCCACACACATACTACAGGACAGGGAAAGTATAGAAATACCTAATAATTCAAAGATGGTAAGAAAATGACAGAAGTTTCAGATATAATGGAACACTTATTTAGAAAGCAAAAATGTTTTTTTTGGGGGGGGCCTGAACTCTCTGGGCGCTGTCCCTCAGCTCTTCAGCTCAAGGCTAGCACTCTACCACTTGAGTCACAGCGCCACTTCCAGCTTTTTCTGCTTATGTGGAGCTGAGGAATGGAACCCAGGGCCTCCTGCATGCAAGGCAAGCGCTCTACCACTGAGCCACCTTCCCAGCCCAAGCAAAAATGTATTTTATTCCTTAAAATTTTCTCCCTAATTTATAAATACATTGATGAAATCAAGATTTCCTTTTCATAATTTTTATTGGATTCTATTATTTTTCTGGGATTTTACTGGAAAGAGAGAAATCAGCAGCAAAGAAAAATTTCCTAATCTTTTTATATAAGGGCCTTTTACGTCCTACAGATTTCCACTAATGCCAATAAAGAATAATATTGTCTTAGAAAGCTTACAAGAGACCAGAGGAAAGAGCTCAGAGAAGCAATGTGATTGTTCATCATTACATTCGTGATTCACCCAGCTCTTGCCTGTAAATCTTCAATTCCAGACAAGCTTTGGTCCTGGTTAATAAATTAGTTGAAAACAATAAGCATCAGCATCCAAACAGAACTGGAAGTACTGCTCTCACTTTTCAGCATGAGCTAGACTAAGAGAAGAAAAGAGAGTCTGCTTTCTGATTCCTTTCTGGGTGGTTCATATCAGGCCGTTCTTTCTTCTGGCTTAATTGAAAGCCAAATCCTCAACAGATATACCGAGGAAAAGTTGTGATTGGTTTAAGTGGTGTCTGACCTATGGCATCATCAGATACTTTCCTAGAATAATCAAACTCCCTGATTTGTGGTCCCAGCACCTTTGCCCAAGACAGAGCCCAGGTTGCCTCTGGGTGTGGGAGGGTGAGCTAGCTCTCACCCTTCTCCCTTGTTTAATGTAAATACCTTTATAACACATCGTCTGTTCCTTGTTAATACAAGCAAAATATACAGAATGTTTCTAGAACATCTTCTTTTTATGTGGGTGTTTCTACACCTTCTCCATTTAGTTAAAGCTCTGAAGACATGATGTGTTTCAGAAATTATCGTGATAATCACTACGATAATTAAAATGAGGTATTTCTATTATGCTGCTGTTTGTACTATTCCCTTCTATAACAAATTCATCACTCTTTGGCATCCAATTATGCAAAAATAAAAAAATAAGAAAGGAAAAGAAGCTTCCAGTCAATTAAGCAAACAAGCTCAGTATGCAGGATTTTTTTTATGGCACCTTTCTCTGACTGTGATTACAAAATTACAGTGCAAGGAAATACAAATCTAATCAGACTATATAAAAAACATTCCGAGAGGGTAGAGAAGAATGACCTTGCCTGGTTAAATTGTTTCTTGCAAGAGAAGATTTGTTCAGTTTATCACATTGATTATGCAGGTCCTTTTAATAATCCCTGTTTTCATATTTATGACCTAGAAATGAGAGATTGAATCCTAATGTATACGACTGGACCAGTGTAGTCAGTTCAAAACTTAGACAATGACAAATTGTATAATTTTACCAAAAACACAACACAAACACTGAACCCCCACACAAATACTGAGCCCAACATGAAGTGTCAAATGCTGTCTATCACCTGGGTCAGTTTAGGAGGATTCCTGATGTGTGAGGGCTAGCAATGAGTTCATGAAAAGGAACTTTGTGCCTCCATGAACTGTTTTTGTGTATGTATTGTTGGAGAACCATAAATATAACCATTTCACAACGTGTCCAACTATTTTCTGTGAAACCCATCCAGTTTCTATGATAGTTGGTGCTCTGTGATGGCTTTTAATTTCCACATGTGTTTTGATCTTTTGCAAGAGTTTCCAACATTTCTTGCTTGTCTTGATAGCTTTGGCAAAACTTTTCTGGAGTGGAATGACTGGATTTGCAGAGTGTTTTGATGCTGTCTGCAGTTTTCTGGCCTGGGATCCTGGCGCTATTTAGTTATCTCTTGATAGTACTGATTTTCATCAAGATTTTCCTTCACAGTTCTACGTTAATTCTTCTCGTAACCACTTCACAGCAAATTACTCAGGTTTAACGTAAGCGTCATGTCTTTACTCTTTGGTTCAATGAATAGCAACCACAGAGAAACATTGCAAAAAGGAGATCTTCTATGTACCCAAATTGTTTTTGTTAGTTATATTCTAGTCTATTATCCAAATCTCATCAAGTATTTTCCCCTTTAGCTGATGCCTAAAATAAGAGTTGTAGTGATAGCTCATTTTGAGATATCCTAAACCTCTGATGGTTTTGTCTGCATTGATTTTACTATTGTATTTCTATCTTTCTTATGCAGTAGGAGATTGCTTTCATTTCCCAGCATTGAGCAATGGATAAATGCAAGTAGCACATACGGTATCTTGAAGGCAGTAGATAGTACTCATGGTTGTAGACAGTACTGCAGCTTTTTTGAACAGTGAAACACATACTTTGGCTACTGTGATCCACCAGGCCTGGCTTGCTTGTTGAGATGGGGGGGGTCTTGCTCTTTGTTTATGTGGACTAGCTGTGCCTACTGCTAAAGGTGTGAACCATTGCATGCACCTAGCTGACACAGGTTGTTTCCTTTTACGATAGTATCAGTAATATTAGAGTAGGGGCCTCTTTTACCTCGGCCTGACTCATCTTCCCTGTATAACTACAATGACTATGTGCTCGGTACTGGGGGTTAAACCTTTTTTAGTGGACACCATTCAATCTATAACAACATCCAAAGAGCAGAAATCACAAGGCATGGCAAAATTACTAAGTGAATTTATTACGAAGTAAATTTGGGGGGAAAAGCAAGATGGATAGAACTAAGAGTTTAAAAGAACACTGGTAGCCTAAAAACAAAACTCACAGATTAAAACAAAATTATGCTGTCTGCATAATTTGGACTCTTTATGGGTGTGGCTGACCAACCAGGGAGTGCATGGCGAGAGAAGGAATGGAAAGAAGAAAGAACAAGGGGAAAGAGAGTAAAGGAGGTAAAAGAGAGAAGAATCAGAGGAAATTACACCCACCAGCTTTCTCATCAGAAGATCCCCTCCCAATGTCCTTGTTCTAATTGTAGAGCTGGACTGAGCTCAACTACAGAGCTTTAATCTATTGAATTCTCTCCCCAATTATAGCTAGTTTATGAGTTTAATAATTACTCACATCTTACATCTACTCATGGAAGAGCAATGCGTCCTCAGAGTCTTTATAAAACGGAATGCTTCTGCTGTTTAAAACCTACAGGAGCTTTTAATTTGGACCATTTGTTTCTCAGTGAAGAGAATTTTTGTTGTTGTTGTTCCTACCCAGAACCCATAGGCAGACGTAACAATGGGCACACTTCTGATGAGAATTAGCTCAGTAGGACATTGTAGAGTCTGAGCTGGCTGGATGCTAAGGGTTATTGTTTCACAGCCTTGGAAATTAGACACGGAAAGTCCCTGTTCAGTCATCGTTCTGCCAAAACCAAATTGATTTTAGCACTTTTCTTCCCGGGACTTGGTATAGTTCGTGTTTTAAAGCATGAAGGTCATGCAATTCCTGAGAAATCTGCTCTATCAATATACTTTATGGCAATGAGCTTCAAAGAACAGATTCCTTATGGTTCATTAAGGACCAATGTACCAACATGTGTGGAGGGGAAGGTACATTAATTACTTTTTGTAGTGTATGAGATTATTACACGGCATTTTGTACCAAATTTTGTGTATCAAAGTTTTTGCCCCCATATGTTAAGTTACTTAGTCCTTCCTACTTCCCCGTGAGATAGGCAAAATAGTTGTTTTGATGTCCCTTTAATGGATAGAAAAATATCAAGGGTTTTAAGAAGAGGAGGCAAGATAAAACCCATTGAGTCTCATGTTGTTTTTCCTTTTACCTCATTGGTGCCACAGAGTATCAAGTAGTCCCAGTTTCATTCCTGAATTCCGGATGATTGCTCAGAATATAAAGTTCCTGAAGTTATGTTTGTAATTATGTAATACACGCAGACAGGATATGTAGAAGACAGCTCTGTCAGTGATTGATGAAGAGAGGAAGTCATGAAAGTCAGTCTAAAATGGAAAAATTATTCAGCATATTTACCGGACATGCTTGGGAGGAACCGTTGAGTGTATTTGCTAGGGATGAGCCATTGGGTCTCTCAGAGAATTCTCCAGAAGCTGCAGCTAGAGCATTGTTGATGGCTGAGATTCCTGCCACAGGCTTCATTCACGCTCCTTTTCCTGTTTGTCACGTCGCACTTATTTCCATGGAGATGGCCGTGATATTGCAAACCCTAGCGAAACAGGCTGCAGGGAGAAGGGTCGGAACAAAGCACTTCCTGTATGCACAGAAAGAATCTGGTCAGCAGTATTGCAGAAAATTAAAGGAGCATTCTCATCAGCACACTCATTTAAACAAGGGAGGAAGCTGATCTTCACCTTATCAGAGGTTTTAGGCTACAGCAAACACAACGGTCTATCCCTAAATTCAATAAACGTAATCAGTGATTCTTAGCACAGGGAAAGAGTATCTTTTCAATTCATTTGCCGAATTTGAGAGAGAAGAAGTTCTTGGTAATTTTTTTAAAGCTGGCTAAGAAGTAGAAACTAGTTTAAAGATGTTACAAGCAAAATAAAGGGAAATGCAAATCAATACACTAACCACATAATGCCTGGAAAGTTATTTCTTAGAGGTTAATGTGTCGCTGCTAATTTAAATGGTACCAACATAACTCACCACACCCCAGGTTTAGCTGGCCGCTACCCGGTGTGTGTGTATGCTGGAAGTCTTTCAAAAAGTTGCTGCATTTCTTGTCGCAGCCTTCTGCATCAACTATCAAAACGTGAATCAGATGTTTTTCAGCTGTGTATGAGATGGCTAAGTCACCGTGCTTCTGATCTCTGTGAGGGCTGGACAGGGACCGTGTCTGCTCTTGTGAAAGCCAGGGCTGGTCAGCCCCGCGTGCAGCTGGCTCTCCTCATGAGGAGTGGCTGACCTTGGGGGCAATCACTCCTAAACTTCCTGCCTTCCTCTTCCTCATGACCCGTGTTAACGCCAAGCCCGCCCGCCCGCTCCCGAGACCCCAGATACGCTGAAAGCAACCTGGAGAAACACGAGGAGCTGCCTGCACTGTCTCACACGACCCGTGCAAGGCAAACGTGTCCAGTACCGCAGACCCAGCCCCCCTCATCCCTGCTCTGGGGATGGGAGCTGGCCCAGGAGACTGTGCAAAAGGCAACGACCCTCAGAACCTTCTGAGCAGCTGGGGGTGGTTCTAAGAATTTGGATTTCACCGTAGGAAAAGAAGGAACAAAAAGAACAACAACAAATGAAAGGACCGGGGTAAAATGTGCAGCCATTCAAGTGGCCGAGGAAAGACACATTCCAAGAAAAACAAAAAAGCAACCATTTACTATGACTCATTTTATTTTACTTAAAAAGGGTGTAAGGAAGTCCTTCAGAAGGAAGCCCCGGTCTCAGGATGATGGTCACTTTTAAGTTGATTGCATTTGGCTGAGTGTGCAAAGCGGGCTCACTCTGATGTCTCCTCCCCTCTGCAAAGGCTCCTCAGGCCCCATGTGGTAGACACTGCCTGGCGCTGCCAAGAAAGCTGCATCTGAACCGGGGTCCGACTCTCACAGATGTCAGCCCAGCCACATTGCTTTCAGAATTCTAATGTAATATGTAATGGTTAAACTATCTCATCCAGATTAAAAATGACTGGGGGGCTGGGAAGGTGGCTCAGTGGTAGAGCGCTTGCCTTGCATGCCTGAGGCCCTGGGTTCCATTCCTCAGCACCACATAAGCAAAAAGAAAAAAGCCGGAAGTGGCGCTGTGGCTCAAGTGGTAGAGTGCTAGCGCCCAGGCCCAGAGTTCAGGCCACACGATCGGACCCCACCCCCTCCCCCCCAAAAATGACTGGGGTCCAAGCCCACATTATCACATAGGAGATGACTTCAAACTCTATACTTCTGGTTCTAGGTCCTTCCTGTGAAGAGCTGTGAAGCATCTAAAGTTTGCCTTCCTTCCTTTTTCAAAAAAGAAATTATTTGAAGAAGTTGTGCAGAGGAGCTGTCATTTAACAAGGCGGTTTAGGACTACAATGCCTCTTGATCAATGTCACCTCTTCCAACATTCTCACCCTCCTCCCAAACCACTCCTCCCCTTACTGTCCTTCATTTTCTAGTATATACATTGAATTCTTTTTTTTTTATTGTGAAAATACTGTACAGAGGGGTTACAATTACATGGGTAAGATAATGAGTACATTTCTTATCAAGCATTGTAGCCTCCTCCTTTGTCTCCCCTTCCCATCCCATCCTCCCCCCCCCACCCCGCGTACATTGAATTCTTGACTGCAACCACCCCACCCCTCCATCTTCATTGGTCTCCCATCTCCCCCTTTTCCCTTGGCCCCGCCTCACCTCTTGCAAATACCATTTCCTGGTACTTACTTTGTTGAACTTTGACTTTGCCTTTCTAAGGAAATTCCATTTTAGAGTTCTCCATTGAATCTACCATATTTCAGCTAACACCTTTGTAATCAATTGCATTCTGCCCAACGTGTTTACTTATAGGTTTATAGGTTAATTTCTTTATAAATGGCACAATGGTCTTCTTTCTAATGGATGAGTAAAATTCCATTATATATATATATATATATATATATATATAATATGATACACACACATATCACATTTTCTTGATCTGTTCGTCCATTGAAGGACATCTGGGCTTACTTACACAGATGCTGGCAAAAAGCATAGGGTTCTTGTATTGAACAAAATAACAGTTACATAGCAGCAGCAGCAGCTGCAGCAGCAGAGACTGTACTATTATTTACAAGAGGAGCTCTAAGGGTAGGGAACAGAATATTGTATAATAGGCTGTCCAGCGGCGTGGCATTTGCCGTGGCCGTGAGATTGGATTTTCATTACGCTGTACAGTAAACGGAATTGCACGTGGTTGCAGAGAGAACACTATCTCACCTTCCACAGCTCTTCTCTGCTCAGCATGTGTGCAGGCCCTAAGAATGGCAGGAACCCTACTGGTTCAGAGAATGACTCCCCAATAGTCCCTGCTTTTCAAGAGAACATGGCTAATTGATTGCCTTTCCATCCTGGTCTACTGCATTTGCCTCTTCTTAATCAGAAGACATCCGTCAACATCAATCTCCTTTTAAAAATCAGGCACACTCAGTCTAGTCCTTCTTATTTCCATCTGCCTCTTGCCACTGCCGTTCCATCTTCCTCTCAAGTCTATCTGTTCAAGGATTCCTGAGTGTATTTCCCTAACTACTCATAGTCTGTTCACTCTCACGTTATGATAGAGACAGCATCAAACCTGAGGAAGTATATGCTTTTTCTGTATGCAGAGTTTAATGAGCACCTGTGAACCTCTCTCCTTGTGTATGGAGAGAGCACTAATGATACCTCCACGATCCAGTCATTTCAGTCCTACAACCTGGGACAACACGACACATGTGAACGAGCTGCTGCTATACCAGACGGGAAGCAGCATCCACGGAGGGACATAGGTCCATGTGCTACCTCTTCACCTCTCTCCATCTTAGCCCTTCCCTCTTCGTTGTATGACAACAATTGTGTTACTCTTCTCCCAATGTTAGGAATATGTTTTACTCTTACTAGCTTTTAGATTTTATGAAGATAGAGTCGTACTCTGTATTCCTCTGTGTCTGCTGCTTTTACACAACATAATGTTTGTGAGATTTATTTGTATTCTTGTGTACAGCTGAACTTTACTGTTGTAGTTATTTCAGTTCGTTTTGCATTGAATTTTATTGGATATGTCTCATACAATTTACTTACCCATTCTTCTCTAGATGATTGTTTATGCTTCTGTAATATTAAGCAATGGGACTATAAACATTCTTATAAATGTGTCTACTGTATACACTCCAGGTTTTATAGGTAGAAGTGAAATGGATGTACTACAGGGTCCGTGTATCTTACATGATAATAGATCAAGCCAACTGTGTTCCAAAGTGGATATTTCAATCTTTATGCCTATCAGCAGAGTATTATGATTTCCATGTTGCCATATTTTATTGTATTAAACATAAACACCTACATGAAATATACAGTACTAATAGTATCTATCATGGAATAAAAATAGTTTAAGACATTAAATTAAAATTTATAATATAATTAAGGTTAGGTAGGACTGCAAATCTCACAATTCAGATAAAGAAATTGAGAGACAGAGAGCAATGACTTGTTCCAGGTCTCACATCTGAAAGGAGCGGAGAGTTCAGCTCATGAGACTATGTTCCTAACCACCTGACTTTGACATCCATCCCACCCTTCTGACGGTTCCTCCTTCATAATCGTTCATCCCCTCTTAAACAAGGAGCCTCTGCCTTCATCCTGTGGGATCCCTTGCTTTTTCTATTTGGATAAACAAATTTATATAAACAAATAAACAAAAAAGAGCCAAAGATGGTATAGCTTTAAAACTAACAGAGTGCATTGCTACCTGCATTTTTAATGACTCGATGAGATAAAAAACTTTAAAGGCATAATATTATACTTTATGATTATGTATTTACTTAAACAAACAGTTTTTAAAAGTCTGCTTTGTGGAAGAGATGACAACCTGTACTTAATATAAAGCCTAGAAGGGCATTCATTTAGGTTTTAACATTATGTCAGCAGGAAATTAGACTTCAGTGAGAAATGTAAAACTATGATAGAGTATAGAACAAACACACAACCATGTACACACAGAGACTTTTCTTTACACAAAACAAAAATAAATGGAAATGTGGTGCCCTTTCGGAATGCAAATAAGCATCTGTTTCTCCACCAGTGTTGACACTTAAAATGGAGGGAGAGAGGGACAGAGGGAGACAGAGAGGGAGGGGAGAGGGAGGGACGGAGGGAGAGAGAGAGAGAGAGATTGTTTTTGGCTTGAGACTTCCATTTCTTTATTGTGACAATCATCTGTCACCAAGGCCAACAAACCTTGTTGTGACCAGAGTCACAGCAGAGACACGGAATAGAAAAAATGACAATGTTTGGAATTAGTACAACTACCCATTATGGAAAAAGAAATTAGAGTTTCACATTAAATGGTGGATTCGTTTCTTACCTGATCTTCTTACCTCCTGTTAAAATGTCACGAATTATATCCACGAGCATTTGCAACTGCTAGGTTTCATTATTTGTCTAGCAATGGAGGCTGACTTATAGAAATTCCATTCTAAGAAAGCTCAATATCATAACTGGTTCACAGGGGGAGGAGAAGAAGGGAGAGAGCTTTATTCATTCCTAAAGGCACAGAGAAACAAATACTACATGATCTCATGGAACTATAGAGCAGAACAGTGGTTGATGGGAGAGATAGAGGGGATGTGGAAGAGGAGCTTTGGAGGACAGACACTGATCAAAGATAACAATATTCTAACTGGATCTATTGTACAATATGGTGATAATAGCAATAACAATACATTGGGTTCTTAAAAATGCTAACAGAGCAGATGTTAAGTATTCCTACCCTACAAACCACCATGTGAAAAATGGGTGAGTGGGTGCACATGTTTTCCTTCAATTATTGCCTTTACCCAATCTCGATTAGTCTCTCTTCAAATGCTCCATCTCCTTCTGGAAGTCCCAAACATACTACCTGCTCTGTTTCCCCTACTACTTCTTAGGATTTGATTGTATTAGTCACCGAGTGCTGGGTAACAAGTGCCTCCAAACTTAGTGCCCTAAACCACAGCGCTCACTACTTCATAGTTTCTGTGGGCTCAGAGTCTGAATGGGGTTGTCCTCGGGCTCTGGTGTCTTACCAGGGTGCCTTCATCTCAGGCTTGGCTGAGAAGGACAGTTCACGTTGATCACTGCACTGTTCTATACATTTACTAAAAACCATTGATCCTCACCCTCAAATGGATGCATATTCTGATATGAGATATGCCACGATAAAACAACCAAAACTTTCATAAAAGTTAGATAACTGCACCTATTTCCCTTTATACATTTTATTTGGTTCTATTTTAAATCCACCTAATTACATATTATCTCATTATAGGACCATTTCATACTTAACTTACACTTTAATTAGCATGCTTTTTTTCTTTTTAAACTATCTTAGAGGATTCTGAATAGCCTTGCTCGATGGTCTATTTTCAATATTTAAATTGTTCTGTTTCTTAAACTGACAAACACAGTGACTGTTGATCTGCAGGCTCTTTATTCTTGTGGTGTTTTTCATTATAAAATGTGTGTAATTTTCCTCATCAGCTCTTTTGTAGCAGCTGTTAGAGCTGTGGGAATACTCTATGTCCTGTGTTTTAAAAGTGCCCCATCGAAATATTTTTGTATTTCTGTGTATGTGATTTTGTTGTTGCTAATTTTCAGCCTTGTAGGTAGCTAGTATATGTTCAGATGTCTCAGGAGGACAATTATCTTTCTCTTTTGGATCTGAGGAGATAGAAAACTTCCTACTGCTTTCGCATTCAGTGCATACATATTTTCCACACTTTTTTAAATAGCCAGGGTAGCTTTCTCTGCCTGAACTCTGTCTCCAAGCCTGCCCAGGTGTTCACAACCTGGGGCACTGTCTGGAATTAAATCCAAAACTCTCCACATAATATTAATTTTGACTTCTCTTTGTGTATTTGAGTGTTCTTTTTTTTTTGCTCTTCACATTTAGGAGTTGTTTTCCCTTTCCTTCTTTTGAAAATAAATATGTAAAATATTTTGGATTATGTTTTATTTACCTTTTGCATTTTTTTTTGTCGGTTGTGGGGTTTGAACTCTAGGCATGGGCACTGTCCCTGAACTCTTCAGTTCAAGGTGAACACTCTACTGCTTGAGCCACAGCGCCACTTCCAGTTTTCTAGTGGTTTATTGGAGATAAGAGTCTCATGGACTTTCCTGCCCCGGCTGGCTTTCAACCGCAGTCCTCAGATCTCAGCCTCCTGAATAGGTAGGACTACAGGCGTGAGCCACCGGTGCCCGGCTTTTTACCTTTTGCATTTATTTGGAGTGTGTAGATAATCTTTGGGTTCTCATTTCACTTGATTCTTTGAAACACTGACTATGTCAATTTGTGCTTTCAGTGCTAATTCCCTATTCCTGGGTTTCGATGACATCATTCTCCCTTATATATTTTTTCCTACTGATCAGAAACATTAATAGCTTGTTGGGAAAGCACAAACTGTGTCATCTGAATTCTAAATGTAAGAACTAAGGCTTTCATTTATATGCTATATGTGTAGTTAACGATGAGACTAAGAATTTTATCTTCAAAATGGAAAGAGCCATCATTTTTAATGTCATCTGGAAAAGAAAACAATGTGAAGGATATGACCGAGGTCACAAGACTCATGAGCTGGAATGACAGATTCAGACGACTGTGGCTGCCCGTCAGGAAACTGGAGACTTAGGGTTCCAGGCTTTGGAAGCCAGAGACTTACAGCTAGAGGTGGTCTAGATACTCAAGAGTTTCTGTTTCAGATTCTCATTGCCATTGGCCTAGCATTCAGCCACGAGGGAAATCCTTGGCTCTAAGCTAAAGACAACAGCATTGTTGGCAGTCAGTACCAGAAGGGCTACACCTGGTGTTGGTACCTTTGGTGGTGAAGCTCTCCATCTCCAGGCATTGGGCTCCCGGGAACTCATCCAGTGGTGAGGGCTTGTAGTCTCTTGCCCACCAAACTTTGATCTTTTGCAGACTTGGCTCGCTGCCTTCTCTATATTTCCATTGCTTTTAAAAATAATTCCATTGTCTTTTGCCATCTGCCATCTTTGCTGCTTCTGACGCTGGCTTCTTTCTGAAGTGCTCAGTCACTGCTGGAGTGCTAGCTCAGGGACAGTACCCAGGCCATGAGTTCAAGCCCCAGGTCTGGCACACATGCACACAACACACACACACGCACACATGAACACAACACACACACACACACACACACATCTTTGACTATGTATCCATGACTAGCTTTGTTTCTCAATACTCAGCAAGTCACAAGCACTTCTTCATTTTGGATATCTTGGTGAAAATTTTAAGCCTGTTACTAAACATTTGAATTTTTTTTCAAAAAGCTTTGTTTTATTTCAACAAACTGTCCCATTGTTATTTCATACTTCCCGCTTTTTCTTTTCCCATTGAAGCCTCCAGGCTAGGCCTTGAGGACACTGTGAGACAAAGATGGCCGTCCGTCTCTACTGTCACGTGCACTTGTAAAAAAAAACAAAAACGAAGTTCTCACGTTTGCACAACCCTGGTTCAAGTGTTAATGCCTCAGAAACATTAATCTGGCACTGAAATGGAACGTTGGGTTCTCATTTGGGGGTCTTTACTGTAAGATAGAAAAACGTATGTCCTAAGGCAGCCTTTAGTTGTTTAATCAGGGGTAGTCCATGACAAATGATAGCTTTTAGGAAGCTCCATGCCCCAGGCTCTTCCTAGCTCTTGCTTCTATTTATTCTGACCTGAAATGTCATCTTCCTGGTTGCAGATGCCACCTATCTGCTTCCCTATCTGCCGCTGGCCTTTCGTGCAAGAAGCACTGTGTTGGCGGAGGGCAATTGAGGAGGGAGGGTCAACAGCTCAGCCATCTCGGAAACAGAAAAGAGTAGCTGCTCAATTTTCTGATTAATGTAATATGTTTGAAGAATGAACAGTGTGAAGGAGTCAAAGCTTTCTCTCTGCACCCGTGTTTAGCTCTGCCATGCTAGTGCAGAGTGTGGGTTGCACAAGGTGACTGATGTTTTGTTCATCGAGTTACTTCCAAACTAAATTTGATGGAAATGTCTACCAATGATTTGAACATGCATTTCTGTCTTTATTTTTAGCTATTGTCAATGATTGCCACTCTATATGATTGTACCACCTAGTATTTATTTGCAAATTAGGAGCTAAATCTGTCAGTATATTAACATAGAATCCAGGGTCTTCTAAATACAGATACAATTAATAGGTTAATGAATACCTTAGTCATTTTTATTATACACATAAGAACAATTAACAAATTGAAACTGAAGCAGTGCTATTGGGTGTAGACAACACCAATGACAGGAAACACAGATGCATTTTCACTCTCATTTATTAATTATGTGACCTTCAACAAGCCGCGGAGCCCTCACAAATCTGATTAATAATTCAGGGAGCAGTAGGAATCATGCTATTCGAAGGACTCACAGTGGGGTTGGGAGGAACCAGAGAGTTAATACTCAGAAACCCCTTTGCGGTCACGAGCATTCTAGACCCAATTCCTACTCAAATGCCTCGGTTGTTGAAACTATGAGCGGGCTGAACTCACAGCTCACTTAAGTGGGCTGTTTCTAAAATTACTTAATTTGGTTTTGGACATAAATAAATAGTCGTTGTCCTGCCACTAAAGAAAAGGGAAAAGGAGATAATTTTTATTCCATGTTGTTAAATTTACATGACTTTTATCTGCCACTTCCTAGGATTCTGTAGATATTTCATTATTCCATATGGTGTCATTTTTTATTTATGAAAAGGTAAGCTTTCAGAATATACCTGCACTACTCCTGAGGACATAAAGGAGGGAATAAACATGATACAAAGTCATAAGGTCAGCTTTTGTTGTTATTAAATATGAATTCAGCCAAAGGATAGACAAGTGAAATTGGAAAATATTATGGAAAAAAATCAATGAAAAAGAAGTCTTAAATTGTCTCTAAAGATAATTACAAGCCAGGACTTCTAAACAGCTAGAATTTATGGGCTAATAAGTGCTATAGATATTAATAACATGGAAATTAGGAAACAAACAAGGGAAGACTAATTTAGAAACTGGCAATTTTAAGGGCATGAAAATAAACCACGTGTAAATTGTATATTTTATTTTTAATTGGTGTATAACATTTTCTAGGAAATAATGAATGCATCTAGATATTTACTCCTAGTTTCAAGTGGTAATAAATGAAGTGGCCTAATTTCATGCATGCAAAAATCACTCATACAAGGAGCAGGTCTTTAGAAAAAAAAAAGTCAAAAGCTCTTCTCCTTTCTTCTTTAGCCAGCAAGTCTTGAAAGAAGTCTTTTAAGCTGCATTTTCTGTGCATGTATGAATTTTCTGTTCATTTTTGCACATAAATGAGATTTTAAAAATTCCAAGGCAGGTAAATTCCTTTATCAGTTACCTCTTAGGTTAGTTTTGATGGCTTTGCTCTCTAACAAACTCGCTGCACTGTTATTGAATAGCCTTGTCTTATCCATAGCCATAAGGGCTTTGGATAGAGGTGCTTGGTATACCGCACGGAAGTCTGTCTTTACCCCAAAACCAATACCACCAAAAAGAAAAAACTCATTGTTTGGGAGTAAATTACTGTGGAATATGTGATCAGTTAACCAAGCATGTAAGTCCTTAAATGTGCTTAGTACATATATTTTTTTATTAAATGAAGACTCGCTATTTCTGAATAGGTATACATGTATGTTATAGATATTATAAATACATGCACATGTATATATGTATATATTTATACATAAAAGGAAAAGCTTTTCTCTGCCACATGGATTTATCTTGCCTTGACTACGTTTTTCTGCTTAACAGATCAGCACATTCTGAGATATTGCTTGATAGTTCCTGATCTCTAGGTGTAGAAAAATCATATAGTTCAATGATCTCTAATTGCTCAAAATGTCCTTTCTGTGTAGAATGACTGCCCGTTGAGTCTCCTGGTGTGGCTGTTTAGTAAGCTGAATTTACATACTTCCTGTATCTTCTACCCAGCATTGGAACAGTGGGTTTGTTTTTATGGGTTTTTGTCAGAAAGATAATCTCTAACACAGGAATTAGGAAGAATGACTTCAAATTGAGATAGAAATTGAACACAAACTCTGGGCCCCTTCTGGATACAAGCATGGATGGCCAAATGGATTTTATAAGACTTTCCCCCATGCTCCTGACTGAAGCAATGTGGGGCCTTGTCTGGTTGTGTCCAAGGTCCATGTGCTGCTCTAGAATCAGCTATTTTACAAAGAGCATCTTCTTTTCAAAAGAGAGATGCTAATTTATATACTGTATCCTCAGGGTGAGTTGTAATTGATAATAGCAATTAAATTCTGAACAATTCAATAACATGCAGAGATTGACCCTATTTCTGTTGGCAGACAGTTGAGGTAAAAATGAAGAAAAAGTAAAATTATGCCCAAGGACAAACATGAAGTCATGCAAAGTCATACAAGTCAAGAAACTTTCAAAGGGATAGCAAACATGCTAAATCATAAGTGACCTACTAAAATAACATAGCTGTTTTCTCTGTGAAAATAAATTTGTAAGTCAAATAATGTAACCCTTTGATATTGAGTTAACCAAACAGAAAATATATTGATATTAATTTTTCTAATGGCAGATTTGTACACGTTCTTCTTCATTAGAATGATGTGTTCTTTCCTGTCTTTAATCAAGTACCATCAGTCACTTTATCAGCATACTGTAGCACATCAGCACATAATGTGCTGTATATCCTTCTCCCGACAGAACTCCATAAACCATGGGGCTGGCGAACATAAATCACACGGTCTTCTATTTTGCCTTGAAAGTAAACACCAGTACTCAGCTAATAAATACAAAAAGGAAACCACAACTTCTACATAATATATGAAATTTCACTGAAGATATTCATTAACATTAAGTGCTTTATGTGAAAATAGAACCTTGGGAAGTTATTTTTAATCCCTGTTAACCATTGACAGGATCAATGAATGATGACTGCTTCCTTGACTTCTGCAATAATATTTTTTTCTAATTAATGATTTATTTCATTTTTTTGGGCAGTAAGCAGCATAAACTTAAGGCCTCACACTTGTTAGGGAACTGCTCTACTATTAGAGCCACAACCAAGTCCTTGTTTGCTTTAGTTATTTTTCAGATAGGATCTTGATACCCTTTTCCTTGACTGGACTTGAACCATGATTCTGTTCATCTCCATCTCCCGAGAAGCTGGAGGTATAGGAATGAATCACTATGCCCAGGTACTTTTATTTTTAATTGGCCTATAATTATGTATATTTATGGGTACTCATGATGATATTTCATTGTATACACATATCCATTGCATGATGCTCAAAGCAAGGTATTGAGCCCATCCATCACCTGGAACAGTGATCATTTCTTTGTGTTGAGAACATTCAAAATCTTCTAGTGAGTATGAAATGTACAACGGAATATTCTAAAATACAGTCACCACACTGTGCAGCAGAAAGCAGGAATTTCTCTGCACTTGCCATTCTGTATCATTGGCCACAGGCCCTCTCCTGGGCTGCTCTCTGCCTCTCGTAACTGCAGTTCTACTCTCTAACAATTCCTTAAGTGTCTAAGTCTGTATCAAGTAGGATTAAAGGAGCATATAACTGCACTCCAGATAGTCCACCTTCTGCTGCAAAATTCTTCTCCTTCCAAAACCAGCTTTGATTGCACAATTATTCTCTCACTCACAGCTCTTAATGCGTCTCACTTTTGGTAAAATTTAGTGTCTCCATGCATGATCCAATTCTCAAAGTCCTCCAGATTGTCTACACTTAAGCACCTCAAGTTTTCTCTCCTCTTTCACACTTGTCAGACATCACCGGTTCCTTCACATTTCCTTCTGTAGGTTTTCCCCACACTGCTCCCTCTGTGTGAGTTTTCCACTACGATGACAAAGTACTTGGGATTAGTCAATCAAAGGAAAGCTTTTACTTTGCCTGGTGTTTTCAGTTATTTTAGTTGCTTAGCTCCTTTGAGCTTGTGGAGAAATAGTGATTGATGGTAGGAAGTGTGTAGCAAAGGAGGCTGCACACCCCATGGTAACCAGGAAGCAGATGGAAGACAGACAGACAGCACAGACACACACACACACACACACACACACACACACACACACACACAGTGTGGGGCTGAGGACTGTGGCCTAGATATTCAAGGACAATTCTGCAAGGGTCTACCTTGCCCCTGCCAGGCCCCATCTGTTGGTGCTGCCACTTTCCAGTTACACCATTGGCTGTGGACCGTGTCCGTAACACCGCGGTCCTTAGGGACATTTATTAAAACCATGGCTCTCTGCCAGCCATTGATTTTTCATCTCTTCATGTTCACATGCTAAATAATTTTTTACTATCCAATTTTTGCATATTCAAATCCTGATAACATGAATGGCTCAATTCAATGCCAACTTCTTTATGAATCCTCCTCTCTCTGCATAATTACTTTCCTAACCCCTCTGCCGCTGACAACTACTTGGAATCTTAAATTGTCATTTTTCTTTATACATGCCGTAACACCCTTGCAAACACCATGAGCCCTGTGAAAGCTGAACGCATGAGTGGTTAACTTTGAAACTTTTTAGAATTCGAAGTGTCTGGGATATGTGCTTAGATTAAATTGTGAATCTTTGAGGTTAAAGGAAAGAGTTGATCCTACCTGAGTGATTATATGTTCTTGTGCTAACTTAGCTCTGGCATTTTTAAGAAATAAGGGAAGGGACAAGTGGTTGTTGGTGGCCCATACCACTAATCTTAGCTATTCAGCAAGTTTAGAGCTGAAGAATTCTGGTTCAAGGCCAGCCTGGGCAGGAAAGTCCGTAAGACTATAATTAACACCAGAAAGTCAGAAATTAAGCTAGGGCTCAAGTGGGTAGAATGTCAGCCTTGAGAAAAAAAAGCTAAGGAGCTATGCCCAGGACTGAGTTCAAGTCCCAGTGCCAGCATAAAAAATGAATTTAAAAAATAAGGGAAGGGACAAACAAGAAAAGGTGAAATGTATTTCTTCTGGTTCCGCTTTAGAAAGTGTGGCCCAGCTTTCAACTTTGTCCTCAGGATTACCTGCCTAGCACTCTACCGCTGAGCACCTGCCCAGCCCCTTTCCTGACTACTTGAATACGTACTCATGTCTCAGACTTTTAAGTGGTCACTCAGATTAGAGTAAGTGGATTTAAGCAAAGTAATTTCCAGCACAATACGATAAGTAAACATGCCTTTCCATGGAAAGGGACTGGAAAGTGGTGATGGGGCAAATCCAGTATTGTCCCCAGTGTGTGAACCTGCAGTTTAAAACACAAGTTGAACAAATTCTCATAAATCCCAAGGCCCTTTTATCCTCTGTGACTTTTTTTAAAGGCCACATTTTAAAATGCTCCATAAAATGGAAGAGGAATGACATTTTCCCAAGATAGTTTGTAAAATTTATACCAAAATAAAACGGGCAGTACTAATTTTAAATATGTGTGTGTGTATATGTGTGTATGTGAGTGTGTGTCCATGTTTCAGAGAGCAGAATAAAGGCAAATCCAACTCCCCCTAACCAGACACTTAAAACATTTTCAAAACCATTTGTCAACCTGATTCACACATCAACTGCAAAGAATGACAGGACAGAAAACCACACTAAAATTGGAAGCAAAGTGAAATTAACATGGTAAGCTATTTCTTGTTTTCAAAATTCACCTCTAATGTCAGATTTTTACAAAATTCTTTTAGAACATTGATAGTGATGACAGCAGAATTTCTTCTCATGAGATTTTCCCCTTCTCTTTCAATGTTGGAGAGAAATCTTTCAATTGTATAAAGCCAGAAGAATAACAAAACCTCCAGTATTAACTCTCCCCTGAACATGGTTAATATGTGCAAGCCTGGAAAATTTGGAGTCTGTGTTATAATTGAATGGCTATGAAAGTTGAATCTTTTCTGGCACATTAAATAATCAAGGAGACTTACTTGACTCTCTGTTTGATGGTAATTCTCATCTGACCTAAACTCATAAAACCAAGAGTTATTATACATGGCATCTTGATAAGGGGAAAGACTTTCTGTAAATTTTAGTAACATGATCAAAATTTTCAACACTCAGGGATTAGATTTTATTCTTTCTTTGTATTTGGGTTAATATAATGTGCTTAGTATTGATCCATCCAGACGTTGCCTATTTTGTTATCTTAGTCTTTGATGTATTGCTTGTAGTGTGTAACAGCTTCTGTGGATAGTATTTCTATTTAGCTCTCTACTTTCTACATAATCACCATTTCCTCCTAATCCATTTTAGTTTAGTTCTGCCCTGGGGCCATTCCAGTGGAATTCCCCTCTGCAGAGTGGCTGGCATCCGGATACAAAACCATCCTGTGATTTCTCCCCCTCCCTTGACATGGCTGGCTGCTTTCTCTTATGTCTCTGATCATTCCTATGCACCTTTCATGACTTTCCTCCTCACACTTAGTGTGTGCTTTCTCATTTCACTCTGTTGGACCTTTGGCTCTCCAAATGTTGACATTTCTCTGAGGTTTTTTCTTGGTCCTTTCTTTCCATACCTTATGTCTTGCGTGATCTTCTTGAAGAAGGTGAGCTGACCTTCTGTCTCAGTCATAGATCCACAGTTCCCAATGTCTTCTGTTGATTCAGATGCTCACAATGGGCTAAACCGAACTAAATCCTCTGGCATTCCTGCTTTTCCTCAGTGGGTAGTACCAGTTTTATAAATGGCCAACTTCGAGATCTCAGGCTGCTTTATTCTGATCTCTACTTCCCACCCAGTTGTCTGTCACAAACATAATGGATTTACCTTTACAACATTCCTCATAGGATTCTATAAACTCTTTCTAATATTTTAATCCTTGATCAGATAATAATTTTCTAGCTAGGCCCTGAGTTACCTCCATATTTCCCATATTCAATTCTTCCTCATTATAGCTTTATAACAGTTTCCAAAAGCCTCGTTAAAAATTATGATTTAATGATTCTCCTATAGACTTCCTCCAAAAGCTTTTCACAGCCTTTAATACTAAGACAAATAAACAAACAAAACAAAACCCCTAGGAAAAAGACAAAGAGATAGCCTTTGGCCGGAGACAGCTTTTAGCAATTCTCAATATCTGCTGGGATGCATCTCTTCCCCCCTGAATTTTGAGTTCAATGACTCTCTTTGGTTTCTTCAAAT
Organism: Dipodomys merriami; assembly: GCF_024711535.1. NCBI lineage: Eukaryota > Metazoa > Chordata > Mammalia > Rodentia > Heteromyidae > Dipodomys > Dipodomys merriami. The sequence goes on from NW_027206059.1 coordinate 750,388, forward strand.
TGAGCATAAAATCAGAATTTACATCGCAGTGCCAGTGGCTCACGCCTGTAATCCTAACTACTTAGGAGGCTGAGATCTGAGGATCATGGTTTGAAGCCAGCCCAGGCAGGATAATCTGTGAAACACTTATCTCCAATTAACCACCCAAAAGCTAGAAGTGGAGCTGTAGCTCAAGTGGTAGAGTGAAAAAACAAACAAACAAACACAGATAGTACCCAGAGTCTGAGTTCAAGCCCAGGACTAGCACACACACACAAAAGAAAACAAAATCAGAATTTACATCAGTAAGATCAGCTAATGCTGTAAGATATGATTCCTTCTTTCCTTTTTTTAAAAAAATCTCCTTAAACATGACACAGGAAGCCAATACTCATTAAATACCTGAGCTAACTGGGTCAGTATGATTTACTATAATTCAATGGTCTTGAAGGTGTTTGCTTCTGTATCTGGTAAAACAAATTTTGGAAATCTGTGCATCCACTTATGTTCAAGTTAATATCTATGTTAGATTGTATTAGTGTTCAAAAATGATTAACTTTGTCACTTTGAGGCAGTTATATTTTTCCATTTCCTTGAAATCAGCATCATGAGTTTGTTTAGTCAATGAACTATGAAAAAAGATATGGCACTTCTAAGCCAACTGTAAAGAGCAAGGGCATTCTCTTCCTATTCCTTGTGGTGGTAATTCAGATAAAGACTGCTCTCTCATCTAGCATCCCAGAGAAAATTTTGTGATAAGGCATTATCAGTGTGGAAGTTCCTCAAAAGACTCCACATAGAGCTCCCCTATAACCCAGCAATCCAACTTTTGGGCATTTACCCGAATGATCACAAACAAGACCATACTAAAGCTACCAGCACAACTATGTTTATTGTAGCATTATTTACCATCGCTAAGATATGGAACCAATCCAGATGCCCCTCAGTAGATGAATGGATCAAGAAAATGTGGTATATATATATATACACAATGGAATTCTATGCCTCCATCAGAAAGAATGACATTGCCCCATTTATTAGGAAATGGAAAGACTTGGAAAAAATATATTAAGTGAAGTAAGCCAAGCCCAAAGAAACATAGGTCCCATGGTTTCCCTTATTTGCAATAACTAGTGTATGTCTGAGACAAGCAGAAACAGTCAGACAAGTAGATGTTAGGCGATATGAACCCCAAGATAAGGACTCAAATGTTTTTTTTTTCTTGCGATTGTTTCTAACGTATTTATAAGGTAATTTCTTTGTTGCTTTGTATGTCCTTCTCCCATGGTATAACCCCTGTTTTCACTGTATTTGATATTGGTATAATTTGGGGAGGGGAAGGGAAAAAACAAATTGTTTAAATAGGTATACAGGTGGACACATTCCAACAATGAGAGGTACAAAATGCTATGTTGAAAAACGAACTTTACAACTTTGGCAGCAGGTGGGGGGGCAGCTGGGAGGGCAGGGATGGGAAGGAGAAACAAAGGAGGAGGCATCAACGTAAGCCCATAAGATATTTTAGCACAAGACACTTAAATTTATTTTAATTTTGTCTTTAGATCAACATCACTTAAAATATTATACAGTTTATGATTTAAGTTTAATAAATGTTAGATAAGTAAATTTGGAAGCATTTCTTCAATTCTTAATTCACAGAAAAATTACAAAGAAAATTCCAGATGGACAGAAGATTTGATGTAAATAGCAAATTGTGTGCATATTTACAGCAGAAGCTTTCCAAGCAAAATGAGGAACCCAGACACCACACAGAGAACTGGTGAGAAATTTGGATAATTAAAAATAAAACTTAGGAGTACAAGAGCATGACCTGTATAAGTGAAGGAAAAAAGAAAAAGGGAATTTTTTTGAACTGAGATAATAGAAACGTTACTTCCAATTTCCTGTTCCTGAGCTAGAGTCCGCATTCTGAGGGAGAGCTCAGAGCTGTTTGGAATAGTTTGGACTTATTTGAGACATATTTTATCACTAGCCTCTCCCTGGAATACTACATAGACCCCCACTCAAAAAGTACTTTGGAAATATACACTAAGAACACAGTGAATGTGCAAAATGAAGAATTTACTTTAATTTTGTCATACAAATATGACCACTTGGAGTTTTTATTTTTTTAAAATTTAAAAATAAGTAACTTTCCTCTCACACTTTTACAAACCAGCCACATGGCCTGTCTGCCTGCTTGCTTGCCTGCCTGCCTGCCTGCCTCCCTCCCTCCCTCCCTCCCTCCTTCCCTTCCTTCCTCTCTTTCTTCTTCTCTTCCTTCCTTCCTTCCTTCCTTCCTTCCTTCCTTCCTTCCTTCCTTCCTCCTTTCCTCCCTCCCTCCCTCCCTTTCTTCCTTCCTTCCTTCCTCCTTTCTTTCCTTCCCTGCCTCCCTTCTTCTTTCCTCCCTCCTTCTCTCTCTTTCTTGTTGGTCATGGGGCTTGAACTCAGGGCCTGAGCACTGACCTTGAGTTTTTGTGCTTAAGGCTAGTGCTCTACCACTTAAACTAAAGCTCTACTTCTGGTTTTCTGATACGAGTCTCACAGACTTTCCTGCCCTGGCTGCCTTCAAACTGTGATCCTTGAATCTCAGCCTGAGTAGCTAGGATTACAGGCGTGAGCCACCAGCACCTGGCTTTATTGTTATTTTTATTATTGCTATTTAATTTCCAAAGCACACTAAACTTTGTTTTTAATCAAGGGCTTTGTCAATGCTCTTATTCTCCTGGGCCTGGGTTCTGGGTTGCTGAGTGTGCAGATTCCCCTCAGCCTTCAAGACAGAAGAGTATTCCCTCCCCCTGCCATCTGACTCATGCCCAGTGTGACGTTCAAATATTACAGCATACATGGGATATTGTCCTCGGTTTAAAGACCATCTTTCAACTAAATATGTTATGCAAAATCCAAAGAACAAACGAAGAAAGTAAGTGATTACGATTGCCTATCATATGATTTTACTGAAAGTTAACTGCATTACACAAAGGACCAGCTGTTAGATATTTAATCCAGTGTTTAAATATCTAGGTAGGCCTCTCTGGTTCTTGCTCTAAGTAATTTTAAAGGATAAGATGTGATTTTTAAACCGAACTCTTAGAAGATAACATGGCAATGATTCAGGAGATGCTGGGTTTAATCATTTCTGTTTCAAAGTAACAGTAAAGGTCCATGGGCTTCACCTTAAAAAAATTGTCTTTAAGTAGTTGTCCAAAGGAGTTGCCATAACAAAACAGTTTACAAATACAGTGCGTCTTGATCCATGTTACCCCTTCCACCATTCTGACCAGCCTTCCCTAGCTTTCCTCAATTGCATTTGCATTGCACTCCTAACTGCATTCTCCATTCTTCTACTCCCTCCCTCCGGTCCCACCCTCCCTTGCAAGTACCCATTTCCTGGACTTCGAAGTTTTATGCCCAAGCTTTGAGGAATACGTGGTCAGGAAAATGAGAGACGGTCCACAGACCGGGAGAGATATTTGTAAAAACCATGTCTGAAAGGAAAAGACCAGATAAAACCTAAGGTGCGATCTGAGGAGAGGGTGCACCCTTGGGCATGCCCTGTACCCATCTTCCCCCGTGGTCCTGTCTCCCCTCACTCCTGGCTGTGTTCTGTGAATTCTCTTGCCATCTTTTCGGAAGAAAGCTGGTTTTCCCTCACACCCTGGAAGGCTGGGTGTGAAGAGGAGATGGGTGGGCACCGAGGGCAGCAGTCCTCACAATGAACCAAAGGCTCCAGAGACACGGTGCAGAACGTAACCATGTTTATCTCCCACCTCCCCTTGTCCACCACTGTCCTGGTGTGCTGGCCCAGGGCCCTTCCTGCCGCAGGTGCACCGTCTCCAGACACATCTCTCTGCTGCTCCTTGCCCTCGAGATGAGCCTCGTCCACGTCTCATTGCAGTCCCGGCTCGACGGGTGCACCTCCCTTCCAGTCTCTCCGTTTCTTTTATTTCTGAGGATGCCTTAGGTAAGCTACTTCTTGTTACCTGCTGCAAGCACGCTCGCTCTCATTCCTCAGAAATCTCCATCATTACCCGGAAGGAACATGTTAATGTATGTGCTAAATACATAGTAACAAACATAATCACCCACAGCCAGGAAAGTATTTAACAATCTTATTGGGGACTCTGATTTGGAGAATCTTCTTCTCTTGTTATTTTTAATGAGCAGTTTGGAAAGGCTGCCATGGAAGACTGGCCTACTCCTCCTTCAACTCCATGAATGACACTCGGCTCCCACAAGCAGAGGCCGAGTGTTCAGTATAAAGGCTTCAATGAAACCAATTATTTTGTACAATTAATGTTTCCTAATATTTTAAGATGCCAATAATACAAAAGAAAGATGAATTTCATATTGTGTGTCTTTCCCATTTAGATAGCTCATCCATGAGCTATACCTGTGAGCAATAATCAGAAGTCTAATGGATAATATCCCAGGTAAAAATCTTTTTGTCTGGGTTCTGATAGATTCATGCCATGATCAGAACCTACCATTTCCTTACTATACTGGCAGGAACTAAAGACAGCCACACTAGTGCCAGTCTACACTGTGCTTTCAGTTATGAGGATGAAGAAGGAAGGAAAACAAGAACCAGTAGTATCTACATAACAAAAAAAATGAGCAGAGTGTTCTAAATGATTCCAGAAGTCCATTTATGTGCCATTGTCCAGAGTTCTGTTTGCATGTATATCCTAACTGGAAGGAATTCTACTGTAGAGAGAGAATTGTCACATTTTCTAGCTTCCATAATTCATTATAATTGAAGGAAATTCACTTGTAAATGATTTTCTGGGTTTTGATCATGGGGCTTGAGAGGCCTGGGCACTGTCTCTAAGCTTCTTTTACTCAAGGGTAGTGCTCTACCACTTTGAGCCACAGCTGCACTTCTGTTTTTTCAGGCAGTTAATTGGAGATAAGAGTCTCACAGACTTTCCTGTCTGGGCTGCTTTTGAACCATGATCCTCAGATTTCAGCCTCCTGAATAGCTAGGATTAGAAGCATGAGCCACTGGCGCCTGGCTAAGGATACTCAGTTTCATGCGCTCCTGGGTAAATTATTCTGTCTAGGATCTGGATGTACACATCCATCTAAGTTGCAGTCCTTGGAACCTAATACCCAATGTGAGTGTATTCATGAGGCAAGACTCGGGGAATAGTTAAGTCATAAGGACTTCTTTTCTTTTTTTTTTTTTTTTTGGGTCTGGTCGTGGGGCCTGAACTCTGGGCCTGGACGCTGTCCCTCAGCTCTTCAGCTCAAGGCTGGCGCTCTACCACTTGAGCCACAGCGCCACTTCCGGCTTTTTTCTTTTTGCTTATGTGGTGCTGAGGAATCGAACCCAGGGCCTCATGCATGCAAGGCAAGCGCTCTACCACTGAGCCACCTTCCCAGCCCCATAAGGACTTCTTAATTGAGAGGATTAGTGCTCAGAGGAAAGAGGTTGAAGGAAGATCCCTATCCCTGTGCCCTGCTACCTTCTGCTTCGGAGCAGGCACCATGAGGTTTCATCCTGGAATGAGAATTTATCAGATCCCCATGCATGGCTAGGGGCCAGGCAAGGGGAGGGGGGGAGGCGTCATTAACACCTGGCAGAACCTGGAAAGAGCATGCACTTAGATTCTTCCCAGCGCCCTTCTTTACAGGCAGAATAACTGTGTGCCATGTGAGTTACTGAGTTTGCAGTGATTGATAACAACAGCTACAGGACACACATGTACTGTCAGCTCAGTGACTGAAGGAAGGTATAGTGTAAAGTTTGATTTTTAACCAGAAATCTTTTCCTTTATACTCTAACTGCTAAAAAGAAGATCCAAGTCTTTTCTTGTGCTTGTGGTTTTATCTAGCCTATTGCTCCCTCATTTCAGCTTCTCAGATAGTTTGTGCGGGTCCTGAAACACCAGGTATGTTCCAGTGCGCATCAAGTGTTGCAGCTTCTGGTACGGACTGGCCAATTTCTGTTCCCTAGCAGTCATTCAAGTTTCTCTGTGCATACCCGATTCAGCAACGTGACAAGCTTTCCTTAGCCGGGGAATTCAACAGAATATTCTTGAGTTGAAGAATGTTCTGTGTGTCCATTCAGCAGACACCTGCACCCTGTCTGCTTTTGTTATGCTTTGTACCACAAAACTTAGTAAAAATACTAAATTCTATAGCCATTCCAGTCTCCAGTGTGCATTTCCAGGATGCCTTTCCTCAGAGAGCAGAGGTTCAAAGTGTGCTTTGCTTGCGGGTTGGCGGCTTCTCCGTAGATCATGCCAGATGGTTCGTAAGGGTCTCGAGACGTGGGGCTCGTGAACCCTCGGTCAGCAACGTCACGGCAGCATTCTGCCTTGGAAAGTGATCTTCACTTTTCAGTTGATCCCAAATCAACACTGGATCGCTTAGCGTCGGTGTGGTTTTTTGTTCACGGTGCTGTATTACTGCTACTAGGAATATGAACCATAAATTGGCAATTGGATGTCCCCACAAGGAATTAGAGACAATCAGATTGTGATAGCCTAAGCCCTTCTGAATTCTGAAGCTGAATTATGAATTCTGAAGGCAGAGTCATCTCTCTTGGATGACTCTGGACCAAGAAAAACAGACACTTCCATGACCAAACCATCAATCTCTAGTGTTTACCTGTAACCCATGCTCCAGAATTGCATCTTGAAACCTGATCCTACCTTGAACCTTGGCGGGGCATTAGCTGGATGTGAGCTTCTAATAAATCATTCTTGCATTAGTCAGAACACGACACTCACATTCTTTCTTCTGCTTGACCAATCATTGTTCACAAATCTTTGACCTTTATTTAATTTTGCAATATCTCTCTTTGCTTCCTTTAAGTGCTATATCATTGTCACAGTATAAATCATTTTGAGAGTTAAGAAACACAATTATTTTGATGCTAGAGCAGCTTTTTGGAAAGTAAAAGTATTCATAACATAAAACCAAGATCCTACTAATCCACCACATTAAGTAAAAATCATAGAAATACATTCATCTTCTAAACTTACAAGTAGAAGAAAAAATGATAATGTCAAATTTTCAATTGGGTATATAGATTTTTCAAAGAAAATTACAGGATCTGCAGTGATTCCAGGTATTTCTAAATATATAAAGTCTAAGTCTCACAGAGTAGGCCTCGGATCTCTATTTTAAATCTTCCTTGTGATTCAGATGAAAAGTAAGCAAAACCATTCCTCTTACAATAAAGATCTCAAAACTGTAGATGATAGAAGATTTGGATGTAAGTTTGTTGAGCTCATACTTTAAGATACTATATTGAATATATTGTGTTTCTCACTTAGGACTGGTTTAAACTAGAACATGAGTTAACATCTATACTTTTCTTAATTGAAAGAAAAACACAGAATACACTGCATTTAGAATTCAGGTAGTTTACTTTGTACAGCTTATTTTTAAGATTTTCAAATTTATATTTTTTAGTTACTTTGGATCTTAGACTATTTGGACAATATTTTGTTTTCCCAACGATAGTTCTCAATTTTTTTTCAAAGATGAGTGGGGTAGAATGTTATTAATAAGAGCTTATTAGTATAGTTTTGAAAATGAGAAAAAGGCTTTTTACCTTATCAAATGGAAATTATATGTTTAACAAATAAATACCTTATATACTTTAAGGCGATATCCTGAGTCTGTAGTCCAGGAGAAATTCTGAGACTTAGATAGGTAACTCAGCTTCTTTCTAACCTCACTTTCCCTTTGTTTAAAATGGGAATGCTTTTGATTTTTCTCTGAAACTGACTTTGGAATTGGAGTCCAATACATTATTTGAAACTTGGAGAAAAAACTCTAGGAATGAGTCAAAGTGAGACAGTGAATGAACGGCAGCCGAGGAAACGTGGTCAATGGACGCACACATCCTGGAGCCGATTCCCACCGGAGATATTAAGTCAGGCAGTGCAGTGACCCCACAGGGATCACAGGGGTAGGGAGGAGGGAGACTTAAGGGGCAGGACAACATCTGCCAGCTGTTCCAGGGCCATTAGATCCCTTCTAGCTTACTAGGCTAGTTCACATGCCAGTAGTGTGGGCTTTCATTGCTAGGGAAAGTGATGGGTACAGAATGGATGAAGTGGTGCAGTCACTAGAGACTGGAAGATGAGATGTGCACTGAAATAGCGATGGAAAGAAATACAGGCCAGCAGTTCAGAGTTCGCAGCGTTCCTGGGGACATTGCACAAAGCATTGAAAAGCATTGTAGTGAGTTGGCATGGGGGTATAACTCGGTGGTAGATTGCATGCCCTGGCTGGGAGGCTCTGGGTTCCCTCCTTAGCATCAAACATGGCGGCCTCTCATTGTCCTTCCCTCAATCTGACACTACCTACAAAACCCCTTTCACTGGACATGTTCTTAAATATCCAGGAGCCACTTGATGATAATCTTTATGGCAACTTGAGCACTTTTGCCACGCAGTAAAGGAATGATTATTTAAAAGTAAAAAGAAAGTGATTGTTCATTGACAGCCAAATGGGGAACACTGCTACATTTTGTTGTTGTTGCTGTTTGTCGTCGCTCTTTGGGTATTTTCCAAGGCCTGGCTGTTTAAGGCAGGCCTGGTAAGCAAACAAACAAAACTCTGTGTTCTCGCTGCTGTCATAAAGCAAAGTCAATAAAGCAGCAAAAGAGTAAGCTGTGTTCCATCTGCCTCATATATCAACACAATTGCCCCCTGAGTTCAGACGTGCTGTTATTTGCGATAGCTGATGATATATGGGCCTGCGGAATATTGCTGGATTCCCAGGTTACAGTTCAGTTTATAGCAAATCGTAGTTTGATTTGTAAGGAGAAGTGAAATGCTAGGAAAGCTATTGATAGGGCAAGCATAGCAGCGAGGCACTATTTTAACTGTCCATCTTGGACGTACAGGAGTTTCAAAAGTCATTACTAGATCTGTTATGGCTTCACAAGATTCTAAAAGCCAAGAATAGCACCGTTTCTTTCAATTCATTGCTAGGACACCTAACTACCTAAAGGGCAAGCTATTAAAGGAGACGGTGGATTGTATGATGTGGCTATATAGTTTACTGTTTTTATTTTTAAGGTTATTGCAAACAGCTTTATTTTACATGCTGAGAATATGAAGAAAGTTTATCTAGTTCAAGACTAAGTAATGTTTCCGAAAGAACAGAAGTAAACAAAGCCTCCGGGCTGGAGACAACGCTCAGTGGGGGTAGGACATGTACTTACCAAGTACCACATCCTGAACTGAACTTTTCTAGTCCCTGTGAGAATTTTCATTCCTATTTTTAATGTTATGCAGTGTTGGGGATCGATCCCAGGGCCTCATGAATGCAAAGCAAGTTCTCTACCACTAGGTTTTCACTCCTTCAACACTAAAGCATTATGGTGGGGAACTGGGAAAAGGATTGGACATCCAGAACCAGATCTCAGATTGTCCTTAAAAGAGTGTTCTAATTTGACCCTTAAACATGGGTTCTTTGTCCACAAGAAACACATAGACTACTAGAAACTGTGCCTGTGATAGAAAAGACACAAATTGATATTTCCTTTCCTTGGAAATTCTTCTTGGAACCAACAACTCCTTTATACTCAATAAGTATTAACAATTCCAAATAACTTGTTTTTATGTATATGTGTGGATATTCATCATATTGGAAATTAAGGCAATATTAAAATAACAATATTAAACTTACTATGTGTGACCATAAATAAGATGCTCTATGAAAAACATTCCAAGATAAAACTAAACTTAGTGAGAATATTTTAGTACATTTGTAGAGCTTAGAGTTTTGAAAAAATATTTCTCCATGGCTAAACTACTGGAATTATGAGCTGCTTCATTATATTTTGCTTCTGTTTCCAACTCATTTTAATATGTTGTTTTGACTGACTGGATGGAGATAAGCAAGCCTCACATGGATATGTAATTGGAAAAGTATTTTAATTGCCTTTCTAAGTAATTGTTGATTTTCTCCAGATACTACTACAAAAAGGGTTGCATAAAGATTAGTTGCAGTGTAGAATCTGAAACCATATAATTGAATTTTTATACTCTACTACACTAAAACCCATAGTTTGTCTTGAACTTTTACATGATCCTAGAAAAATACGTGCTTGGGAAATAGTTCAATGAATTATAAAGATCTTCCAAATGAAATATATGATACAACATCAACTAGTCCTATCTTTTAGTATCACTATTGATTTCATCAGTAAAGTCTTGGAAAGTCATTGGGTTAATGGTAGTAGACATGAGTTTTCTAAAAATTTAAATGTCAGCTTGAAAGCACAGAACTTACCATTGCCAGCAAATATTGTCACTTATCGTTGAAGGATAAGATGTTCTCCAAATAGCCAAGTATGAATGACCTGTTTGTCCATTGTCCATTGTTTCCAGTAAGAAGACTCATCACTAAGGAAGCAGCAAGGTCAGCAAACAACTCCATCACTAGTGGTCTTCCTAGAAATGCCCAGTGTTTTCCCATGCATAGCAGAAGTGCATTTATACTTTCCAATTTATGACACAAAAATATATTGCTGGTAATTGATGTTTCATAGATAAGTTTTATTCTTCCATCAAGAGCATTTGTCAGGGAAACTGGGAAACTGGCCTTTTCTTTTCTTGTCCTGTGACTATGTGGCAGTGAAGACTGCAGTAGCTCCTGTGACAGACTGGTGTCTCGCCTGTGGCCAAAGGGCACCGTCCCTTCTCTACCTGGAACCCAATATAAGGTCCCTAGCACTCCCATACCATTCCCCCACTTCAAGTGGCTGTATTTCCTGAGTGGTGGCCATCAGTGCTCCTCAAAACCATGACATTATTTCTTCTTCCTCCCTCCCTCCTTCCCTCCCTTCCTTCCTTCCTTCCTTCCTTCCTTCCTTCCTTCCTTCCTTCCTTCCTTTTTCCTTCTTTCCTTCTTCTCTCTCTCTCTTTCTTCCTTTCTTCTTTATCCTCCACCTCCTCCTTCATTTTGTAGTACTGAGGTGTGAGCTCAGGATCTTATACTTCACCATTTGAGCCACAGCCCCAGCCATGCTAAGTTCAGCTTGTTTTTCAGATAGAGTTTCACACTTTTGCCTGAGCTGGCCTCAGAGAGAGATCCTCCTATCTCCACACCCTGAATCTTAGGATTATGAGTGTGAGCTGCACTTCCAGCTCTGTAAGATTATTTCAACAAGCCAAGCATGGGCTTCAGGATAACTCATCAGCAAAGCCCTCTCTGAACATCTGAACCTATGATGTAGATATAATATTATAATATACAATGTTATAGCTGTAGATATAATCTGTGCAATATAATATGTCTACTGGTTCTATTCCTGTAGAGAACCCAACCAATGCACAGGCATCAATTCAAAAGAACCGAAAGCAGTCACTCAGATACCTGTGTACACATGACCATAGTAGCATTACTCATGACAGCCAAAAGTAACCAAAGTGTCCATCAACACATTGAATGAATGGATAAATGATAAATGCCATATATTGTTCCATATAATAAAACATTATTCAACTTTAAAAATTAATGAATTTGGGTCTGGGAAGGTGGCTCAGTGGTAGAGTGTTTGCCTTGCATGCATGAGGCCCTGGGTTCAATTCCTCAGAACCACATAAACAGATAAAACTGGAAGTGGTGCTGTGGCTCAATTGGTAGGGCACTAGCCTTGAGCTGAAGACTGAGGGACAGTGCCCAGGCCCAGAGTTCAGGCCCCATGATCGACAAAAAAAAATAATGAAGTTATGATACACACCACAACAGGAATAAACACTGCAGATATCACACTTCATAAAAGAATCCAGGCACATGATTTCATTTATAGGAGGTTCCAAAAATGGCTATTGACAGATCAATGAAATTGAACAGAGGGGAGAGGAAAGGATTTCTAACAGGGACCAGTGGTCTGTTGGGATGGAGAAGAAGCTGAAGAAAGATGGGCAATGCTGGTACAACACTATGAGAATAGTAAGTACACCAAACATATATCTAACTGGTTGGAGCCATGAATTTTATGTTGCCTGTATTTTACAATAAACACAGAATTGTTAACAATTGATTTTTAAAAAGTTAGGGCTATAAAACTATGTCTGACATTTTGTTGATATTTGGTATCTGTTGACCATTTGGGGTGAGAAAAAAAATACTTGGACAAAGAAGGACCAGAAAAGACATTACTATAATTTAATATCATATTCCTCCAAGAGAGATTGCAGAACACTGTGCAGTCGTAATTGAATTCGTTGAAGGAAAAGAAGTCTGTGCGGATCATGTGGGAGAACTGACGGCATCTGGATTTAGTGCCCTGATCATATAGGAAAGGAGGATGGAGAACATCAGTCAGAGGCTCAGGTGGTCACTCTGCATGGCCCTTCGGTTTTATTCAGCCTCTGTGACTGATGACCCACCTCTACTCATTGAGTAATCTAGGCCAGCTCGGGGTGATACGCTATTAGACTTCCTTACTGACCAATGGATCCCTGAAATTCGGGTCGAAAGGAGGGAGTGTACATGAGTGAGGACAAACATGATTTTATCCTGTCTGGAATATACCTGGTTTATCAGAATCAGGCTCATTCTCGGTGGTATGTTCTAGTTGGAGAGCTCCACATACCACTCTAAAATGATTTGTCTATTTATACTTTGCTGTCTATTTATACTATGAAGGAAAAAACCCTCCTCCGAGCCCGTCATTGTGTCTCTGATTCATGATGACCGCCGCTGTGTCAGGGGGAGTCTAGGCTCTCCTGGGCCTCCGGCACTTAAGATGTCATATCATGAGCGTGACTTGTCATCATTCCTTTCCCGGAGATGATACGTGTGCTTCACTTGTAAGTATTTTAGTAAAATAGAAGCTTTTAAATGAAAGACACAGATGATGTAGTATTCTGACACCTAGCCTCTTCTACACCGGGTTGAAGGTCTGGAACAACTTTTAAATTACTGGGCAAGCTTCATATAGTTAGCATTTGGAACATTGATAATGTTTAATGGACTCTGTCATATTAAAAGATTTGATTATAGATTAAAATGTACACTAGATTCTGGAATTGTGCTTTCAAGGTAAAACTGTAACAAATGTTTTGACTGAATTTACAGAAACATCAAAATTAAAGATGCAGTTTATTTACAAGACTAACTTACATGCATAAACAGATTTCTCTTGATAGCCTTTTACTTTTAACTTGTCCTAATTTTTAAATACTGAAAAAATCAGATGTACCAAATGTGTAAGTATAGTCTAGAAAGTCTGAGAATGCATGACTTGTCTAAGTCAACTGAGCTAACTGAACATTCAGCAAAGAAAAAGAGAAAATAATTGTTTTTGTTTATTATTTTTATACATAGCAGGGCAAAATTTGTGAGTTAAATTCTCTGAGTAAATTTTTTGGTCATTACAACTCTAAAAGATAAATTATCTTAAAAACCACAATTGAACCTGTCCTTCCTTTTTTTTATTGCTACTGTAAAGGTAATATAAGGAGGGGTTGCTGTGGTGTAACTTGGGGAACGAACGCACTTCTTTCTGAGCAGTGTTACCTTCTCCCCCCGGTTTGAGCATATACTTTCAGTGCATGAAATCCTTCTCCAAGGCTTTTAAGACCCTAAAGTGATGTCTTTGATACGAAAATGACCTGGTTTTCAACTTGGAGTTGAGAATTTGGTTTAAGAGTCTGCTCAGTCATTAATAAGGAAACTAGTAAGTATGCAAATTGTTTGCATTGAACATAGTTTTAGGTTATCTCTGTAATTACATCAACCTCCTTCTTCACTCTTGCTCTCTTCAGCAGGGGTTGTATATAAAATTACAATTCACTGCATTATGTGACAATCATACAAGTAAGATGCTCCCATGAGAACTTTCTGGGGTCTGCTTCTCACTAGAGGAGCAAGAGGGTAAAGCAGTGTTAAAAACCACAGCGCGTGCCCATATACCTCACTAGCTTTGGTACCTAGTGAGGAACAGCGATTTTTGCCAGACATATTTTCATGAGCATTCTTTTGTTTCTGACTCAGATCCTCCATGCTTTACAAAGCAGAACCCAGTGTATCAAGTTCGTGGTGGGAACATTTTTATTAAACTAACTTTGATTCTGAGTATTATTAAACAGAGGTCAGTTGGTGGATGCCTTTTCTTGCATGAATTCTTAAAGGAAAAAAGAAAAATGGAATAAAAATAAGTACAGAATAGATTTTGTACATAACCGCTAAGACACAGTGGGCTAATGTTCTGGGAAAACAAATAACCAGCTCTATGTATGCAGTGTCTGCCAATTTCTCTGGTATAAATATTCTAGCGTTGGCCAATTTCAGCTCCTGCACGCATTGTCTCTCCTTCTTTCCTGTCTGCTCCTTTGATCTGGTCGTTGTTTACAGCCCAGACACATTGGGATCCAGTTGACTCATCTTACTTTACAGCCCTTGCCAGGAGTCTCAGCTGAGCTCTGTCTGCCAGGCAATGACACCTACGTCTCCCAGTGTCTCCACTCTGCGGTGGCGTGGATCACCCCATGACAGCTTCTCTCTACTCCTAAAACTCATCTTCTGTCTCCCTTGTCAGTCTCCATGGCCAGCTTTGTTGTCTGTTTCACCGAGAGAAACGGAGCAATGGAGGAGCTCTGTGGACTTCCCCAGCCACAGCCGGCTTCCACACTCTTCCTCCTCCTCCTTTCCGCCCTTATCTGGAGTCAGCTCCCCTCTGTGGTTCAGACTCCGTCCTGTAATGCTCACTGACTTCCCCAGCATCCGTTCCTTGCTTCCTACCACAATGTCATCGCTAAGGCTAAGGTGCTGTCGTGCTAGGCCTCCGCTCAGCCTCAGGGTCCAGCAGCTGCAGCAGCATCTCTTCCCTCCCTCTTCTCCAGAGTGGCTCTAGAAGTCGTCGTCTGAACTCGGAGCGGCCTCTCCTGCCTCTCTCAAGCCCACTCCCGTCTGGCTCCCCAGCCCCTTCTGGAGAGTGCTCTTGTCAGACGTGTGTGCACTGTGCTCCACCTAGGCCCTTCAGATCTTAGCTGTTCCATGGTGCTCTAGCTCACCCTGAGATGATCAGGACTCACATCTCTCCCGGAGAACTCTCTTGTGTTCTGAAACAATTACACTCAGGTGAATAGGAAGCAGAGGACGCCATCTCCAGCCTCCTTCAGCAGCGTCAAGTAAGTTCTTGGCCATCTAATATACCATCACTCCCTTGATCCGTGGTCGAAACAAACACATGACCTTCATCTCCGTCTCATTCCGTATCAACAAGGAAAATGTGCTGTACAGCATTGCTTAAGAGGGGATTCGAATAATGCTGCACAGAGCCTGGGGCAGAGAGGTAGTGATGAACAAAGCAATCATATTTGATCAATCCACAATAAGAAAAACATCTCCGTTCAATTGTGTTATGGAATTGGGATGACAAAGGTGGGATATGTGAGGTTTTTTTCTTTAGTTTATTTGCTTTGTATTTCAGTTTATAATCAATAAAAAGAAATGTGAAGGGCTTCATTGATTTGTCTACAGCAAAACAACTGAAAATTGACAGAGGCATTAAATCTATTACATAAATACCCAAGTTGTGTATTTTCCCGTATTAGCTCATGGAATTATGAGAAATATGCAGAATGTAGCCACTAAGTTTATAACTGTTTTACAAGATAGTAACCACAGGACAATAAAGGCAAGATAAGCCTATTTACAACCCCAAATCCTTGTCCCCTAAACATAAACAAGGGTAGCCTGTGTGTGGTGAGATGTTCGCATGAAATAACCAGCTTTCCAACACAATTTACATGGCCAAGATGAATTATTTATGGATGGGCAGAAGTATCTGCAAATATCTTACATGATTTTTCCAGCACCTTTTCTGTTTTCACTGTGTGTGAACACAAAAGCCAGCTTTGCAAACATTAGACTTTGTTTTGGTGTGCTCAATAATCTCATTTCTTATTTATGTTCCAAACAGAATAAAAATGTCAAAGCCTTTACT
Organism: Dipodomys merriami; assembly: GCF_024711535.1. Lineage (NCBI taxonomy): Eukaryota > Metazoa > Chordata > Mammalia > Rodentia > Heteromyidae > Dipodomys > Dipodomys merriami. Next base: position 766,298 of record NW_027206059.1, read on the forward strand.
TGGGAAGCCAGTTTTGAAGGAAATGAGCAGTTTCAGATTTTATGCAACAGCAATAAAACCTTTAAATGCTTTGTGTAAGAAGAAGATGTGCCTTGTTTTCTGTTATTCTGGAGGTAGAACACATAAAACATGTTCCCCCTACTTTCTAATCATTCCAGTGGCTTCAGAGTGTTTTGCTTCTTTGTTATTATTTTATTTATTTATTTATTTGGTCGATCATGGGGCTTGAATTCTGGGCTTGGGTGCTGTCCCGCAGCTCTTCAGCTCAAGGCAAGCGCACTACCACTTGAGCCACAGCACCACTTCCTGTTTTCTAAGTGGTTTATTGGAAATAAGAGTCTCAAGGACTTTCCTGCCCGGGCTGGCTTTGAACTGTGATCCTCAGATCTCAGGCTCTTGAGTAAGTAGGATTACAGGCATGAGCCACCGTCTCCTGGCTTTCTTTATTATTTTTTAATTATCTTTAAGAAGTTGCACCAAAAGGCTTCAGTGCACCGATGCACCATGTCTAGTGTGAGTACAGGAGTCTTGGTCAGTGCCATCTCCCACCATTCTACCCAGTATTCCAAGCTCACACACACTCAGGCTACCTGGCTCCATTTCCGCAGGTGTGCGTGGAGTACAATAGCTATATGCACCAGCTCTGCTTCTCCCTCTCTTCTGCAGCTCCCTCTCCTTGACCTCACCTCTCTGCCTGACAAGACATTTCATCCTTCTGGCATTCATTTGGTTAAACCATATGGTAGTTATTCAGAGGAGTTACACACTGGCATTCTCCCATGCATCAACCGTGCTATAGTCAGTGTGTTTGTGTATGTATGCATACAGCCCTGGAGATGATTCCACGTGTAGCTATAATTTGGTTCTAACTTCCACTGTTTGGATCTAACACACTGTTTCCTGACAGACGCAACACTGGACCAGTGTTTTCACTAGATTTTTCTCACTTTGGTTGCTTTAAAAAAAAATTTTTGCCTCCCAAGTACTGGAAGGGCAGGTGTTTCTCAGCATGTCTAGATTAATATTTTAGTTTTAACTGATATGTGCAGATTAGATACACTAATGATAATGTACTATGCCATGATACCACACGGCATAGTATTCAAGCATATATAATTTCTTCAACCAGTATCATGTATTTATGACTAATCATAAACAGACATCATAGTCACTCCTGTCTACTTATTAAAAATATGAACGGAACATTGTCATTATCTATATTCACCCTCCTGTGCAAGAGAACCAAAAATTCATTGTCATGCAAACTGTAGAGGTCTCCTTTTCCTGTCCTTTGCTCCCTGTCATTCTCTCTCTCCTCCTCTAACCTTGACTCTACGCTTTAACGGTCACTTCAGTTTTTGGATTGTACAGACATGAGATCATGTGATCTTTGTCTTCTCTTTGCCTGGATGATGTCACTTCAGGGACTCGCCTCCAATTCCATCTATATGGTAAATGACAAGAGTTCATCGTAGGGCTACTCCACGAGTTTTGTGCCATTTTTTTCTTTGTGGATACTTCAGTTGATGAACAATATTTTTTAGTTTACATTTCCTGGGGACTTCAATGAAGCGATGTCTCTTGATGGACCGATTTCATTTGCTGCATATGTATACCTAGCAGCAAAATAGTGAACAAAAACCTTAGTCAACCTTAATCTGTGGGGAATCTCCAGGCCTCCTGTCAGTGATGGCTGTACTAATTTACCTTGCCAGGTGGTGGGTAAGGTCCTTTCCTCCACAGCCTCAGCAGCTGTTGCTATCTTTCGTTACTTGGATAAAAACTGTTCTTGCTGGAGTAAGGTGACACCCCACCGTGGTCTTAATTTGCATTTCCCTGACGATTAGTGACATGGAGCCATTTTTATATACCTATTTCCCATGCATAAATTAGGACTTTGTTCATTTGTTTATATTGAGTTTTTGAGGTCTTTATATATTTAGGTTATTGGCTCCTTATGAGATCCATAATTTGAAAATACTTTCACTCACTTTTTATATTGTCTATACGATGTCTGTTTTCTTTTATGTGAAGGATCATTTTAGTTTCATGAAATCCTAATTGTTTATTTTTGCTTTCTGCATTCTAGGATTCTATCCAAATAGTCCTTGACCATTGCAATGTCCTGACGTTTCCCGTGTTTTCTTATTATTATTTCATGGTTTGTCTTTTAAGTTTTTAATCCATTTGAGTGGATTTTTTGATGATGAGAGATGTTTATTTTACTTCTTCAACATGTGGAAATCTAATTTTCTCAGTTTAGGATATTGAACGGCTATTTTTCTCCAGTGTGTGTTATTAATGCTTTTGTCAAAGATAGCTATAGATGAGTAGGATTTACTTCTAGACTATTTTGTTTCATTAATCTGTTTTCATGTGAATACCATGCAGTTTTAAATACTATACCTTTGTTGTGCATTTGGAAATTAGATAGTTTGTTCTTTTGCTTCAGGTTGTTTTGGGGGTTGGTGATTACACACACATTTTAGGATTTTTTTTTTCTACAACTATGAAGAATGTCATTGTCATTGTCATGGGATTGCATCAAATATCTAGAGGATTTGGGGTTGTTTGCTACGCAGATTTTGAGAATATTAATTCTTCCTATTCATGAACATGGACTGTCTTTCTATTTATTTGTGTCCTTTGCATTTTCTTTAAGATTTTATAATTTTCTCTACAGACTTCTTTAGTTGAATTGATTTGTAGGAATTTATTTTTTATATGGCATATACAATTTTTCTTGATTTCTGTTTGAGATGGTTAATTGTTGGTACATTAAAATACTCCTTATTTTTATATGTTGATTTTGTGTTCTGCAACTTTGTTGAGATTATTTACTAGTTCTATTATATTTGTACTGGAATCTTTGAAATTTTTTGAGGGTTTTTAAGAAAATATTTTTATTGCTATTATATAGGTAGTGTACAGAGGGGTTACAGTTACATATTTCAAGTAATGAGTACATATTTTGATTGTTACTGTAAAAGTGATGTACCGAGGGGTTACAGTTGCATGAGTCAGGTAATGAGTGCATTTCTTTTTAAGTGTTAGCCCTCCCTCACTTTCTCCAAGTTTTCCCCTTTCACACTCCTCCCATAAGTTGCATAATTCATTTCAACACACTGTCTAGTGAATATCACCTCTACATTTGCTCACCCTTTGTCCCACCATTTCTGTGTTCCCCCTTTACCCTGCCCCAAACAAATAAACTTACAAACAAGACAAAAATACAGAAAACAAAAGCAGCCACAAAGGAGGCAAAAAAAAACTCCTACAGAAAACCACAAACCAGAAAAACTTGTTCCATTTTAGAGAATTTTCAAATTTCCTATACATAAAATGGCAATCTGATTTCCCCTGTCCCCACTTACTGCCTCTTTCTTATATTTTGTTGTCTTTGATGTGTGAATAAGACCTTCTAGAATGACAGTGAATATATGCACCCTTATCTTGTTCAGCTTTTTCCTGTTTGGTGTGATTTTAGCTCTTGGCTTTATGTGTGTGTTTGTGTATGTGTGTAAGAGTAATTTATTTAGATTTTTTATCATGAAGGGTTATAGAATTCTATCAAATATGTTATCTGCATTTATTGAAATAATCATAGGATTTTAGACTTTGCTTCTGTTGAGGTGGCATATTGCATCATCTGTGTGTGTGATGAGTGTGTATGTGTGTGTGTGTGTGTGTGTGTGTGTGTGTGTGTGTGTCCTAAGTGAAATTACTTTGGTTTGTGATATTAGATGAATTCTGGATTTCAAAAATGAATTTGAAAAAATGGTCTCTTCTTCAAATTTTTAGAATAATTTTTAAAGAATCAGAGTTCATCCTTTAAAAGTTTGATGGAATTACAGTGTGAAGCTACTTGGTTCTGGGGATTTTTTTGCATGAGGGAATTTTATTACTGATTCAATTCAAGTGCATTATTGGTCTGTTTGTTACCACAGCTACTACCAGAAAATGATGAGGTCCCCAAGAAGCAGACCTCAACTTACTTTCCCCTGGATTCTTGTCTTTAAAGCAGAAAGAATTACACAGTGAGACCCAGACAGGTTAAGAGAGGACAGAGATTTATTTCACGAAGTAGGCAAAGCGGCCAGCCACCCTCCAAGACAACGTGTGGACATCTCATGAGAGAGAACATGATTGGTAATGTTTCCCTCAGTGGTGTTTGTAAGTAGGGAAGGGGAATTGTTTCAGGCAAGGTCTTTACATAAATGCTTTCGTTGGTGGGGGGAGGGAGGGAGGGGGCATATTAATCCTTTGACACAAGATGAAGGGAGGGGACTGGTTTTTTTTTTTAATGTTAGGTTCAGTGGAAGCAAAGAATGATGCCTGAATTACTTACAATTTAAATATACAGTGATCTGTGCTATAGTAGGAAAAATCCCAGAAAAGTGTATCTTGTTCTTCACTTCTGGGCAGAAAGAGCCCTCATCACCTTTCCTACTTGTAACTTGCTTCATGTTCAGGTCCTTTGTTTCTTTCTGCTTCAACCTTCGTACGTTGGCTGAGTTCAAGCATGTGTCATTAGTTCTGGATGACCACATCTCAGGGTCCCATTCAGGTCTGTTCATCAAGACTTTAATGCATAGACATTAATAATATGATAAAAATAATTATTATCATTATTTAATAATTTTCAATAACAATAAAATAATGATAATATAACATACAACTATAATAACAAATTGTTAATTGATCCAATATTTTATTTAATAATGTATCATAAATTAATAAAAAATTAATAATGATAATGCACAGGGGCATAATTTTAGATCCACATGATACCCTTTCACTATACTTGTATTCTGGTTTTGTTGTAATTCCTTTTTTTTTTTTTTGCTCTCTCTTATATCCTTCATTGTAGTTAGATGATTTTCCAAGTTCTGCACTATTACTTTTAGTTTGTCTACCAGGGGCTTTTTGCTTTGTGGCTATAATGAAATTTACAAGAAGTCCAGAAAATCACAGCAAGCTATTTTTAAATGATACTAACTTAACACTGGTGATAAAGATAAATAAAGAAGAAAAATAAATTATATACTGTTAAAAACTATACATACTCCAAATCTCTTCATATCTTTCAGTACTTTATTAAATAAAAAAATTTGCATGCCACAAATATATTATGGTAAAAACTCGACCCAGCAAAGTATGACATCACTCAATGACTGATTTTGTATGTCTCAGTTGGTGAAGAGGATTGAAAGACTGTGGGAAGGCAACTAGTATGGCACTTATTGCATCAAATAATTCTATTAACAGCAACAAAATCTGTAACTGTCTAATATAACTGTTTAATAATAATGAAGAATGTTTAATATGATGTTCATAATTTTTTTCTCAAATGTATACCTTAAAAACAAATACATAAAGAACTGTTTGAGGTGGTTTGACAACCCCTCAATTCAGAGTCTTTGTGAATGAATCATATGTCACGTAATCACCTCCATGAAATGAAACGCATTAAAACAATAGAATTCTTTTCTTTGAAGGTGGTTTCCAAACTTCGGCACATACCATGGAAGCGTTCTTGGCACAGGATGGTTAATGTCTGATTCCAATGAAACACTTCCTTCAAGTCGGAGTCTTTGGGGCAGGAAAATTGGAGTCTTTGGGGTGGAACGTCCTGAAGCTTCAAGAGCGGCTCAGAAGACGGCGGCCGATGGGCGCTGGCTGGGCATGTCCAGCTCAGAAAACGCTCCCGGCGCCCCTCACGCTGCAGAATGACTTTATGAATAACACGGGCGCTGTGGAAATAAAAACCCTGCCCCCCACATGTTCCTCAGTGTGGATTTCAGGAGCTGTCACCATGCCACCCTCTTCCAGAAATAGCCTCCCAAACGGCTGACCACGGACCTGGGAACGCACTGGACATCAGGTGCAGCCCCTGGCATAAGACCTGCTCCAAAAATAGCCTGCAAGGTCCGCTGCATAGAGTGGAAGCTGGCAGACTCTTGAGGAGGTATTCCCTCCTGCGTGGAAGCATTTGCTTGCAAACATTGCGTTTTCCACCGTGACCTCGCTTCCATCTGCAGCGGCACTGTCCGGGTCTTGTTCTTGGAGGCGAATCCCTTTCAGGGCCGGGGAGAGAAGAGCGCATCCTTGCATGTCTCGTCTGTCCACGATGTGACCATTCTCCTCTTGGGCCTGAAGAGGGACTGTTCTTCACAGAGCCACTTGCTCCAGCCCGCGGCGGTGGAGGCACAGCGGCCTGCCAGGAGTCCACCTGCCCGGGCGCCCTTCCAGGCCTGGTGAGCTGCCGCGTCCAGAAAACTTTGGAGAAAGCATGGCGTTGCTCCTCGTCTTTGCAGACCAGCCTTCTGCCCCAGCTCCCAGCCCCACAGGCCCACAGAGCCCTCCCTGCTCGCGGTGCCCCGGCCAGGCTCTTACCTGAACTTCTGCTGGCCACTTCTCCCTCTGCTGCTACTGCCCATCTCTTCCATGGTAATTTCGTCATCGTGGTCTTAATTGGTTTTCAACAGTCATAGAAAAGCTATGGCCCACTACCGGGACTGAACCAGGAGGGAGCCCAGAAAGCACAGTCAGCCTCTGAGCTTCCACACTAGGCCAGGGGAGCACAAAGACTTCATGCAGAGCAACTGGTCTGAGCTCTGATGGGCTGGCCTTCTGCTTTGCTGTTACAGAGGAGCTACCAAGGACTTGGGGAACACAGATGGGAAGTCCCCTGGCCCCTGAGGGCAAAGCTAGATAACAAGGACAAGGAGTTGACAGCAAAGTCCCGGAGGACATGGGCTTCCTCTCCCCGTGGACAAGGCTGTGTGCAGCCCAGAGGCTCTGGCCGGGATGCTGTCTTGTCTCCCACACAGGCAGGTCCAAGGCTCCAGCCGCCACCACTGGCTTGGGACCCACCATCCCGATCAGCCCAGGCCTGGGCTTCTGGGGCTGGCACTGAGATCACAGGCAGAGTCCTCTCCTGCTGCTCAGCAGCTGGGGTCCATCTCCGTGGGAGTGGAGCAGAGTGCGTTGGCCTCCTTCTCTGTGGTTACTCACCGGAAGCGGGGCTCAGCCAGCCTGTGCCAGCGGCTTTCTTCACGTAGCCTCTGTTGGTAGCAAGGCTGCAATTCACTGAGCAGTCTCCTCATGCAAGACTGGGAAGCAGAAACGCAAAGGGAAGGGTGAGTTTCCTCCCTGGGAGCGGCAGGCTCCGGGGCCGCGTCTTCCTTCCGAGTCTTTTGCGATAGAAGCAGCCAAGGGTGGCCATGTGCACACCTGCCAGAGCACCACGGTCGGGTCCCTGCCCGGTTAGACAAGCCATGTAAACTGTCCCATCATTGCAGAAATAAAAAAGGAAAAGGAAGCTCTCTCCAGGCCTCAGTTTCTCTGAAGATAATGAAAGATCGCATCCCTGGTGTAATCAATAGAGCAATCAGTACTGCTGTAAACACTCGTAACATTTGTGCTTACGTGGCGTACACCTAGCCAATATCACAGCGTACTTCTAGAAGTGAGCCCTTTAAAAATGAAAACAGATGAACCTGTACTTTCACAGAACACAGTGGAAAATGGTAGGGGTAATAGTTAACAGAGAGGTACTTCTGAAAAAGTTGGAGCCCTGGATACTCTGAAAACCTAAGCAGTCTTTAAGTGTATTTCTTTATGCTTACCACCGTAGAAAACGCAGGTGGGAGCCGGTTGGAGGCGGTTTCTTTACAGCACACTGCCCCAAATGGAAATGTAAAAGACATAGATAGGCCATGTTCCAAAGATCAGAAGATCAACTCGTTCACAGACAGTGATTAAATCTTAGGAAGACTATAAATAAGGCGATGATTATGAACTTTGAACACTAAATCAGATGACCTAACCATTAACTCTCTAAAGCTATACAAAACATTTATTACTGATTTATTTTTTTTTAAAGAAAAACTGGCAAACATTGTCTTTGGAAAACAACAACTAGATCTTATGATTTTATTTTATTTATGATTTTATTATTTATTCTTTGAGTTAAAGAGATTCGACATAAGAATTGGTCAATTCTGTGTGGGGTAGTTCATTTTTCCTTGTTCCAGCATTGTGATCTTGTTATCTTAAGGCAGTTTCAAATTATTTCATCAACCTTGGTCTTCGCCTGTAATTTATACAGTGGAATTTATTTGCTCATTGATGTGAATAATTTTCAGTGGCTTGCCAAACAGCCTGTGGCAGTGGAAGATTCAAGCTGCAAATATTAGCCTTTCCTGTGTGAGTCCAGTGTAACAGAATCAAATTGAATTGCAGGCACAAGGTGGCTGGATTGTAGGCCATCTGAACGAATTCAGAAGTCCTTGCCGTCCTCTGTAATTGAGAAAACAAATTGGGCTGCCTTCCTTGGGAGGCAAGGGGCGCGCTTGGCTCCTGGGCTCCGGAGCCCCAGGTGAGATCAGCCTCCCACAGAGCACAGAAGAAGAGCCGAGCCCAGCAGTGGTGGCTTTCCCTGGCCTCAGCTGTGCCTGGTTGTGCTGGGTGCTGGTCAGGATGGGGGAGGGAAGGTCAGCAGCCTGTGGTATAGTCCTCTGCTTCTCCACCAGCTACAGAGCTCACACAGGTGAGACTGAAGATGTGGCAAGGGCCTTCACCGTGCAGAGAAGCAAGCTCTGAATGGCTACAAGCTGAGGCTGTGGCTAAAATCCCAATAATCCCTAACCCTAATAATCTCCATTTGCACACTGACCTTCATCCTTTGGTAGGTGCAAGATTATTCTGGAAATCAGAGCTTTCTCCTATTTCTTTGAAGATTTGAGTGATTATTTGGCTTGATTATTTGGTAACTCATGCCTGTAATCCTAGCTGCTTGTGAGCTAGAGGATCTGGGCTCAAAGCCAGGGAGCCTGGGGACGGAAAAGGCCAGGAGGCTGTGTCCAAACTAATCAACAGAAAGCTCAGACAATAAGAAGTCTTAGGTTCATAACCTACCACTGCCCATAAAATCAACAGAAACAGAAACAAAACCGAAATGAAAACAAAAACAAGGCGGATGGGTTTTAAAACTCCTGGAATTATTATAGGTAGCAAAGAAGGACTGACTTCATTTCATTTCTTTTTTGCCATTCTTGGGTCTTGAACTCAGGGACTGGGTGTTGTCCCTGAGCCTCTTTTAACCCAAGCCAGCACTCAAGTCACAGCACCACTTGTGGGTTTCTGGGGGTTCACTGGAGATAAGAGTCTCACAGGATTCCTGCCCAGGCTGGCTGTGAACCACGATCCTCAGATCTCAGCTAGGATTACAAGCGTGAGCCACCTGTGCCCAGCTTTCATTTCTTTAAATGCAATTTCAAACTAAACAAACTTTCCCTAACGTTCTACTTTCTCTAACATATTTTGTTGATCATTAACTATGATGTTTGAGATTATTATGAAATCTAGATGGAAAGATTCGTTGATGGAAAACAGCTCTAAAGTCATTGATGTTGAATTTTATGCACCATTAATGTGGACTTATTTCTCCTGGTTTTCCTGCTTATCATAATAAAATGGAGCAGGACCTAGTTCCTGTGTGTGTTGGGGGGAGTGTTTGTCTCTGGGCTTCCTCTCCAAGGCTTTGGGACCCCCAGCCCACCTCTGTGGGACATTCTGTGATGCAGAAGGCTTTGGGCGCTGGGCAGACAGCCTTGGGGGGTGACCCCGGGCCTCAGAAAACTCGGGTGTGTTCCAACTAGAAAACTGCCTCCTAGGGGCCAGCCTCCCAGCCCAAGGGGCCAGCCGCGGTGGGGGCTTCGCCTGGATGGAAGAGTCAGAAGGGATGCAGGGGCAGGGTTGCTTCTTGCAAGCCGGGGGGGGGGGGGGGCGGGGCGTGTCCTGGGGTGTCTTCTGCAGACCTCAGATCTTGGTTCCTCCGGCCCGTGGGGCTGGGCTGGGGTCCCAGGCACCCAACCCCACCCGCAGCCCTTCCCTCGGAGAGGCGGTGCCCGGACCCGCTGCCCCCCCGCGGCCCGCGCACCTGGGGCGCGCGCTGCTCGCCCGGCCGGGACGGCAGGGGTGTGGCTCGGCCCGCGTCCTTTCTCTTTCGTTTTCCTCTGGGGGAGGGAGGGCGGGACTCCCCTGGGGAGGGCGGCCGGGGAACCCCAGTGCCTTGCTCCCCGCCGTCGGAGCCGGGTCCTGCCCCCGTCCCCGGATGCGCTCGCCGCCGCTCGCCCTGCAGCCGGGACTCCATGGAGGTACCGCGCGGCGCTGCCCCGATGGGGGGGCGGTGGTTGGCGGTGGAGTGGAACTTTCCCCGAGAGCCCACGCCCGGCCCCACCCGGCTCAGGCCCCGCACCCCGCGGGCCCCTCCGCCCCGCTTGCGCCGGCGCTGCGGGTTTTGGGGGTGTTGCTGCGCGCACGCGGGGTCCCCCCGCCGCGGTCCTGCCGCGCGCGCAGCGCATCCTCCCGCTTCGAGGGGCGCAGGGCGCCGTCCCGCGCGCCCCGCGCGCCCCGCGCCCCGGGCAGCGATCTGCGCCCGCCACGCTGCGGGGCTGGGAAGCCCAGGCCGCCGGGAGACTTGGGTTCTACACCCAAGAGCTCAAAGGTCACCACCAGGTACCGCGGCGCCCCGCACCCCCGTTCCCGCGTCCTCTCCCGGCCCCGCCTCCCGCTCCCCGCAGGCTGGGGAGATGGGGCGCGTGAGCCCCTGGATTTCCACCTCTGCTGTCGGAGGGGGGCCCCTCCCGTGGGGGCAGGGAACCGGCGTCGAGGGTCGGCCGGGGCCGGGCGCGCCACGCGCCGCGCGAGGGCCAGGCAGCCGTGCGGTTCCCAGGGCTCCTGGCGGGGCGCTCGGTGTGTGACCTAGCGGGTGTGTGCAGTGCTGCTCGCATGGTTGGCAGGCGCTCGACAGATCCAGCCAGATGGGGGGAAAGAGCAAAGCAGCCAAGTGGCTGCCATGGGCTGGCCACCTCCCAGGACGCACTGTAGGACTTCCCTTCTAAAGGGCCGTGTCCGGGGCCGCGCTCCTCTCCTCCTCTCCCGCGGGGACCCTCTGGGCTGGCTGGGTTTCTGGGTTAGGATCCAGGGACGGGACGGGTGGCCCGCTGGATGGAAAGCGTCAGCGTCTGCGCAGTGTACAGGCAAAGGTGAGCTCCTGGGGTTGCTTCCAAAGCCACCTAGCAGCACCCATAGCTGCTGGCTCAGCCTTAATCTCATCTGTTCAGGGGCCTGAGAGCTGAGGACCAAGCTGAGAGCCAGCCCAGGCTGCAGTCTCTGGAGATTTTATTATTATTTTTAAATCTCCAGTTAGCTAAGCAAAAAGCTAGAAGTGGAGGGGTGGTTCAAGGGGTAGAGCACCCACCTTGAGAGAGAAAGCTATGCAGCAGGCTCAGGCTCTGAGTTCAAGTCCCAGGACTGGCACACACACACACACACACACACACACACACACACACACACACACACACACACACACACACATAAATGAAGTGATGTAGGGAGGAGGTATAAAGGAAAGAACACCAAGATATTGATATTGAGAAGCTACAGCCATAGCCATTTTAGAGGTCGTAAGTAATGAAGAAGCTGATGGTTCACTTCAAGGTAAGAAGCATCTCCACACTGTTTTAATGGTATTTGGTGTTTTGTTTCTTTTTCTCCTGTCCCCAGTCAGACGGGGCAGGAAGGGTTCTTTCTGCACTCTGACCTGCTTTTGCCACTGGGATGAGCCAGGGCCGGGCGTTGATTCCCAGGCTCAGAGCTTCTGACAGGTTGTACTTTCTCCCATAAATTTGGGGTGTGCCCTCTGCACATTTGCCCTGGGCAATACAAAAATCTGTTCTTGTTGAAGGTTTCCTGCTACTTCCTCTGGGCTTGGGGAAAGGAATATATTGTTCCCACTCTACCTCTTACTCCCTGCTGTGGCTCCCTTCCAGGGCCCGAGGGTGCTCTAACCTGGCTCAGACTGGCCTCCAGCATTAAATCCTCCTGTGTCTACCTCCCGAGTAGCTGGGATCACAGGCATGAATCACCACGCCCAGCAAAAATAATAGGATGGTTTTTGTTTTAATTGCAGAAATTAATACAGTAAGTGTCAAAGCGCCATTACAAGACATGGAGTTTGCCAGTGAAATGAATATTTAGAAACTTAATCCGGAGGATGACCTCAAGAGTTTCGAAACTAATCCTAGGAGATTCTCCATCTCAGGCTTGCTGACTCTGATGGATTTCAGAAAGGGAGCCAGAAATATGTGTGTGTGTGTGTGTGTGTGTGTGTGTGTGTGTGTGTGTGTGTGTGTGTGTGTGTGTGTGTGTGTGTGTGTGTGTGTGTGTGTGTGTGTGTGTGTGTGTGTGTGTGTGTGTCCTGGGGAAAACACTGTTACTTCAGTCTGCTTTTCAAATTGGTCTCTGAACCAAAGAAGTTTTAACTTGTTTTTGCAACTTACAAGATTGTCTGGGTTTTTTTGTTTCATTTCCCCTGATGTTTTTGTTAAATTGTATTTATTGTGTAACAACTACTGTTCTGAAGTTTGGGTAATAATACTGACAGTACTCTCTACAGATTCATAACTTGAACTTGAGCCATGATTAGCAGCCAACATATTTGAGTCTTCTTACTAAATACTGTTCTAAGTATGATTTTTTTTTGCCAGTCCTGGGGTTTGAAATCAGGGCCTGGGCTCTGTCCCTGAGCTTTTTCTTCCTGGCTTTTTGGTAGTTAATTGGAGATAAGAGTCTCACAGACCTGCTTGCCTGGGATAATTTTGAACCACAATCTTCACATCTCAGCCTCCCGAGTAGCTAGGATGATAAGTGTGAACTACTGGCACTGGGCACCGAGTGTGATTTTTTTAAAAGCCTCCTAATGAACTAACTCCCTTGGTGGAAAGCTTGCTTTATAGCCGGGTAAGTTTAGTATAGAATAGCTAAAGAACTTAGCACAGGCCGTGGGGCTGGGGTGGTAGAGCTCACTACTTCTTTTGTAGGATGGCACCATTCCCAAGAAAGAGTTCCTACAAAGGAGTTAGGGGTGTGGCTCAGAAGTAGAACAATTACCCAGCATGCAAAAGGCCCTAGGTGTGATCCCCAGCACTCCCTGCCCCCCCCCCCCCCCCCCCGCATAGTTCCTACCTTATGCCAGGCACTCTTTTATTTTGGGGTCATGTTATAATGATAGACTGTATTGGCTTTATAATAAATGTTTGACTGGAAAGTCACAGATGGGCTATTTAGGAAGATGAAAGGGACCAGCTGGAGGGTGGAGGGCAAGACAGGGCAATCAGGAGTGAATTTGGTCAAAGTACGTTACATACATGTAGAAAAATGTCATAAGGAAACCTATTGCTTAAATGTTTTTACTGATTTTGAAAAAATGATGTACAGGGTTACAGTCATGCAAGACAGGTAGTGAGCACATTTCTTTTTGGACAGTGTCACCCCTTCCCTTACTCTATCTTAATTTCCCCTTCTGTCCCCACCTACAGGTTGTATAGTTCATTTCCAACATAGCGTTCAGTGCGTACCACTGCTGCTTTCTTTTACCTTGTCTCTCACCCTCCCAAAGACAGACAAATGAACAAACAAGACAAAAAGAAAACACAAACGGCAGGGGAGGAAATCCTCTTGTTTCCATTTCTTGGAGTTCATTTTGATCAATATGATTTTATATGATTAGAGGCACACGGGCATTGCATCTCTGTATTCCTTTTCTCTGTATTCCTTTTAGTCTCACTGTGTGGGAATGCCTAAAATCCTGTATAATTTATCACGTCCCAGTGTACTTTCGATCCATCTTCCACACGGGAGAGAAAATAAACACCATTTGTCTTGCTGAGCTTGGCTTACCTCACTTAACATGATTTGTTCTAGTCTATCCATTTCCCTGCAAATGACATAATCTTATTCTTTCTAATGGCTGTGTAAAATTCCTTGTGTATAGGTACCACATTTTTTGGATCCACTCCTCTACTGTAGGGCATCTGGGCTGGTTCCACGACTCGGCTCTTGTGAATAGTGCAGCAGTGAACATGGATGTGCAAGTGTCTTTGCTGTCTCCTGGCTTATGATGTTCTGGGTAGATGCCCAAGGGTGGTTTGGCTGGATCACAGGGAAGATCTATGTGTAGGTTTTAGAGGAACCTCCAGCTTGCTGTCCAGAGTGGTTGTACCAGTTTACACTTCCACCAACAGTGCAGTAGGGTTCCCCCAATCTCACCAACATTTGTTGTTGTTCAGATCCACAGTGTTGGCCAATCTGACTGGGATAAGATGGGACCATTGGGTTTTATTACCTTTGAAAAGATAATAAAAGGATCTGTACAAAGGGGTTTCAGTCTAACAGGTCAGTTCATGAGGGTGATGCGTTTCCATCAATGTCACCCCTCACACTTCTCCCCTCAGTGGATAAAAAAAGAAATGGATGAATGTATACTGAAGTAATGATTGCATACATGAGGGAAGACTTAAAAATAAGCAAATGCTACTTGTCTAATTGACATTATATTTAAAGATATTCTTGTAATCAAAATGTTCATTTGAGTATATGGGTTTGGTTCCTTGGAGAAATAAAAATACAAATTTTATGTTCTCTGAATGAAAACATTTGTCTAATATGCATAAGTCTGCTGAAGGAGCTTGACAAATAGGCAAAATTGGATTGATCTATGTGTCTGTATCTATATATCTATATATCATCTATGTATCAATGTATCAGTGTATCATTGTATCTCTCTCTCTCTCTCTCTCTCTCTCTCTCTCTCTCTCTCTCTCTCTCTCTCTCTCTCTCTCTCTCTCTCTCTCTCTCTCTCTCTCTCTCTCTCTCTCTCTCTCTGCAAATGGAAGTTTGGGATTCTTGGACAGGTTTGAGCAGATTTCTCTATTACATGACAAGTTCAAATAGTTAACTATTTGGAACATCCTCTTTATCTCTTTCCAGACTGTATTGATTGGAGAATTAAGTAGCCAAGAAATCTCCACAGAGATTCTGAGGTCGAAATTGTTAGCGTTAACCATATTGTTCCAGTGGGAACATGAACGTTACGGAGGAAACACGAGCTACTTTTCACACACCAAGCCGTCATTTCCTTGCACGCCCTCACCCGGCTCTAGTCCCATGGCAAGCTCATCCTGCTGGGATGCCAACCTTAATGATCTCTTTTCAGATGTCATGATTTCTAGGAAAAGCCAGGTGGCTAGCATATTGAAAAGTAAAACACGTGCCTTTGCCATGTAGCAGCTACTGGCTACCATTTGGGATGATTTAATGCTATGTATTACTTGGAGTTATGTTAGAATTTTTGTTTTGTTTTGTCTGTTTTGGTGAGACAGGGTTTTACTCTAGATAGCCTATATAGCTCAGGCTGGCTGTGAATTCATAATCTCCTGCTTTAGCTTCTCCAGTGCCGGGATTATAGATGTGTGTCTCTGCAGCCAGCTTGCTTGCTTGCTTGCTTGCTTCCTGCCTTCCTGCCTTCCTGCCTTCCTTCCGTCTTTCCTGCCTGCTGCCTGCCTTCTTTCCTTCCTTCTTTCTTTTATTTTTTCCTTGAAATTGTTCAGTGCTGGAATCTGAAACAGGACATAAGAGTTTCTCTGATCTCAGTTTAATTCAGCCATATCAACTTCGACACATTTTACATTTGTATATATATATATCTCACAGGCTTTTAGTTATACTGTAGGGTAGAGAACTATATAGTATAGATCCCATAGAAATAGTACAAGTCTGAATTCAATACATAGCTGTGCCTGTTCCAACTGTTGATGATTCTTCCAAGCCCTGACATCTGGGAAGACAAAATCAGAATGATACACAATATTGTGCCAAATGAAGGAACTGAAACTGAGAATGGGCCTCCAAGAAGAAGCTGTTGCAGTGGAAAGGCTGATGGGGTCAGGGGAGGAGCCAAAGGAATCCAGAAAGTTCCTAAATCCTTTTAACACTGAATCATTCTTCTCTTTTATTGGAAGTTTCATCATGTAACTGCAAATTAGAATTTGAGAAATGAAGTCGCTTGTGCATGCTATTAGCACAGATGTCTGAAATTTTCAATGTTTTGTTGTTGTGATTTGGGGGTTCAAACTCCTAGCCCGGGACATGAGCCACATTGCCCACTCATATAATTATTCTTTCATTATACATTTTCCTGCTAGTGATTTTATAATTTAGCTTTTCTGTATTTTTGTTTTCTTTATTTTTCTGTAACAAAAGGAACTACCTAACGTTCAGCTTTGCATTGATGGATTTTTATGGTTAAAATCATCTTATTATCATGAGTTTTCTGAGGATTTTGTTTATTTATTTATTTATTTTTGTTGGTTGTGGGGCTTGAACTCTGGGCTTGGGTGCTGTCCTTGGGCTCTTCAGCTCAAGGTGAGTGCTCTACCACTTGAGCCACAGCACCACTTCTGGTTTTCTAGTGGTTTATTGGAAATAAGAGGCTCATGAACTTTCCTGCCCAGGCTGGTTTTGAACTGCCATCCTCATATCTCAGCCTCCTTAGTAGCTAGGATGACAGGCGTGAGGCACCAGCACCTGGCTACCAAGGACTTTATTTTAAAAGGTATTCTTATTTGTGTTACCTTAACATCATTATGCCCTTAACCAAAATGACCCTTTAACTTTTGAGAAGTAATTGTTGACTTGATGAAAGGGTTATTTTTCTTTGGTCAGCTTTTCAAACGGGGTCCTGTTTCTGGTACCCTGCAAGGCAGGGAGCATTGCAAGGTTCTGAAGGGGGAGAGATTTGTCTTTCTCTGGCGAAGCAGAGGATGATTATGAAAAGAAAGTGGGAGAGGAGAGCTTCCTAGCAGTCTGCTGGCCCAGGGCACCTCAAGTGTGGCGTTGATCAACAGGCAGTACATGTGCACTCGGTTATTCTCAGAATCCTGTCCTCACGTCTCCTCGGAAAGTGGACAGCCCTGGGATGTGTGTTCTTCAGCTGGATGAGCTCTGGTCTAGGTCAGTCTTAATCCTCTGCTCTCCTTGGCTTTCTACTATGTGTTCTGGGCTTACATCCAAGAATGGAGGAAGGGGCGGGAGCAGTAATGAACCTGAGTACTATGGAGAACCAATGGACAGCCCCCTCCCTTCCTTCCTCCCTCGCTCCCTCCCTCTCTCTCTTTCCCTCTTTCCCTCTCTCCCTCTCTTCCCTCTCGTACCGCTTTTCTTCTTTTATTTGGCCGTAGTGGGTTTGAACTCAGGGCTTTGGGCAAGCACTCTTCACTTGAGCCCCTCCGCCACTCCTTTTTGTTTTGTTTTGTTTTTCTGATAGGATCTTGCACGTTCTCCTGCGTCGGCTTCACACTACAATTCCCCCTAATGATGTTTGTGCCATGGGTGGCACACATCACTACACCTTGCTTATTGGCCCTGAATTTAAGCTTTAGGACTGGCACAAATAAAAAAGCAAGACCATGACTCTGATTTGCTGTTGCATGATCTGCCTTCTGCTTTTTGAGAGTTAAGAGGTTTTTCTGTGTACTTACTTTCCTTTAGCTGTTGGTATATTGTTTTGTTAGTTTTCAAGTTCAGATATCTTTTAAACCTTTGGGGTTTCCTTTGAATTTTAGTCAGGTGCATTGCATTAGATAAAAGGCATCTTTGAGAAAACCCTCGAGATGGATTCTTCTTCACTCTGTATGCAATCGAGAACTTTGTGCAAGAAGCCCTTTCCGGCTTTCTTGAGCCCTGACTCCTGACAAGATCTTCAAGGCACCACTTTAAAACTTCCCAGGGCCTTAATGAAGTGTCTAGCAGAGACTCTTCTGATTTGATCTTTAACCTGAGAGCTCACTGGACCAGTAAACCCTGGATTTGATCTTTGCCCTAAGATCACTTCTTTGAGAGCTTCTTGCTGGCTGGATAAACAGGAATGAGAAAAATGGCTTATTTTCTAGCCTAGAAAATCTTGGGTTGGAAAATTTCCTCTCAATTCTGCTTGGACAATTGTAGTTATCTTTCTCTTCCTGCACTTAATGGGAGGTAGCTAAATGAAGCCAATTGTCCCTTTCAGAAGAACGTTTTCTTCCTCCCCTGTGATTTGGTTGCTTGTACCTGGTAAGAGCTACCCCGCCCCTGCCTGCAGCAGCCACAGCATGGTTGCCTGTCCACACTTCCCTGTGTCTCTGCTTGCCTTCAGTCTGCTCACAGCCTGGTCTCGTACTAGTTCTATTATCACTTCTCAGTTGCTAGAATAAATTACTGCCCTTTCCCCCCCACCCCTCCCGGCTACCACCAAACATGAGGAAAATAAAATCAACTATTTTATTTTCTCGTGGTTAGTTAGACTATTGAAGACAACAGTGGTGGTTTTTATTGTCCTTGGTTCCTCAACCACAGAGGCTTGGCTGTGCCTCCGTGGGTACCGTGGTGTATCTCCGATGGCTCCACACCGTGGGCTGCATAGTTGGGGCTTGAAGCTTTACGCACCTGCAGGAAAGTGAGCTCCAGGGCTTAATAGCTGAGATCTGATTTCTATGCCTGTCCTACGAGATGCTGGCCTATGGAGGTTGAGCTGAACGTGGAGCATCAGAGCTGTGTGTGACGGCTCATGCTTGTGATCACAGGTGCTTGACAGGTGCTGGGCTCAGGCAGGCAAAGCAGAGACTTCATCTAGAGCAAAACAGAACAATGAACTGGAGGGGGGAAGATGACCTTCGAGGTGTGGCGCACGGCAGAGCCAGTGTGGGGCTCGGGCTCAGAATCCCAGCACCGCATCGCCACTGCTCACACGGCAGCTTGCCTGTCAGCCCCGGCGGTGGTGGGCTGGAGACGGGGTGCTCTGTCAAGTGCACGGACGTACCGCTTGTGAGTTCACAAGTAAAGAGGCAGCGACTGGAGCTAGTGGTCAGACTTTTTCCCCCAGAAGGCAAAAAGGTTTGTAACAGGAGACTGGGGGGGGGTCCCCCGGGTGCCACAAGGGAGCATCACTGAGCCAGCCACGTGGAGAGGGGGCACTCAGGCCTTGGAGAAAGAGCCAATCCTCAGCTTGTGTATTCTTGCCATACGCACTCGGCCTGTTGTTCTGTGAAGGGATTCTATGGCTACCGCCTCCTTCAAGAGGCTCTCTTCCTTTATGAAGTTATCCTGGACTCCTCCATTGTTCCCTGTGAATACTAACCCACCCTTGGGTGCCAGCCCTGTCAGATGAGCGCTCGGCGGGCACCGTCTGGAATGGTTGACTGCGCTGCCTCCTCTCAGGAGCGTGGTGGTGGCGTTGGAAGCGCTAAGCTTGGGCAAACGCTGATGCCATCATGGACGTGCCTCCCTGGCAGCTTCTCTGTTCCTAGGGGACGTCATCATGTTACTTGTGTTGTCAGAACGCCGTCACTTGTTGCTGAAAGGTTACGTTGAGGCTCTAAAGAAAGAAGTTTAACTAGACTCGGAACACACTCACCTGTGGTCATGTGGCTCTTGTGAATACTCCTTGTGTCCCAAGTCTCCCCACAGAGTCCCTGTCACCAGAGTCAAGAAGGAAACTTTGTATGAAGGGGCCGCGGGTGACGGGCTACAGGTAGAGTGCTTGTGTAATTTATCATCAGGAGTGTGAACTTTCTTGGAGCTGAGAAAACAGACCAAAACAAAGCACAACCAGGGCTGTTTAGTTTTTCATACTAATTTTACGACAGAGTGGATAATTTTGGGCTTGTAAGGCAAATGCTTCCATAAATCAAAGGAAATAGAACAAGGCGCAGCCTGGTCGCTCACAGAGAAGCTCTTAGTTTTCTTAATCCTCTTGGCAGAGAGTTTTTGAAAAAGTGGTCTCAGGAGTCAGTACACAAATGATGAGAGACATTTATACAACTAGAAGCCTCATTGGTATATAATGTATTGATTGCCTCTTTTATAGAGAATTCGACAGATCAGATCTATAGCTGCAGTATTTTTATGCCATTTCAAAATTTTACACGATCCCAAATTCCTGATTTAAAAGTCTATATTCTGTATCTTTAGACTTGACTCTTGGAATGCCGGGTCTTGTTTCTTAGTGCTCATGAAAGACCTCTAAAACTTGAGCCATGATTCAGCTAATGCCCTAACTGACCTTTCTTAATCAAGCCACACTACTTTCAGCCACCGGAATTTATGAAGCCTGGCTTCATACCAAGGGTTTTCCTCAAGAAAGGCCCTCAGTGGACCAGAAACTCTGCTCAGAAAGTAGCAGACATTTATTGATCATTTTTTGGAGTACACAGGCAAGGACTGTAAGGGATTTTTTTTTTAAAAAGGAGCAAACATGAAACTCTCTGGGAGTTTATTATCTAGTGGAACCATGAATGTTTGTATATAAAATGGAGTATCTCTGTATTGGTGGCATCTCTTGTATCTCCTGTGATGATGGTGTGTTCTTTAAATGCACCGTGTGTCTTTAATAGCTGGGCATCTGTCCTCATTGAAGGTACCAGTTTCACTCCATATCTCTTCACTGTCTCTGATAACGCTTTATCTGTGATCAGTACCCTAAACCTCTGAGATTAGGTTGAGTATCTGTCATGTCTGTAGGTGTTTCAATAGTTAATGTTTGCCATCACCCACCGTGACAGGCACGTTAACGTAATTAACTCTTCCCAACTTAGGAGGTACTTTTTCCCATCTTTTAGATGAGGACACTGCAACCTGGAGTGAGGTGACTTGCCTCAAATCCCCAATGAGGGAGTGGTAGAGCTGTGATCTAAGCAGTGGTTTCTCTCTGGAGCTTGCTTTCTTCAGGTAGAGGGTACGGGTTCACTGGTAGTCCCTGCTAGGAGCCATTAATTAAAAGTATAAGGATGACATGAGAGGAGATAAAAATCAATATTTCAAATGAAAGCCATACAAAAGTAATGAACTAGTCACCCTTGTGAGAGAGTTCAGCAAGGTTGCCAGATGGAAGATAAACAGAACCAGTGGTATTTTGCAGAACTAAATAAATTATTAGCATAACACAGCAATAAAATAAACCACAAGACATCATGCACAAAGCAATATGATTCACTTGAAGATTGTATAGATGGCATAGGCCCAGAAAACATTAGCATAATCTATGATGCAGAAAAAGTTAATATCCAGGTACTAGAAGAATAAGAAGGAACAGAATCTTCTAAAGTTAAGCAGCTATAGCTATGAAAATGATTCTAGTAAACAGATCAATACAGTAATATGAAAAACACTTCTTCTAGTTCTGAGAGGTAGAGAGGACGTTGGTACAAAATTAAAGAAGCTACAGAAGACAGATCATAAAAAGAGCTTATTTTATGTGATGAGTTTATATTATGGGCCAAACAATGCAAAAACACCAGTGTGAGAGCCGATTCTGGTTGTACAAGAGATTGTGAAATACCCATCTCCCTCTTTTTCAAGGCAAAAGGGAGTTGGGACAAAGAGAATTGTTAAGGGCGGATGCCAGGGGGGATATTTACTCTGGACTGCTCTCATCCAGAGAGCAGCTACTTGGAAGCCAGTGGAGCGAAGCCAATGGCATTGCAATAATGCTTGCTACTGGTGATGAGGTATAATAGTCAAATCAAAAATGTGAAATAAGAAGGAACTGAAAACCTACTATAACTGCCCTTTCTAGGTAACCCATAGATTTGGAGGTGCCAGCTCTGAGCCTGCTGCGTTCCTCCATGTTAGAGATGGGTTTTACACACATTTTGAACGTAAGCTTAATATACAGGAATGGCACTGTTTGTGCATGTTCTTTGTGCATCGATTCCTAGGGGAAGATTAAAATCAGGATCCAAATGTATCGCTAAATGCCAATTTGACTTCTGTATTTAACTCTTTTCTCATCTGGGTTAAAATGATTAAATGATTAAAATGAATCAATTAGAGAAACTTCATTGGGTGGTTAAATCTGGTCTTCCTGTTGATGAAAAAAACACAGATGAATTTATATATGCTGAAATAGTCCATTGTGACCTTTATAAATAGTCCTTGGACAAGAGTAGTTTTTATCTCTAATCTCTTTTAAAGATAAAGATAAGGCAAATGGGGTGCAGTGACATTAGATGCTAAGCTAAGATTACGGAACTTATTTAAAGACACAACCGAGACCAGGGCTCGAGCCATATTTATGTTAAGCGTAGCAAAGCTCCAGGTTTTATCAGGGAGTGTTCACTCTTGGTGTTGCAGGAACTATGGTTTGGAAAGTCTTAATACTTTCATGATGAGTAGAATTGGGACTCTCTCACCAGGGACCAGACTCTCTTGATCGCCAGCCTTTGGAGGCTGACACACACTCAATGTTTGTCAAACAATCTTGTTTTCAGTAAATTGTTTCTTTAATGGTGTACCCTTAGTTGTAAGCTGGGCGTGGTATGCACACCTGTAACCCCAACTATGTGGAAGGTGGCGGTAGGAACGTGAGATCCAAGGTTATCTCTGGACAGAAGTACAAGACCCTCTCTACAGAGTAAACTAAGGCATACCAGGCCTGGGGTGGGGTGGGGATGGGAGTAGGGCATGGCTCAAATGGTGGAGTACTTGCCCAGCAAATGTGGAGTCCTGAGTTCAAACCCTTAACACTGCTCCAGAATTTAGAAGACAATGATGACAATCCCTTTGTGGGAACAGCTTGCTGGTCGCTCCTTCAAGAAAAATGTCAGTCCACAGAGCAGGAGCAAAGGTCGTGCGAATGACGAGGTCTTCTGTCATGGGAGCAACACTGTTCACTCGGTCTCGGATAAGTGTGCGGCGGTGGTGGAGGACTCAGTGCTGGCCTCGGGCTGCAGGGTGGACGTGCCACGCTGTCCATCCGTGGAACGCCAGCAGCCACAGGCCTCCATCGTTGCCCAGCCGTTCACCCCACCAACTGCCAAGTAAACTTCATTAATAGAGACAGCTTGGCCCTTAGCAGTTTGCCAGGCACTACTGCCTTGCTGTATAAACTTTGACGTTTACTTGGCAGGCGCCAGCCAGCAGGCCCTGCTTTAAAAACAAGGCATTTGGGACCGCTGCGGCAAGCTTGCTGCCACTCTGTTGATTCACAGATCCAACGTTCAGTGCAAATCACGTTCTCCGTCTTCCCGGGGAGCGGAGTGGGAGGGCCCGAGGTCCAATCAGCATGGATTATGGAAGTTAGATGAGTGGCAGTCACACTAGAAATACTATCTGGAAACGGGATGGGCGCCAAGGGATTGCGTGGACTAAGGTGTTTAATAACAGAGCAACGTAGCCTTAGATTACTTTATTGGAACCTGTTGTTCCTAGGGATAGCGGTAATGACACTTCCTCTCTCTGTAAGGGACTGGTGAGAAGCCACAGACATGTTGGAATCCAGTTATTTACCAGCAGGAGACAGGCGGTATCATTAAGCAGCCGTTTCCACGGATGGAGTGCTATCAGCAGGTAATAGGGAGTGTGCGTCATTGCACATTGTTATATGGTGTTTCCTGCGGTAACAGACAATGCTCATCTCCCCGTAGCAGCCCTGAGCCATCACAGAGATAGGTGTCATTATGGCTGCTATAAATCATGCTACATGTTTTAATAGTTAAAAGATTACCTATCGTGCCAGCACGGAAAAATATTGTTTGTTGTGATCAGCTGATTTTTATGATGAAGAATATGAGTTAGACGGACCTTTTGCCAGGAATATCAGGTGAATTCCAAAGGAAAACAGTCATTTAAAACTTGGTGACCTTACAGTTTGGGGGGACTCATTTCCCTTTCTCTGAAAGTGTTCCAAGTTCAGAAAGCCACCCAACAAAATAGCTTTTCATATACATTTTAATTTATGATCCATGTATAATCATTGCTAGTCTATGAAGATAGTGGGTACATGGAACAGAGCCCCAAACTGGCTACAGCTTAATTCACACCTAGCTAGTTTGTTGTCGCCGGGAGCTACAAGTTAGCAAGATGGAGCCTGGCCGATGGAATGAAAGTGAGGGCTCTCTGTATTCTCGAAGGCGTCTTTCCCTTCTCTCTCATTCATTTTATTTAGAATTAATAGTTTATTCTTCTGTCATTCTTTCTGCATTCTTGCTTCTACCATCATGGCTTTCGTGTTTCCTGGCAACTTGACTCAGTGTAACTACTTCTACAAGCTTCATCTTTTCTGCCCCAGCTTGTCTCTGCGAACCTGCCTTTCTGTGGCCAAGTTTGACCATTTTCTTCTTTGTGAGAAGTAAACATTCAATCAAGGAACATGCATGTCTTCAAGATAGACTGCTTCAACCCAAGGTATTAAAAATCCTTCTTCCCAGCTGGAGTCAACACCATTACTAACCTGTGTTTCCCCGACATTTTTCATCTAGCAGGACTTCCCTGAGGAAGGAGTTAGTGTGAACTTAGTCATTGCAAATTAGCACCTGCTAGTGCTCAACTAGACTGCAGGTGTGCGGATGGCCACTTTTTCTCATGCCAGCACAACTTTTCGTGAACATTCTTATTACTCTTTTGATGGTATGCTGCAATGGATTAAGTAAGCTTGTTAAAAAGGAATTTGAAAAGCAGTCAACTGGAAAAACATATTTTTAAAGAGTAAAGGAAAACAATGGAATAAGAATTAGTCTTACGTCAGGGTAAAATCAGTTAATCTTTTCTGATCAATCATTCATTCTTCCGTTTTCCCCTAAATACATGATGTCTAAGACCTGTTCATCCTAAGTGAAGTAGTTTTGGGATGCCTATCCTCATGACCTATTTGAAGTTATCTCTTCCAGACAGTCTTAGATTCTCTGATGCTCGGGTCACTTCTGGTTTGCATCTGCCCTTCCTATCTGTGGGCTCCACACACAGATGTGTGAGGTAGTTATATTTGATGATCTCAAATTATTTTTTTACCTGTCTTTATTCCCTGGATAATATAGCATAACTCTGTAACAGTTATCTTGAGAGATACACGTAATATAGAGATGATTTTAATACATGAGAGGATGTGTGTAGGTTGCCTGCACACACTACTCGGTGTTGTCGTAAGAGCTGAGTATTGATGGACTTCCGTGTCAATGGCATCCGTGCTCACTGAGGGCTGAAGGCATCTCGTGGTCATGTCTTCTCTAGATTGTCTCAGCTCCCTGTTTCCACAGCTTAACACAGGATCTGTGGAGTCCACAGGGGAAAGAGGGCATGGTTACCCATGCCTGGATCTAAGTGCTGGATGTTGGAGACTGACAGAGAGGCCTCGGGCAGAAGGGCTAGCTTTCTTCTGATGGGACTGGGACACTGGTCACTGGGTGGATGATTTCCTTCCACTACTGACATCCCGAGACTCATCGGCTTCATCTCTGTAGATTTAATTCCTTCACCCACTGCCTTCACACCGGGCTCTCTTCAGTCTCCTTTCAAGACAATCACAGGTGCCTGCAAGCTTTTCTCTTCTAGTTGGTGAGTTTCTTTTCTTTTCTTTTTTTTTTTTTTGGGTCCAGTCGTGGGGTCTGAACTCTGGGCCTGGGTGCTGTCCCTCAGCTCTTCAGCTCAAGGCTAGCACTCTACCACTTGAGCCACAGTGCCACTTGCGGCTTTTTTTCTTTTTGCTTATGTGGTGCTGAGGAATCGAACTCAGGGCCTCAGGCATGCAAGGCAAGCGTTCTACCACTGAGCCACCTTCCCAGCCCCTAGTTGGTGAGTGAGTAAAGCCAGTTATTAGGACATCTGGCTGAGTAAATATTTTTAAGTAAACAGTTCTGGAGGATGTCAGCTTGCTGGCATGCATAGAGAATGGAAATACTGTGTGGATTTACAATGGCAATAAAATTTTACTACCACGGTAGCAGTTAGAACCAGATTATCTAAAATATTGTCATTACTTTTAGCAGGAATACCTTTTATGCCATGAGTCATGCTGAAGTTTGGCTAAAATAGTTGTTAATTTATTTCATAAATTAGATGTCATACGGCTTTGCTTTGTATCAGCGCACATGTAAGACTACCTGTTAAACATAGGATGGTACTATTTTAGCTTTTCTGATGGTGTCCTCGCAGCACATGTAAACTCTGAAAATCAGACATAGTTTGAAATATGATATTATCTGAAGTACCGAGCAGAGACTTGCTGCTTCAGCTAGTGTAGATGTTTACAGCTAAGCTTCAGCATCTCTCTTAGACATCATACCATGACATCAAATCTGGAAGGCACTGGCTATCACATTGGCTTTTGTAATCAAATGGGAGACCTTTATTTAGAGAACCACACCGTACGTGGCTGTCATGGTCATCATGGATGTGGGCAAAATTACGGGGAACTCTGAAGATCCTAGCAAAGATTTCATGTACAAGATTCAGTCTTGCATTTTGAGTCTTTCTCCACTCAGGTCTCCCCGTGTTTTACGGCATGAATCAGGTGCATATCTAACCATAAGTCTGAGTTACAGAGGGTTGGTAAATACTTGACTTTTTGTCTCTTCATCCCTACCTGTGAATCCTACAAAATCCTTGTGGCCAGCTGGTCTCTTAAAGCACCATCTCATCATGGTGTCCCCTGGAGATGTCCCACAGACCACAGTGGCACCTGCCAGCCCAGGGCAGCCTATGGGAGGTTGGGTAAGGAAAAGGGTGCCGTGTAAAAATGAGTATGAGCCCTTGCAATACAGTCTCATAGCGGACAGTAAGGTATGGGAAGCCAGGCCCAGTCACGGTATATAACCCATCCAGAGATTTAGAAAATCGAGCATGTTTGTTGAAAAGGAAAAATGACATCATACAGTGTTTCAAGCATTTTCTGAAGACAAAGAAATACCATGTGCCACAGAGGTGGACAGTTTTGTTCTGGAAAGGGTCACCTAAGAAATACTTTAGGCTTTATTAGTATGTGCGTGTGTGTGTTGTGTGTGTGTGTGTATGTGTGTGTTTGGTTTTGGAGATCACATTTTGGTACATTCCCCAAACGTGTGTTTGGGCTTTGTAATGGAAATGATTTCTGTCCTCAGTCCTGGCTTCTCAGCTTTGTCCTTTGGCTGGAGAGTAGCCAGGGACACAGTGGGTGTGGCCGGTCACAAGAGAACTGGACTTAGAACAACAGGTGGCTGCTGAGATTTGGCCCGTGAATCAGTCTTCGGCAATAGTGGGCTGTGACATGAAGCAGTTGTTTATTTCACTTTCTGTTGTTTCATGAGGTAATTTAGAAAGAATGGGTGCTTTACATTACATAATATGTGTAATTCAACCACCCAGCTTCTCAATGAGTTTGCTTATGTAAGGAAATCAGAAATTTAGATAATTTAATGACTAATTGAAACTTCTGAAAAAATAGTGGAACAGTGTACTGTTTATCCAAAATAAACACCAGAATATGGGAACATGATTTTTTAAGGGGAGAGCAAAGGAGAGGCACAGGAATTGCGGGAGGAAGGGTGAGCAAATTCAGTCAAGATACCCAATGTACATTATGTAAAAATTGACTCAACTTGAGGGATGGGGAGAAATGCGGGGGAGAATGAAGGACAGGGTGACACTGACCAAGGAACACTGATCTCATAACCTGACTTATGGAATTGTAACCCCTTTGTGCAACTACTTAATAATGATGATAACATACATTTTTTAAAAGAAAAATATTGGAGGACAATTTAGGGTCAACCTTGGTCTAAAGAACAAAGTAAAGCCACCGAAGTGGAAACCCAAGCCTAGACTTCTAGTTGGTGAGCATATATGCATCACTTTCTATTGCTATTAAAACTGCCTGAGACTAGGTTTTGTGGCATATGTATAGATCAAGATGAATTGTGTGGTGGAAAGAAATTTAAACTCTTTACAAGAATCTAGAAGGAGGGGGGAAGGTGGTTTCTCTCTTACTCAATCAATTTTTGGTGCCAGAAAATTATAAGGGAAGTAAAAATTGAAAGAAAAAGTGTGAATAACATTCCCTTGGCACTAATAAACTTAACACTGAGATGTATTCATTAAGCTCATAAGCTTCGTTGAAAGTACTCTGTTTCCAAGAAATCTTAATCTGAATTCCCTGAACGCAGGAGCCAATTTACTGGTAAAAATTCTGAATACACACATTTTAGGGATTGTCATCATTGAAGAATAGAACCTGGGACATTTTTAGGAATAGAAGTGTGGCCTAAAATTGTTTTCATCATTATGAGAGAGTGATAAAAACAAATAACCATTACAAACACACACACACACACACACACACACACACACACACACACACACACACACACACACACGATCCATTTGGGAAAAATAAACTATGTACAGCAGGGGGATTTCTTTAAATGAAATCATGCTTCAACAATGGGAGACATTTGCCGAGTACTGTGAAGTCATGAGAGAAGTTCCACAGGGTTTTTGGTTTTCTTGTTGAGTTCTCTTTGATTTTGAGAATTTTAGTTCTGGTGTCCTTGTTGGAATACTTAAAAACTGAAGCATTTAGACTATCTTATAGTAACCCGTAGTGATGTGAAAGATTACACTGAATGGAATTAGTAACCTCCAATGTCTTTTTTCAATTGTATCTTAAAAGGAGGCAGTCAAGCGAAAACTGTTTCTAGTGACCCTCTCTGATACTGCCACAGGACTGATTTATGCACAGTCTTCCCTTCAAAGAAACTTTTATTTGGACAATCAATTGGGAAGCACAAAAGAAATCTTGGCTACAGTGGCCTTTGTGATAGCTGGCTTTCATTTACAGTGTTAACCATTACCTTATTTTTTTTTCCATTGCAAGAATAAATATACTTAAAATCAGAACATGAGTTTATGTTAATAGGGATATTATCCATGCAACGATTTCACACAAAGCCCTCTCCATTTTTATTCAACTAGAAATACCATCTACAGGCTTGCTTGTCTTCAATTCACCATTTTTAGCTCAATTGGTTAAGCTTTAAAGTGTATTATTAGTATCATTGTTATTATTATTTGTAGTATTGGGGGTTGAACCACAACTTCCTATATCTAGGCAAGTGGCTTTTACCATTTGAATTGCATCCCCAGCTGACTTGTTTGTATTTTTAATTTTGAAGATAGTGTCTTAAGAACTTTTCCTAGTCTGGCCCTG
The DNA here is from genome assembly GCF_024711535.1 of Dipodomys merriami. Lineage (NCBI taxonomy): Eukaryota > Metazoa > Chordata > Mammalia > Rodentia > Heteromyidae > Dipodomys > Dipodomys merriami. Next base: position 795,138 of record NW_027206059.1, read on the forward strand.
AACTGGTGATCCTCCTCCTTTCACTTCATTAGTAGTTGGGATTATAATTATGTATCATCATGCCTGGCTAATTGTACTTCTTCTCTTTATATTCTGATTAACAAAACTACATGTACTCAGTATAGATATAGTAAAAACAACAGCAAAAGGTAAAGTGATACATATATTAAAAGCAGGTACTGAAAAACAACTTAGACCATTCTTTCCAGGGTTATTATTATTATTTACATAGTTGATGCAAAACAGAGATGGAAAATTAGCCTTGTGTCTTTGCTTGTTTAACAGGGCATTGAGACAATTCCTTGTAGTGTTATAGAGGCTAAAAATTAGAAAATTTCCACAAAGGCCACTTGTGCGCCAGGGAAGCAGACATCTGCTCCGGCTGAGAAGCCGGCCTTCTCAGCATGAAAGAGGCCAATGCTGAAAGCTCTTGGAGAGTCACAGGGGCACGTCAGGGCACAAGGGCTGAAGATCTGGGGGTTCATCCATTTTCCAGAACATAGGTGCAGACGACATGCTCATCGTCTCTAGGTGAGGTTTAGTGAGAACTCCTCCTCATCAGTGCCGACAAGTCTTAATCTCTTCTGGTTGCCAAGGGAGAGGGGTGATTAGGCCAAATACAAATCTCCTTATGGAAAGCAAACAGGAAATAAAGAGAGTGGGAAATGAATTCCATCACAAAACTCAGAGACAGTGAAATACCATCAGATGCGCGATGTATGTCAATTTTAGGTCAAGCCACCAAGGCCAGCCAACTTTATGCAGGAAAGAGAGCGGGTGTGTCAGGAAGAGAGGGGATGGAGATGGTACCACAAATTCCAAGAAGAAAGAAAAAAGCCTTATTCAGTGAAATCTAAATTTGAGCAGAATCCATTGCTGGGAGAAATAGAGAAAGATGTTCTTGCTTCTACAGGTGGAAGCTCTCAGAAATTACATCTTGCGAAATGGAGAGAAATTCCTAGAAAGGAAGGGGTGGGTCTGTTGGTGGCAGCTTCTGGAGTTGAAGCTGGAGGAGCTCAGAATGGTAGCCATGCCAATCTTTGATAAGTACCTATCCGCTTCACTGTCTGTGGCTGATGGGCAGGCACGCACCTACCTTCATCACATCCTTTTCCTCACCTGGAAACATAGACACGCAATCTAAAGTGACCAGCACATTCTTCCCTGTTCCCAGAGACGGTGTGCAGTGGGGTAGCCGTGGCCTTGGGATTGGACACCCACTTCGTTTCTCTTTGCAGACAGCTTTGCTTTCCTAGAATTAAATTCCTTAGGAGAATGCGTCTGGGTTTAATGATGATGTCATATCTTTATTGTTTTCTGATTCCTGTTGGACTTTGGCCAATGACTCATGGATTTAAAAAAGGGTGACTGAACTTCCAAGCAACGAGACATTCCTTCTGTATCTTCTTGTTTACTGATCTCTCAGCCTGAATTTTCAGGCTTTAATTTTTTAAAATAAATTACTTCACAGGCCACACATGCTTAATTGTGGAAAAATGTTCCAAAGATGATCTGGAAAAAAGTGTGCTTTTTGTACATTGTTCACTACAATCTGATAGTATCAGATTTCTTTTAAAGTTCTTAAAATATTCACAATCATGGTGAACGTGTCCCTTTCCTCCTTTCTCTAGGTCTGTTTATTTATTGCATAGAATTTAAAGCTATGATTTTAGGAGACTAATGATTTTAGATTATGATATACCCTTTCATAGGTTGACATTTTCATTATTATAGAGTATCCCAATCCTCCTTTTATCTGTATTATCCTATAAGACTCTTATGAAGAGTTTTCATTGTGACATTTCTGTATATGCACAGGATATATTTTGCCTCGCTATCTTTTTAACGGCTTCTTAATTGAAAGTCTCTTTTGATATTAATACAGCTGGAGCTACCCTAGTCTATTTCATTTAGTGTTTAGTTATTTTTGTCTCTGTCTGTATTCAGTCTTTCTTTGTTTTTACGTTACAGAGGCGGAGTCTTGTAAGTTGCATGTAGCTCTATTTTATGTTTTGATTTTTAATTTGATTTGATCATCAGTATTTTACAGAATATTTAATTCATATTCATCTGTTGTAACTATGGCTAAATTACATGTACATGTATTGTCTGACCACTTTTTTCTATTTAACTCAGCTCTTCATGACTTTTGTTTATTTCTTGCCTTTGTCAACTTTGATTAGTCTGCTTTTTATTTGTTTGTTATCTAATTATCTTGCTCTTTTTTCCATATGTATTATAACACACATCTTTGAGTTCATGCCTAGCTGCTGTCGGTGGCAGTGTGACTGGTTCCCAGGAGACTGACGAGAGGGAACCATAAATCAGGACACCGGGAATTTAGTACCAGGAGGTTTTTTTTCAGTTTGGGCCTGTACACCAGCACAGCAGGTCTGAGCAGCTGTACTTTGGATTCACGTGGGTGGGGCTAAATTGCTATGGCAAACATCACTGTTGAATACACTGATGTTGTTCCCCTAAACTAGATCTCATTTCATGCTCTTTATCTGGAATATGGTGGATGCTTCATTCCTTTGCCCCTAGCACAACCCACCTTCCACGAAAGATAGGCTGCCTTTCAGCAAGTCTTCCATTTCCACTTCATTGTCTAAAGGAAGCACATTACATGCCTTCCCCTCTCGAGAGGATGGCCCCATGACCCCTGAACGTGCCTTGTGGGCACCTTGATTCCTGGAGGCTGTGTTCTCAACATGGGGGTAGGGAGAGAGTAGACCGCACAGGGATTTAATCACAGCTGATGACGGGGCTTGACTGGGAGCCTCTGTGCATACGCCCATGCCACGTAAACCAAGCTGCATGGTGCATGGGATGGAATGTTAACATTGTTTTTCTTTTGCCAGTTCTGTGGTTTGAACTCTGGGCTTGGACACTTCCCTAGCTAGCATTCCACCCCTTGAGCCACAGCACCCCTTCTGGATTTTTCTGAGTAGGTTTTGGGAGATAAGAGTCTCATGGACTTTCCTGCCCAGGCTGGCTTTGAACCACGATCCTCAGATCTCAATGAGAAGCTAGGATTACAGGCATGAGCCACCAGTGCCAGGCTAACTTCATCTTTGAAATAATTCTTGAGTTTTAAAATTGATTGTTCTTTTTGAACATGCTTGGTCAAACTGAGCTCGATAAATCCACGAACAAGGCATTTTAACTGTGGTTTTGAAAAGATACATTACCACATACACTTCGGTGTGCTATACTCTATCTGAAGGAATTGTTTCAGTGTGATTTAAGCCCTTCCAGAGGAATACAAACTTCACATTATTTCCATAAAGATAATGTCACTGATAATTAAGCTGGATCAAAATTTCACAAGAAAGTGAGTCCTTAATTATGTTTTTGAATATCAGTGTGAAACTCTTCCATAAATTATTAGCAGGAAGAATCTAGCAGCTCCCTGAAGGAGTAATGTATTATGAGGAGGTAAGGTTCATTTTAAGAATGAGAGATTATTAGCTCTATTAAAATAATGTACCATACTCATGTATCTAAGGGGAAAATCAGCTACATCTCTATAGATACTGAATATTGAGTCAAAACCTATTCAACAGTTACTGTCATCGTTGAAAAAAATAAAGACAAATCTATCAAGTAGGAGGTAAACATTTTGTAACCATGAAAGACTGTAAGCACACACATACACACACACACAGATATACAATCCAAACACTTTGCAACTATGGCAAAATGTCAGAGGTAATTCTGCCATTTCTGCTCAAAGTACAAATAAGACAATTATACACAGCTTTCAACCCTAATGATGGTACCATACCAGTTTAGCCAACAAACAGAAAAAAAATTTGAGCTCTAAAATTCAGGTGTGAAAAAATGCTGTATTTTGATGACTAATTATTCAGAAATCTCCGAAAGACTCCAATTGTCACTTTCTAATCATTACCCAAGTCTAGCATCTAAAAGATAACAGAATAAATACATAAGTATGACTTGTTAGAAAAGTAATCTCCTTTTGTTGGGGAAATACAAATAAGAATGACAAAGTAGGAGAGAAAAAAACCTAAAATTTTCTCTCTAATTTAAAAAGAGATATTTCTTTTTAGAACTTGTGTGGGTCCTAGCAAGCCATAGAGCCATGAGGAAAGAACCTGAATGGACATTTTGTGAAAAGAGATGTACAAACAGCATTTCAAGAATACATATTCAACCCATATGTGCATATTTATTCAAATCCTTATAAATTTGAGTCTGATTATTTTAAGGAGTGAGAGATTTTACATGTATGTTTCTAACTTTGCTTATATTTCATAAGGTGTTTTTTCCCAGGATGCCTGGGAACTAGTAGAAATGGTCCCCCAAGAAACCAGAGTAGAAGGAATACAGTACTTACAGAAGAGATAGAGTGCGATTTCTACAACTATGTTGCAATGCTATTTCACTTACCCGTCATTGAATAGACAACCTCGATAGAAAGAAAATACAATTCAATGGAAATTTGTAATTTGTAAAGTGAGAGGTTCCATCGCTCATGATGACCTGAGAAGTTGGGCGCTCAAAAGTATCCAAATTTGACATTTATATTTCATAGGTTTGAAATTTCTTTTTGAATTATTGAAATTAATGAAATGATAATCTTATTAAGGTGCTAGTATATTTTTTACCACCTTAATTTCGATTTATAAAATTAATTGATCTTATTTTTATGACTTATAAACTCACAGACTTCAAAATCTTTATTTTGCCAAATCTACAAATCCTCTTACGTTGATTTTTAAAAAATATTACTTGGCATTGCTACCCGGATATTTGATAAATATATACTTAGCGTTGTTTTTCTGGTTATCTTATTCTTAAAGGAAATCTGGAATTTGTGAAACAATGTGAAATATGGGTAGAATTTTCTCTGACAGAGATAATCAGTTGCTTCCTTGAACTTAATAAAATTACCCTCTCCATCCTACTCTTCAAAACTCAGACTTATAGTGTTTCCTTGAGTCAGTTTTCAGTTCTTTAGTGTGGAGAAGCCAAACATACTTCATGATGATGTAAAGTTTCTTTTTATTTTTTGTTTTTCTCTTAAAAAAACGTGTCACCAATAGATATTTTTCTAGATGAACTTAAGGTCCATAGTGTCAATTTCACTTCTTTTGTCCACTCTTACGTGTCACCCTCAATTTCATTTCTTATGAAGTAATTTGGAAAGAATGATTGCTTTTTATAATACATAGATAGTGTTTCCATCCAGATGTGCTTCTCTTACTACTCCACTGTGCTTTGGTTTTCAGTCTACTTGTCTTGACCAGACAGCACCAGTATATTTCTTGTCGCACTGATTAGTGTATTGTATCGTGTGGATTAGATGTTTTTTCTGCATATTGCTTAGATGTAGAGTGATGCATATGAAACTCACGGGATATTTAATTTTTATTTATCACTTATTTGATCCTAGCATCTCCTAGAATCTGCCATTGTAGTCTTCCAACAACTCAGATAACTGTTTAATCATATAATTGTGGTAGCAATTGACATTTCCATTTCTCCTTTTGAAAAGTTGGAATTTCAAAAGGAGAAAATAGTTTTTCAATGGAGATGTAATTATTTTTCATCTGGAATAGTCAAAGAATAGGCATCAGGGTATCTTATTCTTGTTCCTGGGCCTGAGACATCGTTCAGTGGCTCAGACCTTGCATAGCAAACAGGAAGCCTGGAGTTGATTGTCCAGCATTGAAGAAAATAAAAAAAGTTCTTATTCTTCAATACAGTGGGGACAGGCACAGTGAGTTACTAAGAGATGTGAAGGTATTCACTTTCATCGGGAGTGTGTCTTGAAGAAGAAATCATCGGTGTTGAATGTTGTCCAGTGCCTTGTGAAGCACAGAGTGCTGTGTGTCCAAGACCACGCTGAGAGGAGCATTGCACCCCCTCCAGCAGCGGGCACCCCGAGGAAGCTGCCTACTCCCTGGGTTTTATTTGGAAGCTGGCGATGGAAAGCGCAAGTGTCCTGAGAGTCACAGGGCCCAGAACCCGTGGTGTGTTTTGTTTTTCATGACTCGTGGTGTGCAGTAGGTGACCAGCAGGGCAAGGGCTCCTTTGTGGTCTGCTGAGGGGACAGAATGGTTTTTTCACGGGAGAACTTGCATGAAAAAATGTGAGCCTGGGTCACTGGGGTCTCAGCTCCTCCGGAAAAGAGCACACAGGTGTGTTTGCCCCGTGGGTGGGCTCCTCACGTTCACTTTGCACCCTCCTATTTGTCATTCCTTGTGCCACTCACCTTTAAACAAAGGATGTTCTCCATCTGTCTAGCCAGTAAGACTAAGAAACAAGCCTGTCTTCTGTGTTTAAGAGCGCTGTTGGTTCCATTAGAGGAAGGAAGGGTGGAGTTGAGGCAGATCCTAACTTTTTGAAACACTGAGTCTTGCCGTTTGAGCGTGTTCGTTTTGCTTTTCGATCCTAATGCCCGGAACACTTAGTTTCCAGACTCCTCTGGGGACTGGTCAGACGTGCCTGGGTGTGCACGCCCAAATCTCACCGCTGTCGTCTACTATTAGAGAGCTTATTTATTTCCATTGCTCTCTTTTTTTGATTTCGGGGTCTGATAGGTTATTTTAATATTCAGTGGAAGCCCAATGTGACATTGTCAACTGTTTTTGTGAGACATTAAGCTTTACTGTCACAATTGTGCTTACCAGAAACACAATTACAGCTCTGTAAGTCTGCAAGATACATACTTTCCAGTTATGAATACATACGCTAATTGGGAGTAATCACTGTCATTTTCTTCGTATGTATTAAATGTCTGATTTTGTAATACAGATAATACGTAGTGCCACATTTGCCTGGGATTATACACACGCCCTTCTTGGAAGATGTTTTGTTCAGTCTGGAGGGCCTTTTGAGAGCACCGTGCTGTAGGTCCCGTTCTCTCCCCCACCCCCCTCGGGAGCAGTCCCCCCTCCCCCGTGAGCCTCAGTCTACCTCCCTCGGCTGGTTGTCCAGATCTTCCTGAGGTGCCGGGTTCAAGCTTTCTTTAGGCCAGCTTGCTGCTGCTTTCCAGTGCCAACTGCTGAGTGTCTTCAGCCACCTGCCATATTCCCTGTGAGAGCTCTGGCAGAAACGTCTGGATTCCTTCCAAAGAGGAGACTTTGTTAGCACAGTCCTCTCCTCTGCCTCCCGACCCTCTCTCTCTCTCTCTCAGTCACATTCAGCTGCTTTACAAGGAAGGCTCTCCTTCTCACCACTGTCCACTGGGACTCTGCGAGTGGGTGGTGCTGCGTGCACCAGCCGCTGCCCCGATCTCCTTCACCCACCTCCAGCACGCCACACTTACGCTCGTGGCCAACTCCAGGCTGAGTCTCGCTGACAGGTAGTGTTTCTCCTCTCTGCATAGCAGAAGTGAGGGCCAGGCTGAGTTTCGTTTTCAAGACTGGAGCCCAGGGAGTCCCAGGCTGTAGGGAATTGTTGAAGGAGTTACGTCACTGGTTCAGTTCTAAAGGGAGCACATTTCCGCGCTAGAAAGTCCACGGGCCAGCCCGGCTAGCCGCTTGGCTTCCTGTTCCAGGCTGTTTCTTAGAAGCTGTGCAACTTCGGGGAAGTTGTGCAATGTCTTTCCTCCTCAGATTTGTCATCTTTAAAACCATGAGAGCTCCACACCTTCCTAACAGAGCGGCTGTAACACAAAAATTTGTAGCACAATTGGCTGAGAATAGTAGTTGATGGACAACACTTGACAATTTGTCAGCTGTTGTTCTTTTAATGTTGTTACTATATATAATAATTTATTTTAAATAAAAAAACCTTTCCTTACTATATTTGAAGGCGCAGAATGTACGTAGACTATGGCAAAGCAATCCACCAGACTGAAGGGTGACAAGTGATAGCAGCAGCAAATCAAAGTTGGACATACAGGTTTCTGTTCACGTAGGACTTTGCAAGTGCATTCGAATTTAGAGGTACACTAAGAAGCAGAAGGAAGCTTTGAATGAATCTGAGTTACTTTGTGACAAAGAAAACAAGACTGATATAAATTAGCCTGTTAGGAGCAATCCCAGCACGATCAATGCAGAGGAGCGAGTCCCCAGCCATGGGGGCTGAGCCTGAGGTGGTGGCAAACCTGGGCTCCAGGATTGGGAACAGCACTGGAGCAAGGGTACAGAAGGTGGCCAAGATTAGGAAGAGCCTCCAGCCGACGTTATTTCCGCGTGACCACATGCCCTTGCCCCATTCTTTAAATGCCTATTATTAAAATAATTGAAAATGCAGAACAAGAGCAAACCGTGACCTGATGTGGCCCAGCGTGTGTCTGCTGCAGAATTGCTTTCTTCCTGGGGTATAGAGAGAAATCACCATTTATTTTGGAGACCACAGAAGTCATTTGAGTGTATGTGTATGGTTTTTTGACACCGCATGGATATTCAGTATTAAAGTTAAAATGGAATATTGTTGTTAAGATTGTATATATATTAAACTCAGGGCTTTGGTGTTGTTCCTGAGCTTCTGTGCTCAAGGCTCGCACTCTACCGTTTGAACCACAGCTCCACGTCTGGCTTTTTTGGTGATTAATTGGAGCTAAGAGTCTCATGGACTTTCCTGCCCAGGCTGGCTTTGAACCGAAATGATCAGATCTCCGTCTTCTGAGTGGCTAGGATGATAGGCATGAGCCACCAATGCCCAGCCCAGAAATAGATTTCATAATATCATGTGACACTTCTTGTGAGCACTGTAAAGTTACTTTCCAGGGAATTTTATCAACTAGATATCAAAGTGGATTCAAAAAATTCATATAAAAATGTTGACTGGAATCTAACAAAATTGAGAACATTCCCAATTTTACAATCTCGTGGAAATAATCCAAGCTAATGTTGAACTTGGTGGGTGTCAGACAAAAAGTACTGTCTTGGTGTATGCGTGGATAATGATATGTGATGCATGGAATGGCCCTGAGAACTCTAGAAAATGGAATTTGTCACCACGAAATTGAGATGCTATGCTTTAATTACAGGAGTTGAAGGTATTATATTCTTTTATAATTGACCAAAGTAAATGTACTATAGATGTAATTCAAATAAAAACAATTTGAGTTCTATATTTCTGTCCAAATTAACCAAAATCAATGGCACAATTTGAGGACACCTCTTAAGCCAGGCATGATGGATGATCCCATTTATTCCCTTAATTTAAGTAGATCATTAGAGTTTAAGTACATTTTCCTAACAATTTTATTGATTGCAAGTTGACCAGTGCACTTAGCAGTAGGTTTCTAGGTAGAGTCTATTTTTGCTGATACAATCTAGAAATTATATTATTTCTTTTAAGATCATACAAGATTTTTTTTTAATCTAAAAATTTTTCTATTTTATTCAAATGGTTTCACCCACATGTTATTGTTCGTTAGAATTGTTTGGTTTTCCTCTTTTATAACATGAACATTTTTATAATAAGAATCCTATCTGTCAAAAATCTAAAGTGCACATTTTTATGATTTTCATATTAGTTAGCTGTTGATTTTAGGTCAATAGAAGTGGTTTGAGCTAGATTAATACCTCAAGTATTTGAGGGAAATATTGATACATTTGGATATCTACTTGGGTTTTAGTTTTGTTTCATTTGTCATTGTCCTTTTTATGTTCAGCCGAAATAATATTACATCTAGCATGCAACTACTGTGTATAGAGGGATTTTCACATGGGCTTTGTGGTATCATTCCATTATTTTATTTCAGGCCCCAACACGAAACTTTTATTTTAATTCACACAAATGTGCAACGCTATTTAAGGTTAACAAAACATAGACATAAATAATTCACTAACAGTTTTTTCAGAAGCTTTCAGAATTGTTGATATGTTGATAAAACCTATCATAAACTTTAAGTCACCTGTTTAAGATATAGCAGTTTTGTCTTAATTCTTACAAATACTGTGTTACATACATTGCTCACATAACCTCATTACTCCTCACTACAGTTATTTATGATTTGTGTTGTTATCTCGGCTCCTCAGCTGCTTGGAAGTTAGATTTCCTCACCTCTTAGTTTTCTGTTGCTGTGGAACAAATCATCACGAACTGAGAAGCTTAAAATAATCGCACTAATTAAATCACAGGTGCATATATATCAGAAGCCCAGGCAGGTTCAAATGGATATTCTATGAAGGTTTTGCTGGGTAGAAATCAAGGTGCCAGCCAAGCTGACTCTTATGTGAAGACTCTGAGAAGAATCTACAGGCAGAACTCAGTCCTTGTGATGGGAGTGAAGTCTCTTGATTCCTTGCTGGCTGTCACCAAAGGCTATGCAGGTCAGGCCCAGAAGGTTCTGTGTTGCATTCGATGTGGTTTCCTCCACCTTTCAATCACAGATAGCATGTCTAGTTTTTCTTAAGATTGACACTCTCTAGATTTTCCTTCTCTCTCCAGCCAGAAAAAGTTCTCTACTTGACGGTGCTCATGTGATAACCCTAGAGTTTTCCTCTCAGTAGTCTCCAGACTCACACAATATAAAATAATCAAAGGGATGATGTCCTTAGCAGGTGTATTTTGCTGAGAGAAGCATGACTCTGCTTACCCCAAGTAATTGGTGGAGTTAGTTGATGATGAGCCTGAGATTCCAGAGTTTTTGTCCTGTACCCATCACAGGGCCTGATGTTATCTGTGTGGGTTAAGGAAACAAGCCACACAGATAACATCAGGCCCTCTGATGGGTACAGGATAAAAACTCTGGAATCTCCATCCAACCCAGGGGGCCCACAGGCTCTGTAAAATGTGCTGCCTCGGAGGGTTCTAGAACAACTTTCACACTTGCTGATCCCGTAAAATGGGAGCTTCCGACGGTCAAGAAGCACATCAATTAGGCTTTGCTATGCTCTGTGTAGTTCTGTGATTTTTATTTGTGTTTGTTTACTCTGCCCAATGACAAGCTTTAACTGCTACTTTGTACGGAGTCTCCTGTTCTTTGGTGAAGTACTTTAATAACCTACCAGGCATCATGTCATGCTTAGGTTTCCTTTATAAATCTGAGTGCAATTTGTTTTTCTAGTTAAGTCTTTTTCAGGTAATTGAGTGATTTGACCACAGTGGAAAAGATGCAAAGTCAATGAAGACAGAGATCACAGGAAGTTTGATGGAAACAAACGGATCCGGTTCACATGGTGGGGAAAAAAACAAACAAATGTGGAAGGATTTTCTTGGTCTTCAGTAACCTAAGTTGCTGAATGTTTCTTTACACTTGTGAGAGAACCATGGATTTCTGGGTTGATAGTGGATGGAATTTTGTTTGTCTTCGCAGGAATGACAGGTCTCACCCAGTTCCTCATTCACCAGGCCCCCTTTATAACCAACCTATATAACCGGATCAGGAGGATGAGATCACTGTTGTACATGATTGTATGTGAAACAAAGTCTAGTCCTTGCTTACCTAATCACTAGGTTATTCAGATCCAGTCACTATCTCCAAACTTCACTGTCCCCAATTACAAGTAGGGAATTCTGTTACTTTAAGTGATATTCTCTTGTGGTAGACTTAGGTCAATATTCAAGTTGCTGGAAAGTTAATTAACTGGTTTGACTGCTAGGAAGTTTAATTTCTGTATCTCATAAAGATACAAGGAAAAAAATGGATAGATAATTGCATGTGAGTACTTTAGCAAAACCTGTCAGAGTATACACAGGTCTTGTGGCCAGTCCTTCCTACAATATGCATATCTTTTCAGATAGGTGTTCCTTTGTTCTTTGGTTTAACCAGAAATAACCTTTATTTTTAATGGTTTTTACCCCCACAATTTGTATTATGGCATGAAGTAGATAAATTACCAAAAGATGACAAGAACAGATACGATCTTGTAGCTTGTGCCCAGGATGGCCTTCATTGCTTGACAAAGTTGCTTTTGCCTTTTTTTCTGTGAAAGACATTGTACAAAACATTGAGTGTTGTCATCTTGAGCGGTTCTTCCAAAAAAAGGATGGATCCATTTTCACAAGTCAAAGCAGTCACCATGATGCTTAAAAGTGTTGACAAAAACTAAATGGACAGTAAAAGTAGAAGTGGGAGTAGAACTATAATTTCTCTCCCCGGAAGGGAGGATGTTATGGGTAACATGCACATAGGGAAAGATTTTTCTAGTAATAAAGCTGGGGGGAAATAGCAACCGAAAGAGCACAGAGCTATTCCTGGTGTCATTTTGTGTGTAGGGAGCACAAAAAGCCGTCACTATGCAAGTATGCATAGTACCATATATTTGCAATGATGTCTTCATGCAAGGAAAACAGCTGTTTATCTGTTTTTCTGTGGTTTTATGTTCTTTTCCCATTGCCATTCTGTCAGTACGTGGCTTCATAAAGCCGTAGGATTCTGTTGGGAAACCGTTGGGTCCATGTGCTCTGGCTGGCGATGTGTTGGTTTTCTAGCTTGACAGCAATGCTTTATTGTAGCTGGAGGGAGGAATGCGGATGACAGCGTCAGGAGCGAATGCCACCCGCTCCACATCCACAAGTGCTCGGTCTCCCGAGCCCCACACTCTGCATGCCAGGCAATGAATATTGTATTGTTATTTTCCTTTTTTTTTATTGGAACATCCGAGACTTGTCAAACGGTTCCGTTTCTGTCGAACGCTTGATGGAAAGCCTTGTAAAGCTTCCTTCATGATGATGGCTTGATGTCTTGCCTGAGAAGCAAACGCCCGTTAAATGTGATTGCGAGTTGTCTTTTATGGGTTCTCATTCTGTTTGTTACTAAAACTCAGAACCTGGGTGGTAAGTTTTCCCTCAGAGCTGTGTGTTGGGCCTTGGGTGTGTGGACACATTCTTTGTCTTAGGACTTCCTTTCCACACGTCATCTCTCCTGCGTCTCCCATCCAGGGCTCCAGTCTGACTCAAGGTCCTTCCACGATAACCAGCCCTGGGGTCGGGGTGAGGGAATCTTCCTTGGACATTCACAATGCCGATGAGCAAATACCATGGATGTTCAACAGTTTACCTCTTGCTTTACCCAGACATAGGTCCCCAGAAGTGCATCCTTAGTGAGTATTCACTGAACACTGTTGGAAGATGTCTCTTGCCATGAACATTCATTGATGGCTTTGTATTCTCCCCTGCTGACAGGGGAGACTCGGTTGAGCCAGCTCACACCTGTGTCTCACTACGCTTCTATGACTTTATGGGGTTGTTTTACCTTCTGTTCAAGAGGCTATCCCATCACATTGTATATTTTCCTTCCTTTTTCAGAGCACTTATGGATTCTTGCTCTGAATCTTTATATGAGACACACCATGAAACATGATTTCTTTCTTTTAAGTTTTTTTTCTCATATGAATTGACATGGCTAATTCACTGCAACAAAAAGTACAATTTTAACGGGTGATAGGAGGCATTGTACTCTTTCGCTTCGCCTTGAAGGTTTTAAATCATGTAGGCATTTCTCCACATTTTCCTTTATAAATAAATTAGTAAATGCACAAGCGGTGGTGTGGATCATTTGTTTAGTTGCGGCTCTGTGCTTCATGGTAGGCTAGACCCTGAAATTACACATGTGAGAAAAATGTTCTTTTGTCCTCTGTTAATGTTGTTTGCTTGATGCAAATACTCCTTTTCAGCATGATCATGCATGTCTAAAGGAAGTGTAGTGACAGCATTCTTGGCATCTGTTTCATATATTTCTGTTGGAAACTGAGAAAAAATGCCAGATACATCCAGTAGACACTGTGATGTGGGCGAAGAATTAGTTATTATTGCCCATAGAGGTGAAGAATAAGTTTAATCAACAATGTGATTAAACTGAAGGTCTTTTCTATCATCATCATCATCATTATTTTGTTATTATTATTATTTTTCAGTTGTGGGAATTGTAACCCAGGGACTGGGTGCTGTCTCTGAGCTTTTTTTGCTCAAGGCTAGTGCTCTACCACTTTGCGCCATAGTGCCACTTCAGGTTTTTTGGTGGTTAATTGTAGATAAGAGTCTCATGGACTTTTCCTGCCCAGGCTGGATTTGAACCATGATCCTCAGATCTCAGCCTCCTGGGTAGCTAGGATGATAGGTGTGAGCCCCTGGTGCAGGGTGGTTCTCTGTTTTGAAGGAGTTAGAAAGCACAGGTGTGCTTGGGGTTTGGTTTTGGTTGCAGATGAAAGGCCCATTCAAGCAGGTACCCGGATATCAGGAATCAGCAAGATGAGGACACACAGGCACTGGTCCTGTCTTTGACAGGAGAACCCTGTGTCTTCAGACCCAAAGCAAGCAGTCGCCCAGTCAGCAGTTTTGTGCTGGCACTGGGCATTCTCCATGCACTGCACACACCGGTCACGGGCCCCAGGAGGCTCTCGAGCACCCACGGAAACTTCTTTTCTTTTTCTAAATGCAGTTGTTCTGCACGACCTTTCAACCTGGGATTGGACTCTATTTCTGCTAGTAATGAGCACTAATTTCTCTTCAGCTGCTCAAATGAGGTCATGGACGGGCCCCGCTGAAGGACGTCCCTGCACAAAGCCTGCTCTCCCTCTGACTGCGTGTGCCCCCGACTGCAAGTGCAGCATGGAAGCCTCCTCAGCCAGGGACCGAGCTTTTCTCTAGGTGTTATCCTGACGGCAGACCTCAGTCGAATTCTCCAGCTTACGGAAGCAGCATTTGCTGATAGGTGGCTTTTATAGTCGTTTAAATCTTTGTGGTTAACATTAGATAGGCCCTGCGGGCTGGTATACAGGACTGGGTTTCCTTTGCAGTGGATTTTACTGGGGTTTGAATTGAGGGCGTTGTACTTGCTAGGCAGGTATGTAGTCTATCACTTGAGCCCTGCCTCCAGCTCTTTGTTAGTTTAATTATTTGAATATGGTATCTTATTTTTTTTAAATATTTTTGGCACTTGGCTCTCATGGACTTGGATCTTCTTGCTTTATGCCTCCCATCTAACAGAGATGACAGGCAGGCAGGACTGGACTGTGCCCAACTTGGTTGAGATGGGGACTTGGGAACTGTTTGGCCTGTGATTGCTTCCCAGTCTCGTCTGTCAAATAGCAGGAATTCCAGGTGTGAGTCACCACACCGGGCTGCGAAGTTTATTAGTGTAGGACGTTGTTCTGCAGTGTACTTTCCCCCTTTGGAATGGTTTTTAACTGAGTTGTATTTTTGCTCTTGAATAATTGTTTGGAGTTAAATAAAAAGAAACAAGCTTAAGTATTATCTTCACCTACAGATGATTAACACAGTAACATCCAGCTCTGTTCTCTGTGCGCTTCTCTTTCCTTAAATTAATTCACATGTATTTATTAAGAGAAAATGTTCATACTGGGAAAATAGCACTTGAAATGCTAATTGTAATTGTGAATTTTCTTTGGCAAGATGAATGGTGTAAAATATGTATAATTGAAGTTCTCAAATAAAATGAATTTTTATCAGGAACTACACACATTTTTTTCTCTTTCAACCCTTTTATTAAAAATATTTTAAGGCATGCTCTTGGCTAGAACCTATGTAACAGCAATGTATTTTGTCTCTGCCCAAACTCAAAGCACATATAGTCACATTAAAATAATATAAGCTTGGTAAAGGGCTGGGGGCATGGCTGAAAAAGTTGAGCATCTACCCCTAGCAAGTTCAAATGTCAGTACTGTGTATACTTATGTATGCATATATATTATTCAGTATGGTACAAATTCATATATATATATATATATATGTATATATATATATATATATATATGAATTTTGTTTCTTTCTTTTCTATAGTGTTGATACAGAGCAAAGTCAACACATTGGAAATTCCCTCCAGGTAATTAGAGGAGAGTGAGAGACCATGTCATGCCGTATAAGTAGAATAGATAAGTGTTGGACAGTCCTCTCGGTAGTTCAACTAACTGCATGCTGTGTTGGAACACGAGATTTAGTCATGCTTTTACTTCATCCCTGTATAGTTAGCTCTCAGTGTTCGGAATCCCACTTCGGTAATTCAACCAGCCAGGTGCCTGAAAAACTTTGAAGAGTATGATACCTGCACTGAACACATTCAGAATTTTTTCTTTGTCAACAATTTTTTATGGCTATTTACATGGAAAATATCGAAAGTAATCTGTAGATGATTTATAGTATGGAGAAGTTGTCCCTGCCAGGAATCCTGAGCATCTGTGGGGTTGGCACGTGTGTGGGGTCCTGAAACCAGTCCCCCACAGAGGAGGAAGCAGGGTCAGTTCAGATAACACTCAAAACCACTCCTCAGTTATGAGGACGATAGCTGGCCAACAGGGGAGCAGGGGATGTAAAGTAGGACTGGAGATGTTAAAGGGACGGGAGAGCTCTTTATACCTTCGACTCTATCACAGATTACCAGGGTAAAACAAGGGTAGGGAAACATAGTCTACTTTTATCTGTAGTGAGTTCTAGGGGGAACTGTACATCACACATATATGGCGTGTGGGTTTGGAGAGAAAGCGAGCCATGCCCAGCTTTGGTAGGCAAGCTGAAGTGTAGACAGACATGCTCGTTGGATGACGCTGTTGTCTGTAAGGCACACAAGCATGCAGCGGCAGCAGAGAGGTGCGGGGTAATACTGAGAGGCTCCAGGTAAGGGTCTCAAAATGACCCGGACCTGACCTGTAGAGTCAACACCGAACACATGAGTTCAGAATGCCTGTAAAAGAAATGGCCAAGCATGATGAGAAATCATAGAGTAATTCATGGAGTATAAAGGTGTCACATTAGAGGCCTACCTTGTCTAAGAGGTAAATATCCAGTCTGAAGTTTTATACCAACTAATGTTAAAGATATATATATATATATATATATATACATATATATATATATATAGTCTAATATGTATATGTATATATCGCTGTTTTGTTGTTTTGTTTTCCTGTCAGGCACTATTGCTTCTGTGTAACATTGTGGTCTGCAAATCTCATATAGTTTCCCATTTCCTAGCAGATTAGATTCCAGCTGGCCTTTGAGGGCCACCAACAGCCTTCCTCCAACCTGCCAATTGCCAGGTGGATGTGGCCTTCACGCTCTTTCTTCAATGCTTGCCTCCTAACATGAGGGTGGCATTCACGTTACACTCTGATAACACCCTTCTACCGATTCAAAGCGTACCTACTCTTCCACACCGAAGCCCGCTCTACCCAAAGCAGCACGGGTTTCACATTGCTTACCACTCCCGGGGCCACACATTTGCCATCAGTCTGCAGGACTTCACCTTGGTGAATCTTCATGGCATAGGTAGTCATAGCTTGTCATTGTGTTGGATTTATACCTGACTGTTACTCGCACCTTTACTGTGAAATCCAGCTCACAGTCATTCAAGACTGGCCAGGGAACTGGGAGTCTAGCCTGTGTCTCTCCTGGCTGCTTGGAACATGTCCTGAGGAGCTAGCTGGGGAGAGGCTGGGGTGGTGGCGGGCCTCAACCTTTTGCCAACATTCATTAAGAAAAGGAATCCCAAGTTAGAACTACAAAATGAGTGACTTGGAGCACTTTTTAGATGGAGAAAGAAATCACAAATGATAGATATCACCAAGCTAAGGAATACCACACTCATTAAACGTGATCATAATTCACAGTTAACTTCTGGAATCATCTTTATAGTAGTTCTCTCCTACACAGTTTTAGATACATGTTTTTGACTTCTGCTCATCTATAGAGAGGATAGAAAAATCATCTGAAGTGAATGGAGACTTTTTTAAAATTTTTGGTCTGTTGTGGGGCTTGAACTCGGGGCTGGGTGCTGTCCCTGAGCTCTTTTGCTCAAGGCTAGTGCTCTACCATGTGGGACTGCAGCTCCACTTCTGGGTTTCTGGTTCATTGGTGACTGAATTCAGAGTGCATTGCTTAAGCGCTTGCTATAACTGTCAGGTAAATGAGATGGTTTATTGCCAACTCGGTGGATGAACAGTGGGCTGCCTGCTGCTCTGGGAAGGAGGAAGTTCTTTGGGAAAAAAAGGGTGAAAGGCGTTCATTTCACACCATTACTTATTTGTTTCTGGCCATCTGGGTGTGCTTCCCACCTAAACCTTCCTTACATGGCCAATATCAGATCATGTGGTTCTTAATCAGTTTCCATCCACATGACTGACTTGTGAGCATCTTTATTACAATTTTTCCCATTTATATCTACTGTACAAAGATCCTAAAGACTGATGAATGGTAAATTGTTTTAATGTGTGTTACAAAAGGCTAAAAATGATTTGATTATTCTTTTACCACATTCCATAGCTATATTAATTATTGTTTCCATATTGACCTACTTTGTTATTTCAGAACTTCTTAAAAGGATCATTTTATGTTTATAACTGGATATAATTTTATTTGCATCGCTTTATGATTGATGTATACTTTAATGTGATTGATGTTTAGTCTAATTCTATGTGAATCAATTCAGTAGTTGAATAACATTGATTTCTGATCACGTAACGAATTCAGAGTTTTGAGAATTTTTAGACTAGGTCTAGCACGTAGACTTTGTAGGTCTGGGTCCTAGAAAACCTTTAGCAAATGCACCTGTGAGATAGCGTTTTCTTATCATGCGTACCTGTGAGGTAAAAATGTTGTGCTTTAAAACTTTTCCCTACGCGCTGATGTGATGGATTAAGTTCTAATTGGCTCATTAAATCCAATGATGAAATAATCAGGAATTTTATGATTTGGCTTTTAAACTGCTAGAGCCTTAAAATCCATGTGGTAAGGTGTTTATCTTATATAAGAGAAATGGGCGAATGCTACAGATCAAGGATTTTTGCTCCTCCCTGCCTGTTTACTGGCCTACCATTGCTACTTCCACTGTTTCTATTTAAATTTCTGGAAATCATGATAAGAATTAGTCAGAGCTCAACTGGTACTAATTTTTTTTCTATATAATTAGAAGCTGGTGTATGTGTGTTCTGTTTTCACAATTTTTTTTACTGTGCCTATCTTTAATACTGTATTATTTATAGTACTTTTCACCTGATAGAGTTCCTGTTCTGGCGTATGAAGGAAACGTCTGTGCTTGTAAATATTAACTAGATGTTTTCATGGGTGGATGTAATTGTCAGAACTCTGTATGTAGCCCATCTCCTTAAAATGCGTATGGTTTACTATATCAAAATTACGCCTCAATAAAGTTGATTTAAAAGTCTGATCGGAGATGTCAGAATGAAGAATTAGAGGATGCAGACGGGTAACTCAGTATTATTGAAATCATTATAACTCAATAATACTCAGTGGAATCGCTCGGCATCACTGATATTACTGATCTGTGATTCCATGAGGCGACTGATAGAATTTCAGATTTTAAAAAATAACTTTAAAAGTCACATCTCTTGAAATTATAATGGTATTCTTTTTGTTCCCAGAAATACTTAGCGGGTTTGAATTTGAGATTGGCAAAATGAATGTAGCAGAAAGATGAGATGTGGAAACTGTCTGTGGGGCAGGCAGTGACTAGCAGGGAAACAAATGAGGCTGAACAGCCAGTGGAACAGGCAATGTAATTACATCCCCAGATAGGTCCCGAGTGCGCGTGCGTACCAGCTTGTGTTCAGATTCTGCAAGTGCAGTAATGAAAAAGGATGAGTAAAGTTTCTATCCCCAAGAATTTAAAACTTTCACAACATAATGTATAAATGTCCTTTCAAGCAGCGTTATCAATAGTTCTTTAGCCCTGAGTGTAAATGTTAATTGTGGTATAGCGACTCCTTCCTGTCTCTCACATCAGTTTTGGCTTGCTTGAATAACTTTTTATTGTCCTGGAAGGCATTTTCTATAATTATTCCACACACATTTCTGCTGTTCTTACATTTTCTAAGATGTGCTGTGACAGGCTGGTGTTTGCCCTCTTTCTCAAATCCTGATAGCTTTCTAGGCGGAGACTCATTTGCTTTAGAACACGGAAAAACAGTTCTTTTGTGGTACCATTATCACATTTCCTGATTCTTGCCTGTATATAACTTGCTATTCGTACATTTTGTTTTAGCTTGCAATTGGGAAGTTTATTAAGTTGCAGATGTTGCATCTACCCTTTTTGGTGCCCCTGTAGTATGTATTTTCCTTTAATATGATATTTTTTTTCTGTCCTGAGGCTTAAACTCAGGCCCTGGGTGCTATCTCTGAGCCTCTTTGTGCTCAAGGCCAGCGCTCTAATACTTGAGCCACAGCGCCACTTCCAGCTTTTTTCTGAGTAGTTCACTGCAGATAAGAGTCTCAGGGACTTTCCTTCCCAAGCCGGCTTGGACCACAATCCTCAGATCCTGAGTAGCTAGGATTAAAGATATGAGCCACTGGCTCCTGACTTAACACTATGAAATTTTATTGTTTGCTTGTTTGTTTATTTATTTATTTTGTTGGTCGTGGGGCTTGAACTCTGGACCTGAGCACTGTCCCTCAGCTCTTCAGGTCAAAGCGAGCGCTCTACCACTTGAGCCACAGCGCCACTTCCTGTTTGCATTTTTAAGTCATTTCATCATTTTCATTTTTTTCTGTGCTATTTCCTAAAATTCTTAGATCCCCTCCTAATTCCAACTTTTGTTTCTCTTCAGTATGTGTTTGGGAGAATTTCTTCTCTGTTAGTGTTTGAAGGAGGAACTTTTAGAAGCTCTCGAGAAATAGAGCTCACTCACCATTTATGGGCAGCAGGTGAAGCCGCGCAGTGATGTAACACCGAGAAAACCATTATACTTGCCCCAGAGCTAAGATTGTTCAAGAACAAATGAGAAAAAACGCTACATGAGCACATCCCTTTTGTAGAAGGGTAACGAGAATAGGGCAAAGCTACCTATCATGGCTGACTTTTATCTTTCTTTCCCCGCCTCTCACTTTTCTTTCTCTCTGTTATCTTCCTGTCTGCTGAAGGACCTCAGCTTCTCAGTTGTCCTCACGTTAGGCCTGCTTAAGAGAACAATAGGTGGTTGGTGGCTCAGAGGCACTGTGTTAGTAATGAATAGAGTTACACTGGAACATGGCCAACACCAGCCACTTGGGAATTGTCTGTGGCTGCTTTTATGCTTTGGTGGTTGGGTTAAATAATTACGTCAGTGACCACAAACTCGAAAAGCCTGCAGTGTTTATTATCTGGCCTGTTTCCAGAACGTGTTTGCCTCATCTTGCTTTGTGCACAGGTGCTAGGTTTGTGCTCTGTCACTCAGCCCTTCTTCCAGAAGTTAAGAAAACGATTCATTGTTTTCTGCAGACACACCACGCTTGTGTCTGCATTCCCTGCTCCAGCTGTCTCCTCCAACTAGACGTTATTGCTCTTCTTTCAGCCATCCCTGAAAGCTAACCAGTCTTCAAGGTGTGATTCAAACGACTCTTCCTACAGAAAGTCCTAGAAGAAATACCTTTTCCTGTTCAGGTCCCCGTTGTTTTCTTATGCTCTCTGGTTTAGGCTCACCACAGGTTTAATCCAGTTCTCTATGTCTTCCAGCCCTCCTGACCCCTGACTGAAGCAAATACTGACTCATCTCCCTCCGTGACCATTCACACAGTGATTTCTACTGTCCCAGCTTCCTCCTCAGCTCGCTCCTGGCGACTTTCTGCTGCAGCCTGTTCAGAATCCTGGGGCAGCACAACAGAACTCACTAGCTTCCTGCCTGCTCTCTTATGGAACTCACGCGCGGCCGCCACCCTTACGGTTCCATCTCTATCCCTGT
Organism: Dipodomys merriami; assembly: GCF_024711535.1. Lineage (NCBI taxonomy): Eukaryota > Metazoa > Chordata > Mammalia > Rodentia > Heteromyidae > Dipodomys > Dipodomys merriami. The sequence continues at coordinate 816,695 of NW_027206059.1, forward strand.
CTTCTGTGTGTTCCCATTCTGTGCCATTTGTCACACTCTTTTGTATGAGGTCAGAATGGCCTTTCATCCTAAAACCAAGGTGTTTTTTTTAAATGTTATATGTTTATGAAATTTAAATGTTAAGCACAGGTGATGCACAGTGGGGTTATAGTTACATCAGTCAGGCCATGAATGCATTTCTTTTTGAACAGTGTCACCCTTCCCCCTCCCCGTATTCTCCCACTTTCAAAGATTTTTTTTTTTGCCATCACTGCTGTTTCTCAAGGTCATACAGAAATGTATAGTAAGTTGCCAACATACATTCACTAAGTTGAAATCGAGGACAAGGATGGCACCTTATTAATTCTTCATATTTTACTTAATCCTAGATTGCTTTCATCTTTTTTGGTGCCAGTCTTAGGACCTGAACTCAGGGCCTGGGAGGTGTCCTCTAACTTTTATTTCTCAAGGCTACTACTTTACCACTTGAGCCACAGCTCCATTTCCAGCTTTTTGATGGTCAATTGGAGATAAGAGTCTCGGAGACTCTCCTGCCCAGGATTGCTTAGAAGTACGTGTGAGATCTCAGCCTCCTGAGTAGTTAGGACTACAGGTGTTAGCCATGGGCCCCCAGCTGCCATCCATTTTTGTGAGTAAACAGCTGATGTTCTTACCCAAGAAACCAGTGCTTCTGCTGTTGGGTATTTGGAAAGTCTATTCATCTAAAATGTGTGACTATGCAAGTGACTGCCCAAGCTAAAGAGCAAGTATGTGGATTCTGATTCCTCACTGAGGAGAATGGTGGAGAATGTAACAGGTTTAGCCTAATGTTCAGAAGTCTCTGTGGAATCAGACCTGTCACAGGTGCCTGCCGAGTGGTGCTGCCCTGTCCACTCTTTGCCTCGAGGTGTCCAGCAGGCAGTGTCGTTCTGCTCAGAATAGCCTAAAGCCTAGCAAGACCATTCACTCAAGGACTGGAAAGCAAAGCTGAGGAAGAAACGTGGGGGGGCAAGAACAGGGAAGAAGGAAAAGAGAGAGGCCGAGGTGTGGCCGCACAGCCCCCTGCAACCCCGCCTTGCCAAGGACCTAAAGACCTCCCTTCAGACCTGCCTCTCCACACTCCCACCCCTCCCACCAGCTCCCTCCTGAGAACTAAGCATTTAACACAGGTGCCCTTGGTACAGAAAGTATTTTTATTAGAGTCCAGCATGAAACTATAGGGGAAAGCACTAGAGTTCTATCAGAACAATCTGGAAGAAGTGCTTTTAAATTCTCAATGAGAGGTGGCTTTTATTATTCACGAGGATGACTCATATTTTCCCCATAGGAAGGGGCTTGGCATTCTTAACCGCACAGTTTGTGAAGCTTTGGACTGCCATGGCCCCTAGCTCTGGCTGGATGATGAGAGACGATTTGGATGTCTCTGTGCAAGGCATTTACCTGAAAAAATTCATGTCGCTTCTCAAGGCTTCTGTATCTTCACTGGGAAAAAAATCTTCATTCACAATAATTCTTCTAATAGCTCCTATTGACTCTGGTCCAATGATAAAGGAATACCATACCTTTATGTGTTTAAGAAAATCACTGGGCTAACATGCGCATGCGCGTGCACACGCGAGCGCACGCACACACACACACACACACACACACACACACACACACACACACACACACACACACTTTTAGGACAATATTAAAGAACTGTAGTATGTGGCAAGTAGAACGTTCAAAAGTTCCTAGAGCAGCCCAGAAAGTCATTGAAGCTTTTTGCTCAATGGCAAAAAAAAAAAAAAGCTGCAAAGTTTTCCTTTTCGTGGATACCGGCTTCCATGATCATCACCCTGTTAGAGGCTCTTCGGGCCCTTCCCCACTGCATTCCTTTGTGTTTAGCAACCATATTCCACTGTGGAGCATCCTGGCTGGAACATTGGCCTTCATTTGCTTATCAGTAGAATGTAGCTGGGCGGCCCAGGAACCAGAGAACATGCACTCTGACCGTGGGGATACTGTCACAGAGTCTCTGATGGAATGCCCATTGCTTGATAGCAGCCTACG